>NW_027094092.1:31506822-32106822 GCF_029207755.1 Chamaea fasciata | reverse complement strand
ACAAATAAAGACAAACAAAAAACAGAAACCAAAAACAAACAAACAAACCAAACCCAAAAACAACCAAACAAAAACAAAAACACACACACACAAAAAAACCCCAGGTTGTTATAAATAAATTCGTGTTATGCTACCAAAAAGAACAAGAGCCTTAATTTCCCATTCAGGATAAAGTTCCATCCTGTATAGCAAGTGTTAAATTCTGCTGCCTGTTACTTGAGTGTGAAGCTGGTGTAATTCCTCTGCCACAGAAAGAAGCCATTCAAATTAACATCAGTTCAAAAGATGGAAGATCCAGACCTTCCCCCAAGCATTTGAAAGTCACTCCAATATATTAATGAATACTTCTATTGCATCCAACTTTATGTTTTTAAAACCTTCCTTAGAGAAACAAAGATGTTTGAAAACAAGCTAAGTCTTTTTTCTTCCTATCAGCCTCTATTTTTATTTGCTGTTTTTTAATGGAGTGTTGAATATGCCTGCTACACTTGTCAGTAACAAGGGTCTGTTTCAACCTACCGTCATCAATGAGTGAAATGGGGTGAATTTTGCTTCGTTTTCTTTTAGCAGTTTTCTTCTTCTACTACAGCTGTCGATCCACACCACTTAGATCTTGACAGAAACATAATCATGTTATATGGGTATATACGGAATGAGTAGTTAAAGTGTATTAGAAAACATATACACTGAAGTGGGTCATAATTTTCAGTCTAAGAAAGCGAGGCACCAACTGAAGGCTGTTTCTCTAGTTGAAGCTTGGTGTTATTTGGTTAACCAAAAGGAAATATAGTGTAATCTAGAAAACTCATGCTCCACCTCCCACACATATTGTCTGCTTTTCTACTGTAATGGGTCTCTGGAAGCAGTGACTTCTTGAACCGTTTCTCTAAAGCCAAGGGTAGCACTCATGAAATGAAACGCCTAACCACTCTGGCCATGCCTGTGTCAGCTTCTCGAATCTGACACTGCCAATATGCATTATATTCTAGCTGCATTTTTATCATAGCAATTGGGGATAACATTTTAGGTGAAATCTAAATTAATTTACCCCACAGTCAAAATTCTTTCAAAGATCAATATGTATTTTCATATTAATAGCAATGTTTAGATCTGCTGCCCTCCTACCATTACACTGATATATCTGTAGAGATTATTATTTTTTTCTTTTCTGGAAAAAGCAAACAAACAAATGTTTTGTTTTACAAATTAGGTGTACAAGTAGGTTTACTTGCAGTTAGCAGAAATTTCAGAAGGAAACAACCCCTGCATTTAATAAGCAGCAGACAATAATTGTCCAGTAAATTCCAGGGCAGAGTGTTTGCTCAGATGAGCTGCGAAGCAAGCCATGATGGAAGGGAACTTGTAGGTCCCTGTCTAGTATTAAATTTTCAGTCTTGATGTGATTGTATTTTTTTATCTCTGTGAATTTAGCACATTTGATATATGGTTATAGCCCAATAAATGTAACAATAAATATCACATTTGTATTCAATTTCAGAGGTCTCCTTCCCTCCCTCACACCAGCAGCAATGGGTGTGATCTTATAAGGCTCTGACTGTAAATAATCTGGTTAAATACAAGGTTACTGATGCACTTACAACATAGAGAGTCACGGAGTCTGTGGTAAGATTCAAGCCCCCAGATGTGTCTCCTTGCCTCAGTCAAAGCAGATGTATTTGATTCTGAAAAAGCAATGCATAATCTAATTTTGTTTGTTCAATAAAGGAACTGTATATTTACCATATCTTTAGGGATTACTTTTTATTGTTTTCAAGGAAATAATTTCAATGCTTACAAATTGTTGGATGACATTCCCTTGTACATTTTTAAATATGATATGCAGGGAAAAAATTTCGTTTTCTAATATTTTTATTTAGAATAGAAAATCTATGTGTAATCTAGGACATGATATATGATATCTTTATTAAAGAGGAACGTTCTAGCTCTATTATACTTACAGGTCTGCCAGTATATCCATTAAGGAATCCATTTTTCAGACTTTTAACACTTGTCTATATTCATACCGGAGAGAAACTTGGCACTCAGGTTTATAGCCCAGGAGCAATTTGTGCTGCTATTTACAAATGTCTCTTGGTATTCATTTAAAAAAATGTTTTTCTATTAAATGCCTGAAAACCATTTGGTTATTTAAAATGCAAATGGGAACAATATTAAAAAGAGTGCTGCTGACTGCTCAAAGAGTCCCATGCTGTAGTCTGATAATACTTCTGCTGTATGAAGTTTATCATATTAAACCGTTTTAGAATGAGCTGAAAGGTAGGAGATGTGGCATTTTTTGACATTAGAGAGCTCATATGCCCATAAAAGAGCTGCTTCTCTTTACCATTTATCTAATACATATTTTAAAAATTGTGTATGCACTCATTTACACATCATAATGAACCAAAGATCCTCATAAATCACAGAATCACAGAATCACTGGGTTGGAAGAGACCTTCAAGATCATCAAGTCCAATCCACCACCTCAACTAAATCATGGCACTGAGTGCCACATCCAGTCTGGTTTTAAACACATCCAGAGGTGGTGACTCCACCATCACCCCAGGCAAGCCATTCCAATACTTTATCACCCCTTCTGTAAAAAACTTTTTCCTAATATCCAACCTATATTTCCCTTGGTGCAGTTTTAGACTGTGTCCTCTTGTTCTGTCAGCTGCTGCCTGGAAAAAGAGACTAACCCTCACCTGGCTACAGCCACCTTTCAGGAAGCTGTAGAGAGTGATAAGGTCACCCCTGAGTCCCCCTTTCACCAGGGTAACAAGTTTTATTAAAAAAGGTAAAATAACCAATGAATTTATATAATACTGTGGCTTATTTCAGTACTGACCCTATTAATATGTGACATCAAAATGCAGTTTATACTAGTTGTTTTAGGGTTTTTTCTTAATTCTAACAAAATATTGATAATTAAAATTTAAAACAATAATAATTCTACCTAAGTATGCCATTTTATTGGGGAAAATGTGGTTGATCCAAGGTAGAATAACCAACTAAATCACATCACATCTTCCAGTCTTACTGTCTGTATGTATGTATGTAAATTGACAGGGATTTAATTCAAATATACCTTTGCTTCTCTGTTTATAAATTTTCATTTTAATTTGCTTTTCAGATAGAAGTCATGTTCTTCTGAAATTAAAATAACTATTACCATTTTATTGTCTGGACTGTACTTTTGCCAAGAAAGGCTGGACCAGGTGATCCTTGAGACCACCTTCTGAGCTGGTATTCTATGATTCCATGATTTGTTCTGAAAAAAATCTGAAAAAAAGATCTTTATCCTCTTAACTTACCAGACTTACGTTAAGAGCTCTGATGATTTTTTACTGTTTTATATCAACTGAGAGATTACCCTGGGCTCATAATAAATACATTTAAATTCTTAAATAATTTGAGAAAGTCTGGAAGCATAACATCTATAAACTATTGATATCAAACCTCATCATAAATAAAGTTCTATTCCTACTTCCTCATTTAAATCCTTTTTTTTTTGCTTTTACAATAAATAAACTTAAAATGATAAATAGAATTTTAATAACTTCTTATCAGACTGAGTTTCTTAATTTTGTGTAAACTACTGTAGTCTGAGCTGAAAGCACTGAAGAAAATATTACAAAGAAATAAAATCCAAAGTCAAGTGGCCTCTTTACCTTCAGGTCATTTCAGATTTTAAGGGTTTAGAAAAGGCCCATCAAGCTCCATTTAGACTTCAGGAATAATTCCTTAAAGCATTTCTGTAAACAAAATGATTCATAGCATAGTTTTTTTGTTCAATTTTGTAGTTGCTGTTCCTCAGTTAGGAAAAGTGTATAGGGTTTTTTTTTCAAGACTGTACTTTTCACTTCTGCAAACCTAATTTTTAGTCTTGGGTTCTGAAAAATCAGAGGCTATTTAGAATACAATAAAGAATAAAAATGTGATCAATTGTAAAAAAGTATTTCTGAGAAGTCTGAACAAAGTGGGAGTCAGAATTGCAGCCCCAAGTATTTAAATAAGCTATTACAAAAGGAGTGCTAGGAACCATTATATTCCATGATTTCTTGTGAATAATAGAAATGCTCTCTATCAAGTATTTTTACTTAAATGGAATAAATGTTTGAGAGAGATGGTGTTCATCCATTGTAACCTTTCATGCCACTACTGTTGGTATTGTTATAACTTCATCTATTAAAAACATGCTTAGAAGCTATTAAAAATACTCTAAAACCTACAAAGAAGTGTAGTTTTAACCATCATACATTAGTATCTCCATCTTTCGCTAGTGTGTCATTTATGCTTTAATGACATCAGTGTAGAATTTCAGCATTCTTACACTAAAAATGCCTGTCATATACAAACAACATTATGGCACTTTCTGTATAATACGCCTATAGTAGGGCTATTATTTAATGGTGTGCTTTTATATTGCAGAAGTTTTAAAGGATAAATGTGCCTACACTCTCTACTAGTGCTGGGGCTAGTAAATAGGATTGCTTATTGTTAATGAGGTGACCAGACCTTCACCTCTAGTTATGATGGTCCAGTATCACTGAGATAGAAAAAAGAGTCACATTTACGATTTTGGTAAGAGCAGAAGCAATCTCTGAGTCCCAGTTTATTAAATTTCCTTTTTATGTCTGGAGCTGTTTACTGGTGGAACACAATCAGGTGCCATGAGAATTTGGCTGAACAGGGCTGGGTTTGCCCAATTTTCATTTAGAAGCATAGAGCTCTTCACCATTTGGACTTAATTCTAGCAGGCATCCCCACTCCTCTCACCATATTCCAAGCAATAACCAAATTAAGTCTTTTCATGGGCTTTTATAGTTAAATTTAGGAAGTATGTCCTATATGACTACACTGTGGTCAAATTTGCTGCTTAGACACAGGTGAGAATCTGATCTAAGTGGGGATCACCAAGAAACGAAGAGAGGAAAAGTGCTTGTTACCAGGCATATGGAGCCCTGAATGCTATTGCTGTTTCCATACAGCAGCACTACATGAAATAACAGTAACATTGCTTGTAAGGGCACAGTTTATTGGATTTGGTGAGATCTACTATCCCAAATACATCTGCTTCTTGTTCATGCAACATGAGCAATGTTTATGAATTTTCATGAAGAAATATTTCTTAGAGTGTTCTGTAAGACTGAAATATCTGCAGTGGCTTTCTGGATGGAAAATAGGCCAGTAGAAAGACTGTTTGTGTGTGCTTAATTAGTGAGCAAGGCAAAAAATATACATTTTCTCTTTGTAGTACTAAGCATTTAATTTCGAATATTATTTTCTGATCTAAGATACAGTTTTATGAAAGTGCCTTTTTATACTGCATTACACTCAAAAGCATTTATAATAATGGGGTTTTCTAATTTTTTTCGATTATGTGTTCTCCTTCATATTCTGGATGCTAACAGTTTATGTATTTTTTCAAAAAGTGTATTTACTCACTGAAATAGCAATGTGGATTTACAGCTAAAATATGAGATACCTTGTCCACCCACGTATAACCTGTATATATCCTCTTCAAAAAGTAAAAACTCTAATAAAAGCTTGCCAAGAGAATCCTTTCCATTAAAATCTCTATTACATTTATAACATATTAAATACAAAATACGCTTGAATTTAAATTGACTGGATGTGTAAGAAGTATTTGGGTACAGTGACATTTGAGAAATGAAGGAGAGATGAATGTATCACATCACAAGAGAATGTATCCTTTAATAATGACATCAGCTTCACATCTGCTAATGTAGTTCGAGTTCGGTAGGTTATTTAACTCCAATGAACCAAGTTTTCAAATCCAGTTAAATATCTCCTTGGCTTTCTTTTAGGAATGACATGGCACGGTGTTGGGTAAATGGAGCCCTTTTAATTCTGCAGACCTCTGTCACTGTTCGTATCCACACCACATCCAGGACAGTGTGTCAGCGTTGGCAACTGCTTCAGGAGTCTTTGTCACGGTGTTGGTTACACAAATACCTGGTCCCAATTCAGGCCTGCAGCCCATCTGCTTAGTACTACAGACTTCTATTCTTAAAAGAAAGTCCTAAAGCTGTTGCTGTAGCTTGACATTAAACCTTACTCAGTTTAAATAAAGAGTATTAATTGGGATATATTTTCACTGATTCTAGGGTAATTTATTCTCATAAATGAGAGGATGATAGTTCACTAGTTAGCATGCAGAAAAACTCTTTTATTCATTTAGATTAATTAATATAATATGATAAAAGTGCAAGTCTGCCACTGTAAGAAGTAATTTTATATGCATTTGGAAGAAGATCCTGGTTGTTCAGTGGAAGCAGACGCTTTAGCTGAGATGCTGGGATTCTGATCCCATGACACTTAAGAATAATTACTAACTACACATGCAATAGAAGCAGTAGCAATTTTGGTACATTTAACCCCTCACTTTACCTGAAAACTTTAAGCTGAGGCAGGTGGGGTAATCAGGTGAATAGAAGCCCTTCAGCTAATGTGTGTTGTTCAATGCACACCTATGTGTGTATTTGTAAAAGGAAGTCTGTCTTGTTTTGCTGCTGAGGAAGCCACAAAATGTCAAGATAATCTTAATTTATCCATTAAAAATGTAGGCCCATATTTAAGAGTCATCAGCAATAAAGGAAAATATACTGAATCATTTCAAGTGCATGCTAATCATTTAATGTAATAAATGGAGCAACTCTAATTATCTCCCGAGGAAATGATTTCACACTAAAACAATGGAAATGAAGAGGTTACTTTGGGAGCATTATACACAGCTGAAAATTACTCATCTGAATCTAGAGGATATTTCAAATAAATAGAAAGGATTGCTTATGCCTTTTCAGTAATCATTTAGTGCTATGAGAGAAAGAGTAAACGATGGCAAAGATATTTAGTAATTTGCACTCAGGCAGTGAGGCTTTCACAGGTACCGTTATAAAACCAAGCTCTGCTCCTTTTCACTGAGACACTGGTTAACACGAGATCAATGTCATAACTACAGGTTCAGAATGTAGTTGAAGGGCAAAAAAGAGAAGTAGTATATTTGTCTATTATATTTGTTATTTAGACTCTGCATTAGAATTTGTAGATCTGAAATTGATTATATCCATGACCCTTTCCCTTGGGGGTCTCGGTGACTCTTTATTTTTAAAGGGATAAATAAAAACATTTATGACTTTTATCCCCAAACTAAATCCCATGAAAGCTTATTTTGGAAATTCAGCACATTTTTAGACAAAAGAAAAAAAAAAAGGAGCAAACTTTGAATAAGATGTAAAAATTTCTCAGGGAGTGGGGTTAAAATTGAGTTTAATGATTCAGTCCATTCCCTCCAAGGGAACTGATTTCACTGCAAGCTAAAATGTTTTGTTAAATTATGTACTTCAGTTGCTTGGGTGTTATGTCTCTCTTGGAGAAGCACATGAAATGAGCACTATCCTCCTAGGCATTTTAAAAACACATCCACATTAAATAGAATATATATACAGTGGTTGAGCATAGAGTCTTTTTAAACTAGATAACAAAATGATTTTGACTTGTTTTAAAATCTTTTTTTCCTTAAATGGCTCTAAAGCTAAGACTAAAAGATAGATAATGTGGACTGAAAATTTTTCCCCTTGCTTTCAGTTTCGTGGAGAATAGCACATTATAGGTACTTCTCTTTGTGCAAGAATCACATCAAATGCCAGTAAAAATACATCTGTTTTGGCTACATATTTAACAGCATGCTTTCCAGAACCATCAATTTGTCTTTATTAATACATCAAGTACAGTTTGTTTAAAATGTTTGTCCATTCCACTGCTGTGCTACTACAGATATTATTACCTTATACTTATTACTAAAATTGGATAAGATAGAAGGAAATACAGATCTTCTTCATAGTGAGGGATATTGCCTAGTTCAAGACAAATTAGTCACAGTGATTCTAGAAGCATAAAGAGACAACGGCAACTTTTTGAAGGTCTGCATTTATTCTGAAGCTGACAAGAATATTTCACAAGAGACTAGACAATTGTTTTTTTTATCATAAGATTACTGTTCATTCTGTACAAGAAAACAATTGTTATCAGGTATGAACTTAATTGGAATCAACTGTAGCAGTCTTTACAGGAATTTACCGAAATATCTGCCATTCAGAGCTGGCTTACCATAATATTCTCTATGGAATAGTTGACCACAGGATTCTCATTCACAAACAGCCAGGTTAAACAGTTAAATGCTAGCAAATCCTGCATAGCCCTGTGGGAAATTTCACTTTAATCCCGAACTTATAGGAGGACAATCAAAGCCCAAAGCCTGGGTAACAAATCTGATCCTCTGTTGCAATCTGTGTCCTCATGGGAAGGAGAGAGATGCTCCCTGTACAAGCCTGAGATGGATAAATACCTAAATGATGAGATAGATGGGGAATGCAGAAGAAGCGTCTGGCTTCAGCCATTCGCTTCCAATTTCACATTACATTGTGAAAGGCAATTCTTGTGCAGCTTGGGAACAGCCAGTCCTGATTACTATAAGTTGAAGTGTGGCTTAAGGAATGATTAATGACAGTGTCAGGAGAAAACAAAGCACAATGAGAGTTATCTCTAATCCACCTGCTTGCAGATGCTATAGTAAGGGAATGAAAATGGCCCCGGCGAGCCCTGATAATAAAAAAATCAAAATAGAAAGGTGCAAAGCTGTAGATATGTATTAATCTGATATATAAAAACTAGGTCTTAGCTTGAATAAAGCATTAGACATGAATGGAGCCCCATAGGTGATAGATATTAGAGCATAGTGGACTTCACATTGTCTGTATTTTTTAAATCAAACAGAACTGTTCCCTTCAGTATTGCTTTTGACATTAATAGGTTGGTATTTGAAAAGTCACAGTTCACTAGATGAGCAGGCTTGTGAGTTCAAGCTCATTAAACAAAACCTCTTTTTGTTGCTTAAAAAAAAAAGTGACACCATACCACCACCTTGTGGCCTGTTGATGCAGAGGCCCACGGAGGAGAAAGCTGAGTTCCCAGTTCCACAGATGAAGCGCAGTTAAAATACCTCCTTTCTTTTTGAAAGGCAAAAAGCTCGCAAGCTCCTGCAGCAAGCACACAATACCTCTGAAAGGCAGCCTGGCCAATTCAAAGGGTTCTTGGCCGGTTTTCCAGGTAGGTTTGCTCTGATTCAAGACTGGGGCTATTGCAAAAGGAAGGGCAGTCGCTTATCACAGCTGTGACTGAATATGCACGTTATGGTGGTTTCTTTCAACTTGATTGCAGCTACTCAGCTTCTCTCCCTTCCTGACCTATCCGTCTTCCTAAACTTCGCATCCGCTGGGAAATCTTGCACAAGCTGCGTAGTGAGCTGAGACCTGGGAAGATTCAGAGCACAGAGCTGTGAGACAGCCTGGCGCACTGCTCAGCGCTCGGTGGTGTTCATCAGACAGGGCACGTCCCTCCAGATGTGCACCACTGACAGTCTGTGCTCTGATATAAATTCCAGCGTTCACATGTGAACTACTCACTTGCTTTGCAGGTTTCATCTACTGAAAAGTAGATTTTGCATCATTCTAGGGAGAACACCACTGTGTCTTTTCGTGAGGTAGAAGTGTTAAAATTCTAGGCACACCATAAGGTTTCCTCAAACACTGAAGCTACCCAGGAATCTAAACGTTTTTACTCTTCTTCGGGCACATGTTCTCCCTATGTCGCCAAGGATACTTCGAAAATTTTAACCATCGTCATGTTAGTCAGAAATATAAACTGAAACAGAATACTTCCTGAGGCCTGCTTCTCTGCCAGATTTAAAGGTATTGCCTCTTGTCAACAGGGAGGAAATTTTTTGACCCCACTGAGTTCAGAAACAAAAGTCTCATTGATTTAAATGAGTCATGATTTCAATCCCAATGGGTTTTGCCCCCCTCCTTTTCCTTAATATGACCAGCAACAAGTTAAATGTTAATTTATATTTCATGGAAGTATTTTAATATTGAAAAATCTAATGAAGATTTAGCACTTGGCTTTTAATGAGGCTGACATAACTGTCGAAAGAAAGCAAATACATTATTTTAATTGATATTAATTCATAAATGCTCCTGATTTATATATTAAACAAAAAAGAAAGCATCTTGTCATGCATTACAATTTATTGTGTATTCAGCCATCATTTACTCAGAATCTTCTTTTTTATTTTTTCCCTCACATGAAGGGTGTGATGGAAGCTGCCATGTAGAATTGTACAGCTGCTGCATATGCTATAAGTACTGTGATCACATCACCCTTATTTTCTGATGACGTGCCTCAAGTCAATTCTATCCATGTGTCTTTGTCTCCTCCTGACATCTCCTGCTATCATAATAATCATGCTGTATGGTTTGAAGCTTAAAGCTTTTGTATACGGTATTTTCTTAATAATGCCAGGGAGCCAGGCAGTTTCTGTTCTATGGAGATACATTGCTATAGGCAGCAAAGGGTCTCAGTTGAAAATTTTTTGATCAAGAATTGACACCAACAAAAATAAGGGGTGTTCAGCTAAAGTTTTGATTAGTCCATTCTATAATCTGGGGGGAAGATAGATTTGGATATTTGTTTGGGTCCTGATGTCCTTTTGAGACATTAAGGTCTCAAGGTGCTTATTCAAGCTGAGGTTTGGAGTGGAACAAAGCAGAGGTTATGAATGAATTGGAAGTCGGTTTACCTCTGTAACAGCACAGATTAGGGGAATAATTTAGCCAAGAGAAAGTAGTGTTACAACTACAATGCTTTGTATAATCACGAAGGATGTTTAGTGAAAACTTGAAAAGTAATGTGTCAGTGTCATTAGGCAGGCATTTTACCATGAAGATGTGATAGGTTGAAGCTAAATACAAAAAGGATTTATGGGTTAATTTTTGTGCTCATGTCCCAGTACTGAAAAAATGAAGTTACCACTGTCAGATGCTTGTCTGAGGGGCTTTTATACCAGTCTCATTCTCTGTTTTCCTCTTCTTTGCAAACAAATGTTTAATTCCCTTCAACTTCATCCTCCCTTTCCATGACATTAGTTTCTCTCTTAATCCTGTGCAGCCTTCGGGAACCTGAAAGGTTTCCTTTAAAAGATTGCACTGAGCTTTCAAATGTCTTCTCAGAAGCATGCTACCTTTGGATGAAATTCTGGTCTTGATGCATACTCTATTTTAGGTCTGCCTTCCTGCTTTCTTTACAATGTGTGCACCCAGGGATTTTCAAGTAGGATTCTGTTCTTAGTGTAGAGTTCCTGAAAAACATTGAATCCTTGCATCGCACCCTGTAAGATCTGAAAGCAGCCGCAATCTCAGTGGAGATTTACAGACTATCACAAAATGTATTTTAACAGAAGCTGAGAACCCTGTTACATAGTGTTAAAGGCAATGGGTGAGAAAAGGTAGAGGATTAGAAGATCAAACTCCTTAAAAGAGGGTTCAGATTGGTTTTGAACACCTGACAGAGATTTAAACTCACTCTTTCCAAGCTGTTTTTGTGCAAACAGATTCATTTCTGAGTTGCTAGGAATGACGTCTTCTTTTATTCAGAAAGCTCCCTAACCAGTTATTTCAAAAGATTTTATGTGAGTGTTTTTTCTGGCCAAAACTCATTCCACTCTCCAAAGTCAGAAACAAGCCAAAAGCAAGAATGAATAATTTACAAAGGGCAGCTGGTCTGCTTCTTGCAAAATCAAACTAGTCTTGGCTCCAATCCTCCTTTAGATCCAAAGCTAAGCCCTGCAGGTCATAACTATTTCTACACCGGGTTTGCATATCTGCCTAAATTCCCCACCTTCTACTGTATGTGTAGCATGGGTAAGGTATTCTTTTTCCTCTCATTTCCTAATCCCTAGATTATGTAGTGCTATTTGTGATAATAGGCTTGAAGAGTAGGTGAATATTGAGTGTACTCTGCAGAGGAGATTTGAATTAGCACCCAGTGGGGAATTTAAAACTAAGTATGTTAAAATAGAGCTACATTCACTTCCTGTAAAGCAAAGTAGCATCCAAATTACTTTCCTGTGAATAATTATGGAGTGTGCATACAGGTTCTGTAATTTAATAGTAACTCGTGCTCACTGATGTCATCATCACAGGGGCCATTCTGAGGCAGGACATGATATGGTACCTCACCTTTCTTTAAAAATCCTGGAAGCTGTTGTGAGGTAATGTCAAGATCCCTATCTAAATTGCATGCTAGGATTGTTTTAAAAACTACTTGAATATATTTCCACTTTACCACGTAGTGACTTTCAAGCCATCTCCTTTGACATACTCTAACCTGCAGCAAAATAAAGATTTCTTAGAATTAGGGTCGACAATGTAATATCAAGTCCAGTTGCATTTACCTTAATTAACAATAATTCTAGTCCTTTATGTGGACACTGCTCCTGCTGTGACTGCATAAAACAACAATAATGGAGCCATACAAACATTTGGAAACAGAATCACTCCTCTGTGTTCAGTAGGTGTTGAAGCTCAGTAAATTTCAATTCTAATTGGAGTGCTGGTTCTTTATAGTTTCAGGTTGCATGTGTGAGCGTTCTCGACAAAGTATATGCTACTGCAGTACAGCCTTTAGAATTATTTTGCAAAAAGCCCAACAGCTGGTCCATATGCAGTTGACAATAGACTGAATGTCTTGGCTAAATATGTAACTTTTTTAGCAGTGCATCTACAGCATGGACAGCAATCGTCAACGAAGTGTCAGTATAAGGGCTGGTATATTCCTCATGAGAATCACCTACACCAGTGTAAACACATTCAGGCTGATAACTTAGTCCATGTTGTAGCCCTTTGTTTGTTCAGGACATTTAAAAGAAGCTACATTTTTAAGGAATGAATTGAGGTATGCAGTCTGGAAAAGAAAAGAAATAGAGCATAAAATGAGGGTAGCTCAGATGCATTTAGCATCTGCAAACAAAAATCAGCATTCACTCAGATAAATAGATTTCCATGTGATGTTCCTTCTTTCTCTCTTTGTTAATCATGAAGCTTTTTTCCTTCCTTTTTTTTTTTTTTTTTTTTTCTAAAACTAGTGGTAGATCTGCTCCTGGCAGTATGTTATGTTCAACCATTAGTTTATTTTTTAAGACTAAGAAGAGATATTTCTACATTATAAATTATTTATAAACATAAGAACAAAGGGAGGCTGTCAGGGCTGCTGGTACTTTGAGAAAACAGGGGGGGAAAAAAAGACGATGAATTTATGAAGAATACAATTTTACGAAGGAAGGAGGAGGGAGAAAGCAACTACTAATTATTAACATTCATCTGCAGACAAATCCTGAAAGAATAGGATTAGAGGGATACATTTACATCTGTCTGTCACAAAAATAACTCTCATTAAAGGTTTACTAGACTGTCACAAAACTTCTAATGTTAAACTTGAGGGTCTCATGGGGGAGAGGAATATCTCACTTTCGGCCCATCCAATGGATGATATTAAAACAAACAAAAAAAATTAAAAAGCAAATAAAAACACGTGCATTTTTAGTAAGAGCTCCAGCTGAATCTGCTTAGGTGACACAAAAGTTGATATGCCATGGAAAATTTTTACATGTCAGAACAAGTTTCAGTAGTTTCTATTTACACAGCCATGTGTACTTTGAGACATGATATGACTGCCACAGCAATCACTTTGTGAATAGCATTCATCATCTGGACGCTTCTTTTCATCTATAAAAAGAAATCTGCAATAGGTTGCTTTGACAATTCAAGATGCTGAGCCACAGTTTCTTTGCTTTAAAGAAACAGACATTAAGGTTAAATACATTAAAAGTGCACAAAAATAAACACACTGTGTACGTACAATATGTTGACAATAGCAAACTTCAATCTACTGCAGTTTTTGATCAAAGAACTGAATCTGTGAAAAGAAATCCTGAATCTAGCTAAAGCTGTCATTTTATTTTTCATAGCTAACTAATTTATACTGAGCACACATCACTGAGGAAAAATCTAGAACAGTTTCCTATTACTTGAGCCATTGTACGCAGCTGTATTATTAGGGTGTTCAGACAGCTACTCTTAGGATCATACATATATTTTACTGGAACAGTATTCTATTTAATTTGATTGTGGTTTATGATCTGGTTTAATTAACATATGCAATGCCTTGCAAGGGAGAAAGTTTTCATCTTGAGCATTTTCTTAGAGGTAATCAAAATAAGCAAAGAAAAACATTAAAAATTCCTCTATATCTGTCCCTTGCCATGAAAGCATGATACTCTTCAGCATATCAAACTAAAGCCAGGTTAAACCTTTGAGATAGAACCATTAATGTCAGTAAGTATTTCTTTTCAGATTTTGGCTCAGATTCAAAGGAAACTTAGAAGTCTAATCTCTGATTTTCTACACATTTATTTTTCTAAGTGCAGAGTAGAGGATACTCCCCAACATGTATTTTCAAACCTGATTGGTGATTATTAGTGACTACCTTTACAAGAAAGAATTGAGCGAGCATAAAAAGGCCTGATTTTCAGAGGCTAGTTCCAAGGTCTGCTGAAGTTTCAGCTCTCTAGGTCTCTCAGCTTGGGTGCCCAAAACAGATGCATCCAAATGTAGGCCCATATGTTTGAGCATGTTGCACCACTATATATGCACTCCCTGGCACTGTTGAAAAGCATACATTCCCTGCAACCCTCCTACGCTCCTCCCTCTGTTCTGCTCCATTTAGGTCTGTGCACACAATCTAGATTTCAGGTAACCCAAATGGAAAAGTTCTTTTTGTTCCAGTAGCTGAAAAATTAGACGGTCAAGTCCGGAGCCTACAGGGTAGCCCACCTTCTAGCGTGTGAATCCCCTGAGCATGCCATTGCAACTTACCTGCAAAGGGTACTGTCACTGAAAGGAAATGCAAAAAGCCTTGAAAAACAGGAGTTGTAAAAGGAGTAATAATAAGATATTTTATTCTGAATTTATCTAGAAGAACTAATAACAAGATATTTTACAGAAAAATTATCTATTTCTAAATTTTCCTATACTCAAAACTTCCTTCACTGACTGTAACAGTATAATCCACCTGAGCTGTAAAAGTTACAAAGCAGAACTATCACTACTTTAGGAAATACCTTTATACATTCTCAAATTACTTTTTAAAAATAAACTGAAAAACATACAGTGGTGTCCAGGTGTCCAGTAGACAAACTCTTAAGCTACAGAAAAAAAAAAAAAAAAAAAAAAAAAAAAAAAAAAAAAAAACCACCAAAACAAAACAGTAAAAATGCCCAAGAAATACGAAATTAGAAATGTCAAAACCAGTTGGATTTTTTCCCATTTTCTAATCACGTATCTGCCAGACTGCTCTTCTTTATGTTCTTTTTGGAGTTCTTGCTTGATATTTTAGTGCCAATAACTCTGGTTTAATTAAATAAATATTTAAGGGGTACAACTATTTTCTTTCTTGCGTTCCCTGTCATGCAGTCAACTATCACTAATCACATTCCAAAGAACAGAAAATATGTACAATCATTTAATATAGGATTAAATTTTCCATTTTTACAGTTGGATATCTCCTTTCCCTTACTCACTAAAGCAGGCATTGGAAGGAAATTAGAGAAGTAAATGGTGAGACATTTAAATATCTACACTAAAGCAACAATAAAATATTTGCTGTGCACGTTTTCTAAGATATATACATGTTTGTACATATTAGATGCAAGTGGAAAATAAAATCCTTGGGGTTTTTAATTTAATTTTGGCCCTTGAATTAAGGGGTTTTTTAAATTTTGCATCTGAAATAAACATCTCTGCAAAATATAACTTTATGCAATACCTTTATATTCTTCTGATAGACCAGAATTGGTGAAAAGCTACTTATAAGTGAGGATTTCTGTTCAGTGCAAATTCTTCTAATTAATATAGATATAATTTTTTAAATATATTCTTGTCCCTGGGTAACATTTGCTACTATATGTTTCTGCAAATAAAATTCTTGCATTTCAAACATTTTTGTTAGGACTTAAATTTATTATTCAAGCATTCTTAATTTTAGAAAATAAGAAAATATGTAGCATAGGTAGGTAAAAAGATAATTGCTGAAACTCATCAAACACACAACTCTCAGAGGACAATTACTGAATCATATCAAAGTTTGGAATCTGACCCAAGAAAGATTTGTGTGCAAGCCCCTGTGCCTAATTCCTCCTCTGAAATGAGCCCTTTGCTATCTCTGTGCAAAGGCAAAATATGCACCTCTAGAATTCCTTTTCTGTTTGCCAGCTCAAACTTGTGGGTACATCACACAGCCTTTCATGTTTAAGCCTGACTCCACAGCAGCGCTAACTGCAATTACATGGGGATCTGCTGCCTCCAGACTGACCACTCTTCTCTGCTGGGAAGATTCTGCACAGCTGTGATGCACAGTCATCTTTTCTATACCGGCACCAATCATCTCTAGTGAATTCTATTGCAATTTTCGTAAGCTGCATGTTTGCTCCTCTTGTTCTATAATTTACATTGGTTTTTTGTGGATATGTGAATATATGGAAATGTTGTTTTTCCTTAAAAGTAGCTGTATAAATTTTGCAGGTTATATTTCATTGTATAGCGACAGACTTTATATGTCTGCTTAGTATGCTGTAAAGTGGGAGAAGATTTCTAAAATATTGTTGGAAAGTAATCCAAATTATGGCAGATTTCCTAGGCTTTATACAGAAAGCCTTAGGTGCCCTCTTTTGGTATACTGCAGGAATTGCAGGCAAGCAGTTTTATTTAAAAAAAATAAAATAAAATAAATTTAAAAAAAAAAAAAAAAAAAAAAAAAAAAAAAAAAAAACACGCCACGAAACACCAACCCAAAAAGCTTGGGAAAGCACAAATCTCCACCTACAGGACTCCTGTGTTGAAAGTTATACAAATAGAATTTGCCCACAAAAAAAAAAAAATGATTTCATATGATGTCCTATTACATGGTTTTCTTCAATATTCCTGTTGCCTGTACAACTATGCTTTGACATTAAATTCCCAAAACGCTGGGCTTTGATTTTGATGCCTCAAGAAGTATTTATACTAAAAGGCAGCATACCTGGAATGCATATGCACAGGGAAAGAAGAGTTCTAGTTCAGAGAATACTTCCTCCTGAACTGAACATTGTAGTTATTATCACACTGTCTCTAAGGCTTTCAGTGGCATGGAGACTCACATAATACTAGCTAAGTTCTAGTTCCAATATCTACAACACAGTAAAAGGTCAAATTCATTTCTTTTATATGTTATATGCAGTTACAAACGGGGAGATTGTACAAGTTTAGCTGACATGTCTGTGCTGGGCCACCTTGCTTTATGTAATATTCTATCCAGGTGACTGTCTAGACTAGTGATACTTTAATCTGTGCAAATTTCCTTTGTACTGGTTCTCTTTGGTTTTAACTTGGGTCCTTAATCAAAGGACCCAAGTAAATTCAGAGTAATTCCTAGCAGTTAACTCCAAATTTGTGCTGAGTATGAATCTCAGACACAGCTAAAAAAAAGTAGTTAATTTCAGTTTTATGTGTAAGTAATGTTTTATATCAAATTCAGTAAGAAAATCAGTAGAAATTGTTGATTTAGAAGACATCAGCAATTCTCTTTACTTTAAATTTTACATTTCAGCTAAAGGAACACTGTCACTGCAGGAAAGAACAGGTGTACTGAAAGTTCATGTTCAACAAAAATAGCACGAAACATGAATTTTGTACTGGGCCTTAGACATTCTTTACAGATAGTCTTATATTCTTCTACAGAAGTCAACCTCTGTTTCTCCGATCACGTCAGCACTGATGCAGAGGTAGATGATTCAACCTTAGAAGATAGTCCTATGGAATACCAATTTCTGTTCTTGTGAGGGATGTTTGAATCAAAAATCCTTTTCAAACAGGTATGAACACTCTAGTAGGAAGTGAATATGGCTCACACAACATCTGTTTGCAGCCCTTCCTCATAAAAGAAATGGTCTTTGTATCTGCTTATTGCTGTTGATGTTATCTCTAAAAGCATGAGCAACAATTTTGCTTAGAACTAGCTGAACAGCAGTTGAATATGAATGACTATAACTTTGTAGATGTACATCAGTACTAGCTTTATGTGCAGACTGAGGGCAATAGGGCACATTGTCACATCAATTTTTAATCAGGATTCTCCAATTAAATCAATGGACTGTACTGTTTAAAAGTCAATAATACAGTAAAGCTTGCTATTTGGCTCAAATCGACAGATTTAGAGGATAGCCAAATTCAGGATGACTGTAACATAAATAATGGAAGTTGCTTTCAAGTGCTCTCAATCATTTAGCTCATTCTTAAATGCGAAGTTACAAACTGCACATCTGATGATATAGTTAGGCTCCATTTGTAAATACATTTCCTATAATGTGGGATGCAATGTATTATTCATAATATAAGGAAGAGTCAGGTAGTATGGAGCAAAAAAAGGCAGAGTATTGTAAGCAAGTAGGAGATACAGGAGTCTTTTGTAATATCATTGTTAGCTAAGCAAGAAGTATGATAAGATATGATAGGATATGATATGATTGATATGATATGATATGATATGATGATATATATTCTGTATTCTCAACAGAGTTCAGCCCTTAAAAATGACAATAACAGGAATATTTGCCTGCAGACCAAGAGCAGCACGTTTCAGCCACTAAATGTGAAGACAAAAAATAAGAAAAACAAAGTGGTCCCAAGTTTCAGTGTGTCTAATATCAATTGAAAAATTATTAAGCATACATGCTTTCATTGTGAGTTTCTTTCATTTAGTATTATAATCCCATTTCTCATTAGTTCTTTTCAAAGGACAACTTCCTGTGAGGAAGAGCACGAAGTTGTTCAGAAGAATCTGTATTTATCTATAAATTGTTGCCCTGAAATGATGAATAATCTAGAATTGACAACTTAAAACTAGGTGGACTAGATATGTTTCCTTCTTTATTTCAGAAAATGCAAAATTCTTCATAGTTACCAATTCAGAATCCGAGACCTGACTCATTTGATCCACAGATAGAAGTACATTGCAAATTTTCCTGAGTGTCTGCAAAAATGACAAGGGTTGGGGGTCAAATCTGCTGATTTTGTGAAGACTAGCAAAACTTACATTCACTATTTTGGAAGCAGTATTAGTTTTATCTACACTGGTTGATGTTCTCAAAAGATCAAGTCATGACTAGTACAGTGTTTAGCTGCAACACCCTTACTTCTTGCCCTTTGCAATTAATTTAGCGGTGCTGGCTACTGCAAAAATTCAAAAGTCTCGATGAGTCACAAAATCAGGAATTACATCTACACTGCATTTGGAGGGTTATTTGTCTTTTGCTCAAAGTTTTAAGACTCAATCTATTTTAACAAATGTGAAGCCAAAAAAATTTTTGTTGGAGTGAATGAAAAGCAGGAATCTCATGTAAGTCACAATTTCCAGAATCAGACCTTTTAATAAAACAATAAAGTGAAATTTTGATTTTGGTGAAGTCCAGTAGGATTTTGACACTAATGTCTCACTGGACAACATCATTCCTCAGAATTGTGAGGAAAATACAAAACTGGAAAAATGACAGAAGATAAAAGTTTGGGGAATCAGTTGCTGTTCTCTGTGGTTTCAATGACTCGGTTGTTTGCATTGAAGCATGGGGTTCTTGGGGTCCTTTAATGTGTTTCAGTGAATTACTAATGAAGACCAGATTTCTCATCTGGTGTAAATTCTAAAGAGAGCACCTAGAGGTGAGCATGTTTTTGAGAATGAGTATGTATTTTTTATATAGGATTAGCATGGAAAAATAATTTGCCTTGTATTGAAAAATTTGTAGTCAGGCAAGGGAATGATGGTACCAAAATACCTGACTTCAGGGTTCATCCAAGGGCGACTACAGGTTTTACACATCCTAACAAAGGATACTGCAGTTGTCTGAGGCAGGGATTATAAAGAATACGATGATAAGAAGGAAGGAGGGACACTTAAGAGGAGACAGAAGGACTCAATACTCTGGATTTGTTCTTTTTATCTCATAATGATAAGACAGTGAGAGGAAATTGTACTTTGTACTTTATGAAGTCAAGAAAGGGAACGGTGCAATACAAGTTAAGAAGGAAAATGATGGAAGTGAGAAGGCATCAGTGACATTGACATCCCACCGTCTTTATCGGGGTTGATGGTATTATAATGCAACAGCATTCCTTTGTAACTCTATCATGGATCAGAGCTTCAGAAATCTCCTGTACTTAGCAATACCATCTCGATATTCCAAGTTTAGATTTTACATGGTCAACAGAAATCATGCATCCAAAGTTTTTCTGATGTCATACTACCCCTAAACCTTTACCAGCCTATCTTACATTCTTTACATTATTTGATACATCCTACATCTCTGGTAGTCCCTGATCTTTCCACATTTGACTTCTAGTCTTTCCTGTCCATGGATTTCTGAGCCTCCAATTCATCCTGCAGGCCTTCCCTATTCTTTCAAATCTAACTCTCTAATCTATTCTAGCCAAAATCCATCTGCGATGAAATGCAAGGTTATTCTGTGGAATCAGAATGTTTTTTGCAGGGGTTTCAAAAAGACATGAGGTGTACCTATCAGAAGTCCATCTCTAAAAAACTATGTTGTGACTAGAAATGAAGAATTCCTAGAAAATACAGACGTTTCATAGTTGTAGTTAAGAAACTGTGGCTTTGTTACAAACACATCTTTTCAGCAAAGATTTAATCATTTTAGTCCCTTCACATATCCCTATAGTACATTAGTACAGTGATTTGAATACTCTTGTTCAATAATTAGTATTGCTTCACCCTCAAACCTCAATATCAATTCTGCTTCCCAGACCCCACAGCAGTCATGATTCGTTCCCATCACTACGATGCCATTTCAGATCAAAACCACTACAGTCATAGTCAACCTCCTAGTGGTTTGGCTTTTGATGAGATGTGAGAAACCCACATGCTTTGATTTGAATTAAGGGTAGAAGAGTTTTGAACTCTCATAGAGTAGATTGGAAATTCCAGCCACTGGGAAGGCTGTTACAGGTTTCCTTGATATGAGGAAATTTCTTGAAATCTCAAACATTTTAACAGGCTGAGAAAATTGTTTTCCACTCAGTTCTAATTAGATCACAGGCTCAATGGAAATTGTAATAATTTCTGACTTTGAAAAATGTGATGTCTCATTGGTTTGAACAGTTAATCAATGATTGAATTCACTCAATAGAAGTTTACTTAAGAAACCAGAAAACAGATGTTATGTCTCATTCATTTTGCTGTATGGGCTCAGAAAGGTAATTACTACCATGACTTAGAAATCCTGATCTTTGACAACTGAATTAAGTTCCTCTGAGTATATAGTGTGTGTGATGAAAAGTCCAGGAGCTGTGAGTTACACATTCAGGAGCTGACCTAAGGGAGCATTTCAAGATTTTTGAGATTCCTACAGGGGTCAAAGATTATTCCCAGCTCTAGCCAGTTAAGTACTTCTTGTGAAAATAATCTTACAAAAGGAAAAAAAAATTAAAAACACCTTTTGCATAGAACCAAATGGAGATGTTTTAAAAATTAAGAGAAAACCACCCATGTGGTGTTAAGATAAATTACCAAAGATATTTCTGGATCTTTAACTGCCTTTATAAAAACTTTCTGCTTGCATATTCAGTAATTTCACTTTCAAAATATGACATTGGAGTTTACAGTAGGCATTCATGTGTGAACACAAAAAAAAGTATACAAATACTAAAAAAAATTCTTTCTATATATGAACCTTTTTCCTCAGCACATCTTATGAAAAAGGGTGCTAATGCAATATAAGTCAAGAAAGGTCTTCCAGGAGAAGGGAAAAGGAAATCTTGTTTAGAAGGGAACTTCCTTTGTTACATATCTGAATTTAACAGAAAAGTGACAAATTTGATGTCTTAAAAAAAATCAATGTTTATGAATGTTGATGTGAAAGAAATCTTTTGTCAGTCTAGAAACTGGTCTTAGCTTTATTTGCAACTTTAAAAGTTATTGAATGGTTACTATTAGTAGGTGGGGTTTTTTAATATATGAGTTAAATTCAGGTCCTTCTTGACAAATCCAATGATGTATGGAACACAATAGCTGCTATGATTCTTTTCCTTTCCTAAGCACTTTTGAAGGAGGTTTGAAAAGAGGGGGAAACTATATTTTTAGCACTCCAGTGAGTAGATCAATTGAGTAAGAAATTGCTTTTACATGGTGGGTTTTTAAAGCCTAAATGCGATCTAAGCCATAATATTAGTTAAAAGATTTTCATTTTTATTGGAAAGAATTCGGAATCTAGGTATCCCCAGTAACTTAGAATAACTTCCTGATTAAGCACTAAGTTTTCATTAAGTCAGCTACCACTTAATCTTGTTTATAGAGATACACTTCTGATCCTTTTGGAATGTCAATTAAAAGAACATTGTCCAGAGTCTTAAGTTGTTCTGAGATGAGTAGACCCAAAGAATTAGATCATGATATTTGGCAAATCCTGTGACCTTCTTAACTCTTTCATTGCTTTGGGATATTTTTTCCTCCAGAAAAGTACATGTAGGTCACTCACTCAGTGAAATACCACTTCCTTGATGAATATGGCACAGACAGAATTATAACATGAGAAAAGTGACCTTTGTCAGTCCTCCAAAGAAGAATTTGCTTTTAGAGAGGAAACTGAGGTAGACTTTATCATGTGGTAAAACACCTCTATGTGAAGATAGTAAGCCAGGAAAGGCTATTGTACATTAAATGGTCTGAAACTTCTCTTCAGTTCCTCTGCTGACACTTCAGTGTTTTATTTTGTTCCCTTGATGAAGAGACAAAAGATTAAATGCTTACAATATCTTGCTAAAAATATTCAGTCCAAAGTCTAGGCAAAAAGTTGTCCAAAATGTTAATGTTGGCTTATATCACCGTTACATTGAAACAGTACATCTAGAGAATGTAAAAAGGAGATGTGTAGTTTGTCACATGTCTGATACCTTGTTTGTCACTAAAACATAAAGAGCCTTGCAACAGAATGGAACAAAAAAAAAATCATCTATCTGATGAATATTCTTTTTCTTTATTAGTGCATTGATCTTTGCAATATGAGGTGATACAAGAATTTAGGTGATAATCCAGTACTTTCACAGATTTTGTCTTAATTTTCTTTAGCATCTCTATACTTAAACCACAGATTTCTGTAAATATTCAGTGTTTTCTATCCATACCATTTTACTTAGGAGTTAGTGTTCAAAGCGATACATAACTGGGTGGCTGTGCTGATTGAGACTGTTCCAGTCAGGTCCTGCAAAGATGGTCTTGCAGATTCTTAAGACAAATCTTGTAATTAAGAGTTAATGGTACAGAGGTTGTAAGGAAGGTGTCTGCAAAGTGAATGCTATTTTTTTAAAAGGAATGACCTTTTACGGCTAGAGAAGCCACACTGCAGGGACGGTGATTTCTGTAGCGATATATCTGTACTGCTTCTCTTCATGAAAGCTCGGATTTGGAACGTTAAAAAGGTTCATGAGGTAGTTTTTGTGTTTTAACTGACACTTGCTGCAAATAAAGTGACTGGAGAAACCTGAAAGAGAGAGAAAAAAAATTCCCACCTAATTCCTTCCAGCCTAGAGAACATTCAATAAATTGAAAGGCTAAGGACCAGGAGCTGTTACCCTAGTGCTTTATAAAAACTTTTGCTAATGATTTGATGCATTCAATACCTGCCTCTGTGCCATAAAATGCTGAAAGCTTTTGCACAACTGAGGTAACCTCATTCCCTTTGCCATCACAGTAAATGCAATCTTCCTGCAACCCACACTGAGGCAATCAGTCAGTAGAAGAGTGATAGTCTCTTCATTATTTTCTCATTTTGCAAGTTGCCTGTCCCTCGGATCTCTCATTTAAATTACTCATATGAGGATTCCCCCATATGCCAGGATAGTTCCGTTAGGTAACTTGTTCTGAGGGCAACAATAGGTGCTCTAGCACAAGAGTGCCCACTTGGCAGATCTGAGGACAGAGATAATCAGGTGGGGATGGCCATTTCTTTTTCATGCAGAGAACATGTTACAAGCTTCTCTGTCATTCTCATAAAGTCTAGGCTACACAAGAAGTGTAACTGCTATCAATTCTACAACAAAAAACTGTCTCTTTAACTCAAACATTGAGGGTTGTCATTTAGAGATGCCTAGCTCAGGCACCACAGGTGAACCAAACATGAGCACTGTGACATTTAGCTGCACTGTCTGTAGCCATTAAACTTCAACCTGACATGAGCAGGAACCAAAACACAACCATTCTACTGCTGTCACCCATGGAGTGATTGGCAGAGCATGGACTTGGTTTTCTGGAAGCTTGCTACTCCTGAAGTCCTCCTCAGCATACTTCAGATTTGTAGGTAAAGCAGAAGAGGTTAACAGTATAAACTTGAGGGATTTAGATTACGATATATAAAAATTGAGTGAAAGTCTTTAAGTTAGCAGAATAATTGAGGTTTAGGTGAGATCATCTGCTTTAGTAATATTATTCAGTACTTTTCAATGCAAAGGACTCAAAGAGACACAGATCTAGTAGACAGGAATAACAGGGCAGTACCAAAGATCGAAATTGTCCAGTCCCTAATTGATGGGCTGATAAGACTCTGCCAGGTATCACATTAGAAAGAGACAACCTGGAATTTGCAGGTGAGGAGGAGGAGGAAACATAATGACCATGAGGATTTGGGATATTTGAGAGGGTTTTCTGAGACTATGTAAATTCATCCAAGACAGTTTAAGGGAAGATGTCTAGGGAAAAACAAAGGGTGGAGTAGATCAAAAGGGGTACAAAAGGGGACTGCCACATGAAAATTGTTCCTGCTCTGTTAGTCTGTCCTTTAAAAGCTATTAAATACTTTTTAAACTATCTCTCTGTGCCCTGTGAGTGCACGGGTGCTGTAAGGGCTGAGTGGCAGCTATTGGTGAAACAGACCTGAGTGGATTTGGTGACAGCAACTGGAGTCAGAGCAGGGTGTAGGTGCCCCTCACCTCTGCTGCCAGCAGCCAGAGCCAGTGAGAACCTCAGTGCAAGTGTTCAAGAAATGTTTGGACAGTGGTCTCAGGCACAGGGCATGATTTCTGAGGTGTCCTGTGCAGGGCCAGAAGTTGGACTTTGATGATTCTTGTGGGTCCCTTACAACTCAGGATATTCTATGAGTTTATGATTTTAACTTCTGAGATGGGAACTGTGTATCCCAAACACCAGCTACCGCAGGAAACAGCACGAGTGAAGCAGCTTAGCATCTGGCCTGAAGTAGATTTCTCACCTGTAGAAACTGTAATCAAAAATCCTAGGTTTACAGATGGATACTCTCAAGTGTATCTATAGATATTCTGAATTTGACATGATTTCCTTGACTTCAAGATCAGAACACAGGACACAAGAAAACTAGAAATCCACAAAAAAAAAAAAATCTTGTAATTTGTAATTGCCACTACAAGAAGGAAAATGTAGATTTTTGAAAGGGTTCCTCATTTAAGTAAAGTAATATTTTGGGGTATTTTAAAGGATTATTTTAAAAGTGCCATTCTAAACTTATTAGATTTTTAAATTATTAGATCTTAAGGAAGAACAAAAACATATACATATATGTGCTGTCTGTAAGGAAAAATATCTTGCTCTCAGTGAGATTAGAGTAATATAACAATTTAATTACATCTTTTCTGCAATAATTCAAATAAAAGGCTGGAGATAATATTTATGCTTTAAAACAAATATTATTTAAATATTATATCTCTATTTAATACTTCTAAATATTGACTAATGAAATATTAAACTCAGGCAAATACAGCTGTTTATATCATCACAGCATTCACTTGAATGAGATCACAATATATGTATCTAGGATGGCATTAATTAGTTAGCATGTAATAGTTTACAAGACCTGCTAATTTATAGGACTTCTGGGAGCTTTTTCAGAATGCAGTAACTGATTTTGTCACATAGCCAAAAAGTGGAGAGGAGTTGTAATATTTTTTTCTTCTTCCCAAATCATACCTGATAAATCTAGTGGTGGCCTTTCTTTTCTTACCCCCTGTTCAAATCAAACCTTAATTGCTCTGGCATCAAGGTCTGGCAACTTGGCTAGCTCTGAAAGATATCAGCTGTTTTTCTCATCCTTGCTGAACCTCTCTTAGACAAATTTTGCATTGTTTTTTGTGTCAGTTTTATCGTGGAACATCGTGCTGCCATCTGGAAAGAAAAACACCATGGTACAGGAGCAGCTGGTGAATGAGAATGGCCAAATAAACATTGGCACTCACACTGCCATTAGGTGAGATAAGAGGATTGAGGCCATGCCAAAAGAGACAGCCCAAACTGCTGTCATTATCCTTCACTGTCCCCTTTCCCCTTATCTCTATTTCAAAACACAGCTATCATTCATTTTAGAGAAGGGAAACCAAACCTATCAGGTGTTGGACATACCCTTCTGAAGCCTGAAAAACAGAGATACCCATGGTGAAAAGCATCTGAAGCATCTTGCAAATTGGCTGAGTGGCTGGATACTTTTATTCCCCTGGAAAAATAACAAGAACATTTCATATTTCTGGAATGATTTTTGTCATAGGACTCAAAACACTTTAGATGTAAATTAGTTTTGTAGGTACTTTGAGAATCGGTAAGGAGATAATAGATTTATTTTCATAGGCAGGGAAGTTGAGGCACAAAGAAATAAATACCTGATTTGATAGATATGGGTTAAGTATGCAGTTTGTGTTAATGATAGGAATAAACTTTGATTCTAAACTGCTTTGCATTTTTACACAGCAACAGATTAATTTTCCTTCCAGAAACTGGAGGCTAGAGCAGAAATTTAGGGAGACTATGGACATACCTGACCTTAACCTCTAGAAATGCAAAACATAATCACAGAATCATAAAATACCACATTTTAGGAAGGGACCTCAAGAATCATCTAGTTCCACCTTTCTTGGTAAAAGAACTGTCTAGACAAGATGGCTAAATATCTGGTCTAACCAAATCTTAAAATTTTGGGAAATCCACCCCTTCTCTTGCGAGATTATTCCAATGGCTTTTTGTTCTCATTGTGAAAAGTTTTTTCTTGTGTCCATCAGAATCTCCCCAGGAGTAACTTGTATCAATTACCCCTTGTCTTTTCTGTGTGACTCCTTGTATGAAAAAGAGTGTCCATCTTCTATGTAGTCACCCTTCTAATACCAGAACACAGTGATTAGGTGTCCCCTAAGGCTTCTTTTCTCAAGGCTGAACAAACCCAGTTGTCTCAGCCATTCCTCATATGGCAGGCTTCCCAGTCCTTGCATCATCTTTGTGGCCCTTCTCTGAACTGTCTCCAGCCTGTCTGCGGTGTTTTTGCATAGTGGGGACCAAAGGTGCATGCAACACTTCAGGTGTGGAGGAGAGAGGGATAATAGCTTCTTTATCTCAGTTGGTGATGCCCTTATTGGTGCAAGCCAGTATCCAGTTGCCTTTCTTTGCTGCAGAAGCACACTGTTCACTCACAGTGAGCTAGCGGCCCACCAGGACCTCCAGGTCCCTTCCCATAGAGCTGTTCCCTAGCCCAGTAGATCCCAGCCTGTGCTAAACTCCTGCATTACATATTTCCATGTACAAGATCTTACATTTGTCCTTGTTAAAGTTCTTAAAGCTCTTGCTAGCCCACTCTTTCAGCCTACCCAGATCTTCCCGCAGAGTGGTTCTGTCAGTCAGTTCCCCACCTGCCACACAGACCACTTGTCCAGAACCATAACACACCAGTTTCGCTAGAACGAAGCTGTGGGAGACCATATCAAAAGCTTTGGAGAAATGCAGGTAGACAGTGCCCACTGCTTGCCACACATCAGCCAAGCAGGTTACTCTGTTGCAGGTTTGGCAAGCAGGATTTGCCCTTGGTGAACCCATTCTGGTTTTTCATAATCACATGCTTCAACTGACTTGTGACAGGACCCAGGAGGATTTGTTCCATAACTTTCCCAAGGACTGAAGTAAGACTGATAGGCATATGACTTCCTGGATCTTTCTTTAATCTCTGATGTGGGGTTGTATTCTTATTTACTTGCTGGAGGGCTGATTTAGTATTTCAGGATTCCCTTATTTTCAGACACACATCAAGGTAGTAGACAGAGGAACTACATTCAGCTATTCATGACACAAACTTTCTATAAGGTAGAAAGGCTGATCTAAGTCTGATTCTTAACTCTTAGACAACAAGTATCAATAAGTTTCTCATTTGAAATGAGAATATGCTAGCTCAAATTTGCAGCTTGAGAATCTATTTACATTTGGTACAGACTGGACACATACAGGCTTGCAGTCATAAAGAGGGCCTAAAATTGCCTAGAAGATAATAGTTCTCAAAAGTTTTACTTAAAATGCCACTTCTTTTTTAATAATTAGCATGATTGGTTGTGAGACAAAAGGCTGGACATTTGAAAGTGAGAAATTAAGGATGAATTATTCTTTATCATTTTGTCTGTCTTGTTGTATCCAATAAAAACCCAGTAGTCCATGCAAATTTGGCTGCCAATAGTCTTTACTCACTGATAGTTTTTTGGAGGAGAGTTTAGTAATCTCAATACACTTCCCAGTGATAACAGCTGTCTTCCTCACAAAATCCCAAATGGTGCTAACTGGCATGCCTGTCAGTTCTAGTAAGGCTAACATCATGGTGTTAGCATTGCCTTTGCTTTGCAAAGAGCACCGTCACTGAGGTACACTAGTGAGGCCTTCTAGGCAAGCAAAAAACAAATTACCCCAAAACACTTGTTCTGACACAACATCTTTCACTATTTTATAAGTATAAGCAAAGACTAGTCCAATCAAAAATCATATTTTGCTTTCTTCTGTCTTCTATGCAACTGCAAAAGACCAAACAGCCACAATTCATGATATTTTAGCAGCAGGGAAAGCCACCATCACCTCTGTTCATCTCTGATCTTAGCAGTAGCACGGGCCACAAAACATCACATAATTTATATGGACTGGAAGCAAAAACAGTCAGTTATTCAATCAGGGAAACAAAACAAGCCTTGCTTCCTTCACAGTCTGTACCACTCATATGCAACCTGCCCACTTCTCAGCTCCTTCCACTTCCCATGGTACTTGTTTGTCCCCTGCCCTACTGAGATCCTTCTGAGGGATTCTACTGGCCACATCTATTAATTTTGTTTCAAAGCTCCCTGTAAGTGTGCATTGTTTAGCTGGTGATACTCTACAATGGGCTGGATTCTGCCTGCCTTTCTCTCAGTGGATAAACTGTTTTAGGTCTCTTTCCTCTACTGCTTTATTCAGATGTATGACCTTGTGTCATTATGCCTTTACAAAGTTGCTGAAAGAAGAAAACCTTGCAGAAGGGTGCAATGTGTTGTCACATTGGCCTCATTTCTTTAGAAAGCTAAACTACTTACCAAACATCAAGAGCTTTGGGAGACGTCACTGTCATGGAGAGCATACATCCAGCCCCACAAGATATGAATATCAGGCAGTGTTTTGAAAGTGACCAACTGTCCTGTTGTACCATCCTTACCCCAAAGGACTTGGCCTACATTTGCAATAATCCCACGACAGCTTCTCTACACCATGGAAAATCCTACTATTGTCAGCTCTTAGCTTTTCCACCAAAGGATTAAAAATTTTAAAAAAATGGACATTGAAAGATGCAAAATACAATGAAAGATGTTTTAAGTTAATCTGTTCAAATTTTAAAAAATGTTTTAAATAACTGATTTTACTCTCCTCATGCATTTGCAAATTAACATTAGAGGTGTTTTACAATTCTCCTACCAAAAACTTCAAATCCAAACCGAAAAACACTTAAAACCTTAAAAAACACTTAAACTACAAACAAACAAACATGAGGATCAAAAACATGCGGGTGATTGAGCCCATGCTATGTTCCAAGAGTAAATTCAGAATTATAGTGGGCTGATTTTTGATGGGAATTACTCAGTTCCTAGTTACTATAATATCTTAAAAACACGTTCATTCCCCACAACAGAAACCACTTCGGTGGCATGCTTTGCCATGTGGTATGCTCTAGCACCATTAAACTATATAATTTCAGATCCTAAAAGTAATTTATTAGTTTAGTGTTATGCCTAGATTAATTAGCCTTAATAATGTTAATAATAAGTGTAGTAACTTTGTAATAAATCTTGTCCTAATAGATTCTAATTCAGCCTTTTTGGTATAATATTAACTTCAGTCTCTTTTAGTAAGTATTTCAGTTTTAGTCACACAGACAATGCGATGGTAACTAGCAGGGATCAAGAAAAATTATTTCTATTTTGAAGCCTTAAAAGCTAGTTTATTTGGGGGTTAGTTTCCTTTTTCCCCCCAGGTTTCCTACTACAGTGTTGAAAATTCTGAAATTTCACTTTGCAGGAACACTATGTAGCTTACATGACTGAGCAAACCTTTGAAACTTCCCTTCAACACTTTACTGTGTTCTCAAGCTTTCCTTTGATTTTAGTGTCTGATTGAACTTAGCAACTCAATGAAAAACAGCACCAAAAATGGTTACTCAGCAAAACTCATGTAAAGTTTGTGAAAACACGAACACTTCAGAACACAACTGAACATATTTCTGTTGGGATGATGGCATCTTCACTGTAAGGTGTGACAGCACCACATCTCAGGACAGAGGGGAGGTTATAAGGATGCTAAGCTCTTGGATAAATATGGCTCTGGACTTTCAGGTTATGTAAGACAAAAAAAACTTGATTAAGATGATAACAAACAGCATTTATCATGTTCCCAGCTGCAACACCAGTCTTCTACTCAGAATCATACACCTGATGGCTATTTGTGCTTGGCCTATGAGAACTAACAGTGAGATACACTGCAAATATGAAAATCACAGTTGCAATGGTTGTGAAGTATCATGTGGGGGCCAAAAGAAGGAATTTATGTTTCACATATAAGATATGGCATTGAAAGGGCATCAACAAATAAAAAAGAGCACTTAGAAGGCATGAGGTGCTTTGGATTGTAATTCTCTTTGATATTAAAGTTCTGGATGATTCTAGGCAAATTGTCATATCTCCATGTTTAGTCTTGACATCTGTAACACAACAGTGGTCTCAGTAACGACCCTGATAAAAATGCTGAGGATCAAAATGCTTTGAGGTTTTTTTGGTGGTTTTTTTTTTGGGGGGGGGGGGGTGGTGTTGGGGTTTTTTTGCCAATGAAAGTAGAAGCAAGAACTATGTTTTCCTCTTGGTTTTCATACAAACAATTCAGTGCATCTTATGATAAAATTGTTCTTACAATCATTTCCTTGTGAGGCTGCAATCTGCTTTTTCCACCAATTGTTTATCACAAGTCCAACAATTAATCCTATGGACACATTTTATTAAGAAAGCACTAAACTTAGATTTAGGTATCTTTGATCTAAAGATGCAATGAGAAACAAAAATGAAGAGCCATCACTGTGTAACAGTCTCTCCCAGGCCATATCTTGTCAGCCAGTCATCTGGAAAAAATAAAAATTTTAAAAATTCTTACTTGAGGTTCTGTCACGACAGATCATTCAGAAGCTCCGCTATCTCCTTACAGTAACCCAAGGCTGTCTTGCTAATTGTGAGATAAGTCGTTTTGGTGCAAAAAAGCCATTTAAAAATGATTCTTAAAAGTGAAGACCTGCAAATTCAGCCAGTGTGGAGCCACTGGAATCCTCTTTGCACTGTTCCCTCTTACTTCCTGGAGATATCCTTCACAGAGAGGGAAAGAATGGATGTATCAGAGGAAAGAAATAATCATGATGGAAAAAAAAAACTAATTTCTGTAAGTAAAGTGACTTATTTGTAAAGACCAATTGCAATCTGCCCTTCCACAGGGGTTGAACGGAGGTCTTTGCCTTATCTGGTTGTTTCATCAGGAAGATGCCACAACTGCATTTTCTTGGGTCCCTGCACACTTTATATTATAGATTGCACCTATATACTGCCACTGCTTCTGGAACCATCTTGTATAATAGTGTCCAACTTAGTTTAGCCACAATACCTCAGGTACCAGTAGCAGTGTACCTGCAGCAGCACAGAAATCATTTGCAGCCTGCAAAAGTACTCAAACAAACTAGATAGATAAATACACAGAAGTTTTCCTTCAGAAGATGTGCATACTACTCAGAACTCTCCGTATCAAGATAGGTAGCTCGAGCTTATATATGCTCTCAAATACAGTGTTTAAATGGCCATTAAGTATCCTGCCAGTAGGAGTTGGTGTGTTATATTCCCTTTGTCCACGAGATGTCGATGTACCCTAAGAATTCTAGGGTAAGCAGCTGTTTCTTTGTAACGTAAACCCTACCACGGCCATGATTCTTATTTGGTCTCGCAAATCTCACTGCAAAATTAACAATAACAACAATAATAATAACAACTACGACAGAGACCATTCTGTCCAACAGAAAGAATCCTTGGTACGGGTGCATAATTTCATAGATCTCTTACGCCACACAATCTCCTTCTTGTTCTGGATAGACACCTGAGGGGGGTGGGCAAAATACGTCAGGATATGGTGGTGGTGAGAGAATACATGCCAGAAGGAGAAGCAAAGTCTGTTAACTTAGGCATTGTGCCTATTAGCTTGAACTCCCAAATGTGAGCTCCTCAACATCTGACTTGCTCAGAGTATGGGTGAAATGAGTCTATATGTATCAACAGCTGTCCGTTTTTACTGATACATTAGAGTACTAAAAATGATTAGAATTAAGTTTATGGAAATTCACATTATTGCCTCTCTTTAAGAAAGCTTTAAATTTGCTGTAATTTACATGAGCATATCATTGGAATAACACGAATGCATTGAAACAAAATTAACTAGTTAAGGAATAGAAGCTGTTCCTCCCGGTTATAAAGAAATACTAAGCTCTTCAGATGATAGGTATTTGACATAGGCAAGTTTTTACTTTGTTTTACTGCTCGCACTTTTTCAGTACATGCTGCAAACATATCTGAAGAACAACATATACCTTCTTGATACCTGAAGCCACAGATAAAAACTAGATGGGCAGATGTGGTCCTTACTTGCCCTGTTTTAGAGTCAGTTGGGGTGGCACAAAAGGCCTACTTTAGAACAAATTTTGATGTATGTCAGCAAGACCTAAGAGTGGGGACTGATGTATCTGGAAAAGGAGACGCCAGGGTGGGTACTTCCCTGGCATTTTTCCAACGAAGAAGCAGCCAGCATTTATGAATAGGTTTCAGTAATGCAACAACTGCTGCCAGTTTGTCAGAAGCAAGGTTTTGCCAAATGCCTGTTCATTTTTTTCCACAGACCTTTAATATTTTCTTTCAAAAGAGTAGGATGGAAAATTAATTGACTGTCTCTTTTTTTTACAACAGAGAAGCTAAACTTGTTCTTTCTTACGTATTTTAGAAAAGTATATGGGTGTTTATGGTAAATTTAAAGTAGTGCAAATTGCAATTCATGCACTGTTATTTTCTCACATTTTAAGAAGACGACTGATCCCTTCTACCTGCATAAACATTTTCTGAAATCAAAAAATTAAAGCAGCATAAAATAAGTTCATATGCAATCTCTTTGGGTTTTAGGTGTCTAGTACATAATGTCTTGATTCTGCTTTGAGGGATAAATCTGGGGTAAAATTCATTAATATTTCATTTTCTCCTAACCAGCAAAGAAAGATGGGAGGACTTTTTTGAGTCTGAAGTACATTTAACCAACTGAAAGGAGATACCAACAAAAGCTTTAAAATTATTTGTATTTTATTGTATAATTACATTGTCAATTAAAGAGGAAGAGTTAATATCCTTTCCTACATCCATAAGTGAGAGAACTACAGCTGGATGTGATATGTAGTAAAATGCATCTTCTTTTCCTGATTTCAAAAAACCAGCACCTTCTAGGAAGAGTTCAGCAAAAAGGATGGGACCTGGAGTTCTTAATGCCAGGCTCCCAGCTGTGGGACCTGAGATGCCTTCAGGTGTTTGAGACAAACATTTAACTCTTCTCTACAAGTTGGTAGCTGCAATAAAGGGTGAAAGCGCAACTTGTATAAAAGATGATAATACTATCTCCAACCCTGCAGTGTGTTGTTATTGGCTTTTTTTCCCTGGTCCTTTTATCCATTTGCATAATAGATACAGCACTGCCTATGAACTCATACCCAGCTGCACCTTCCAGGCACTTCATGGTTGTGCCAAAGGTTGTGCCAAAGCCAAAAGGGCCTGAAATGAAGTTCTTTTCTTTTGAGCTGAACTGGTAGAAGATCTGTCTAATAGAACATAAAAGAAAAATGAGCTGAGTGGGTGAAATAGGAATAAAACTGATTTTCTTTTTACTGTTTCATAGCATTTAAATCTGCAGTACATTGATCTCTCCTAACTAGGAACATGCTCAGATCCAGCTCTGGCAATCTCTGTTCCTGGTCTCAGTCTCGTTTCTTCCTCTTTCTCACTCTTAGTGTCCAGGAATATTTCTGACAAGTCATCACATCAATAAATTATTCCTTTTCTTTTTCTTTCTTTTGTTGTTGTTGTTATTCTTGCTTTCGTTACTTTGATAAGTGATGAAATGTGATGTCCTTCAAAAAGCTTGTTTCAGTATGAGGTAAAAGCAAATGGGACAGTTAATCCCTCAGAGCTGGGGTTCCAGCCTTTAAGCAAATACAAGCATTTCTGCATCTCTAAAACTCCCTTCACATTTTGATGACCATCATCAAGACCACAACTTTTGGAGGATTATTTTCTTATTTAAGTGAAAACTGAGTGTCTAAATATCAGTTTAAAAAAATGGCCCTTTTTCCTAATCTCCTAAAATTATTTTGTTCCTTGTTTCTCAGGTATGTGCCTTCCTCACACCTTTGCAAATAAAAAGGGAGGTGAGGTAGTTTATGAGCTTCAAGTGGAAAAAAAATCTGCGTTCAATAGGGAAGACATCTGAGAAGTCACATAGCAACCCAATGAAATCTCCACTTCAAAAAAAGTATAATACACCCAAAATGAGAAGCAGAGGAAAACCTACATTTGTGCACCTTCTAGCCTACATTAGGCCTCCTCCCAGCAGGAGAGTAATCTTTAAGGAAGTTTTAAAGATGCTGTTTCCACAGGACAGTGAAAGACAAGGATAACTTCAAACTCTTTTTAGACTGCTCCATAGGGTAGAGGTATGCATGATTTAACTTCCTTCCTGCAATTAATCATTAAGACATTTTTTATTTAACAAAAAGACCTTCTATATGCAACTTCTGGATTTGTGGCAATTATAATGGTTATTCATTTCCACTGGTCTGGTAAGACAGATCAATAGACAACATTTTGACCTGAGGCTTGTGAGATGCAGACTTTGTGTCTGTACTGTGTGAGACCTCAAACAAATCACTTTGACATGGATATCTTCAAAAACACCTAGGCATACCTACTGACTGTAGTTTATTTCAGGTGACTGACAACATCAGTGGATCTTGCAATGGCAATTTTTATTACCAGATTAGGGCATTAAAATGTCTAAACAAATGTAGGGTTCTCTATCCCAATAATTGTCTGGATTTGCTATGGCAAATGAAGAGAAATGGGCACTGAAGAGTGTGATTCATCTGTTCTTCAAGCAGAAAATTCATGCTCTAAAATTTTCTAGTAAGGAACTTCAGTCTTCAGTATAGTCACCTGCAATTGGACAAGAGGCTGTGGGCAGCAGGTCTGAAAATGTGGCTCCTGGAACACCTGGATAGTCACCTTAAAAGTACAGTGTGTCACCCAACTGCTTCAATTCTATGGCTTGTTACAGTCAGCAAGGCTGTCAGCAGCTGCCTGAAGATTCATAGCTTTACAAGTTAGCTCTGAAGATGTGAGAAAAGGGTGATTGTCATGTTCATAGTCACGCTTGGGACCGTTCTTACCGAATGTGCAGAATATAGCACTTCTGTATTTCATTAAAGCGTTGAGGAGAAATACCCAAAAGATTGTGAGGAGCTCAGCTACTATAGTGTGGCAGGCCATATAAGGGCCAGCTGAGATAGATAAAGCCTGCTGTTTGGAATTAATGTGGTTTTGTACATCATGATCTTCTCATAGTATTGCCTGCCAAGTGTACTACAAAAACATTTCAAGTACTGGGGCATTAAGAAAGTCATTCTGGAAGCAGCTAAATTGTTGCTGATCAGATATACATCCTGAGAATTAAAATATTTTTTTATATTTTGGGTGTTTCTCCTGTTTGCTTTGTTGGGATTTTTTTTCCCACCACATCCCCAACACAGTCTTTTTTCACTAAAAATTTTTCAGATTAACAGAAAACTGTTCAGCATGTAAATAGGGATCCAGAACCATTATTAAACATCTGTTAAATCGGGCAAGAGCCAGGAAAAACTTCAGCTGGATTACAATTGTTCTTGAGAGAGTTTGCAAGGGAATGAGAAAGCACACAGAGCACAGGAGCCAGCCAGAGTCTGTTCACATTTGGTTTCTTTCTCCTCCCCCACCCCTGGAACATTACTGATAGAAGGAAGCAAATGGCTGAGGCTCTCATATCCCAAAGGATGTAATGCCCTATGGATTGGGTAAGACGACTAACTTGTATTCCACCCCTCCCATACTTTGCTGTTTTGTGTAGTGCACAGATACAAAGAGTGTCATGGAGAAGAGAGTAGCTGATGCTTCTGCATGTTTTTGCAAAGTGCCCTATTAACATATTTCCCTCTCCAAAGTGGCAGCACTTTGTTGGCTATCCACTGACCTAGAAACTGCTCTTATCTCTGTAGAAGGAAGTTATTAACATTTAGAATTTTGAGAAGCAAGTTCTGGCAAATCCTTCCTCTGAAGTTAAAGATGTTTCTGCCTCCAGCTGTCCATCTCATTTCTCTGCCAGGAGTTACCACAGAGTCAGTAGAGGGGAACATGTGCAGCACTTCCGCTGAAAACGCCCAGTGTCCTAGGATAAACCGTTGTGGAAGATAGATGTCAGCTGGCACCATCTAGATGGAATAGTTAAGATTTAGAGATGGCATTTCTGCTAACTTCTATCCAGGAACTGTAACCTTTGGCTGGGGTAGACAGATAACAGTTATATCTTAACTCTAATGCAGCTCAACTGTTACACCTCCAACCAACTTGAAGCTTCAGTAACAGAAACTACCATGAAATCTCCATACACTTATGCGTAGAGCCTTAAATGGTATTTACCTTCATAATGGCACAGTGTCTATCCAAGTGTGAAATCTGAATGAAGCTATTGCAATATAAACTGGAAGTGCATAGCTGTTCATTCAGAGGAGCTGGGGCAGAATGCTATCAGTCTGGCTGAATCTGTTCACATGGAGTTGCCATCTGTTATCACAATGCCATGTTGCCCAATTAAAACAATATGACTGGATTACAGTATTTTGAGTAGTATTATTTGCTAGATTGTCTCTGATTCTAAAAAATCTATCATTCCATTTGACTGCCTCTGCACCTGCTAATTCAGACAGTGTAAAGAAATTGCAAGCTTCTCATTTATTAACTGCATGGCTGTAAGCTACTTCTGAGCCTGAAAATATTTCTGCATTTTAAACTTTTTCTGACTTTGTCCAGTAGTCATTTCTCCATTTTTTGAGGAAGTGTGTATATTTGGCATGGGAAAAATTACTGCAGAGCTTCTGTATACATGTGGCCAGTGGCTACTAAGGATGTAAATTATTCAGAGTAGATGAAAATCTGTTTTTAAAAAATAATTATTTTTACTTTTAAATAAGAGTTTTAGATGTAATGCTCTTCACTTCTTTCCTGGTTTGGACTGATAATTATGAATGTCTTTTATTAATACCTTTAAGTGATTATAGCAGAATTTCTGACTTTACAGAACTCTACATATAATTTTTTCTAATGAACATGCATTTTGGGGTTAGTTGAGCTTCCATTTTTATGTTTTATTCTGTAAAAGTCAAGTAATATGAAATGCAAAACTGATACTATTAACAGAAATCACTGTTTTTAGGAATAAAAACGACTATTGACAGGAGAATTAACATGATGAATAGGAGACTCAGGGAAGCCTATTAATCAAATATGCTATTATTTTGGATCTCTGAAGCACGTTTGTTTTACTTAAATAAAATTTTCAGTGTGATAACTTCAAAACTTAAACCAGTACTGGACAAAAAGCCTTTCAAAATGTGCTTTCTAACTTCATGTTTTTCCTTACAAATATTTTTATTTAAGGAAGCTAGAAAACTTATCAAGTTGGATTTCAAAGTTGCTATCTATTCCTGAATGGCACCATGAACAACATAAACCAACTTGAATTCTCTCCCAGTTTAAGGACACTTGCTCATTGTAGTGTAGTCTGCAGCTGCTGATTGGTCCTTAAAGTACTGCAATAGTCACTCTTGGGCCAAGCACAGTTGTGGATTGAAAAAACACCTTCTTCTGTGATTCTGAAGGTATATACCATTTCATAAGTGATGTGTCGATACTGCTGTTGTAATTAATGGAGTCAGCCATGGCATTCACTTTCACAGAAATAAAGTATCACTGAATAACCTGAGTTGGAAGGGACCCTCAAGGATCGTTGAGTTCAACTCCTAACCCTGCACAGCATCATCCCCAAGAGTCACACCATTTGTCTGAGAAAATTGTCCAAAAGTTTCTTGAACTCTGTCAGGCTTGGGGCTGTGACCACTCCCCGGGGTGTCTGTTCCAGTGCCCAACCACCCTCTGGGTGAAGAATGTTTTTTTCTAACATCCAAAAAAACCTCCTTTGACACAAATCCAGACCATTCCCTCAGTCCTGTCACTGGCCACCACAGTGAAGAGATCAGTGCCTGCTCCTTCTCCTCCCCTCACTGGAAGTTGTAACTGCAATGAGGTCTCCCATAAGTCTCCTTTTCCGCAGGCTGAACAGACCAACTGACGTCAGCTTCTCAATACAGCTGCGCCTCAAGGCCCTTCACCATCTTTGTTTCTCTCCTTTGAGTACTATCTAATAGTTTCATGACTTTCTTATACTGTGTGACCCAAAACTGTCCCCAGCACTTGAGGTGAGGCCGCTCCAGTACAGAGCAGAGCAGGACTATCCCCTCCCTTTCCCAGCTGTGCCTGATGCCCCCCAGGACACACTTGGCCCTCCTGGCTGCCAGGGCACTGCTGACTCAAACTCAATTTTCTGTCAAGCAGGATCCCCAGGTTCCTTTCAATGTCAGTGTTTCCCAGCCTCTCATCCCCCACTCTGTCCTTACATCCAGGGTTGCCCATCCTAGGAGCAGAATCCAGCACTTTGCCTTGTAAAATTTCATACCATCGGTGATTACTGAGTCACCTAATTTGTTGAGGCCTCTCTGCAGGGCCTCCAGGCTTTTGAGGGAGTCAGCAGCCCCTCCCAGTTTTGCATCATCTGTAAATTTGCTTAGTATCACTTCCAGCGCCCAGCTCATTAATGAAGATGTTGACAAGTGCAAGGATGAGGATGGAGCCTTGGGAACCATACTAGTGACAGGTCACCAGTGTGATGTTCCCCCCCTGTCACCCTTTGCACCTGACCTGTGAGCCAGTTGCTCACTCATCACAGGATGTGTTTATCTAGCTGTGTGCTGGACATTTTGTCCAATAGGATACTGTGAGAGACAGTATTGAAAGCTTTACTTATATCTAAAAAGATTAGATCAACTTGCTTCCCTTGATCAGCTAGGTGGGTTACCTTGTTATGAAAGGAAACCAGGTTTGATAAAGCAGGACTTTCTTCTCATGAAGCTGTGCTGACTGTGACCGATGGCTGCTTTCAGGTATTTTTCAATACCTCTCAGAATAACCTTCTTCATAACCTCTTCAGGCACTGAAGTGAGACTGTCAGGTCTGTAGTTTCTGGGCTTCTCATTCTTGCCCTTCTTGAAAATCAGGATGCTTGCCAGCTTCCAGTTAGCTGGGACCTCTCCAAATTCCCAAGGGTGCTGAAAAATCATTGAGAAAGGTTTTGCAATGACATCAGCTAGCTCTTCGAGGACTCTTGGATGAACCTCATTAGGCCCCATTGATTTGTAGGGATCTAGCTGGAGCAGCAGATCCCACACAATTTCAGGGTTGACTAGGAGTCAATGATTCTTGCAGGTGTGGTCGGCCAGCTCTGAGAGCCCCTTGGTCCATCATTCATGCTGAAGACAAAGGCAAAGAATGTGTTAAATACCTCTGCCTTGTCCAAGTCCCCGTTTGTCAGGTGACTGTTCTCATTCTGTAATGGGACAATACTATTTTTACACTGCCTATTGCCATTAATATACTTGCAAAAAAAATCTTTTTATTGTTCCCCGCTGTTCTTACCAGCTTCAACTTCAATTGAGATTTGGCCATATTAACTTTCTCCCCACAGTGGAAAGCAGTGAATCTACTCTGCACCCTGGTATATTTCTGCTTTTGTTCTCTATCACATCCAGAGATCCCCAGTGTTACTCATATAGTTTTATTATTATAGGACTGAGAGGAAAAGGAAACAAAGGTTGGTCATGCTCTATTTCCCTTCCTCTGTCAATTAGCACTCCTTTAGAGCTGCCACACACACAGGGCATGTGAGTCTCACATAAGGACTGAATGAGGAAGATGGAATGGATAAAGTATTCCTCTGCTTCCAGTGCCATGTAGCACCCACTTTGCTCTGAAATCATTCCCAGACAGTTTTGACCTCCAACAGAGTACTAATATGCTCAGATTAGTAAGGCATGAGTAAGATCCCCATTCATAGGGTTTTTCTAAACCCCACTGACCTTTTATTCAAAACATTTAGGATTAAAATACTCAGTGGTAATACGAACTTTGCATTCTGAAAGGATTCACATGGTGTCACCAACCACTAGTCTATGACAGTATTTAAGCCTTGTTTACCTATGCTTTATTTTTAGGATGCAACCTTTTTGTGGTTTCTTTCCACTAGTATTTTCCCAGTATCCCATCAGAACAGACCTGCAATTTGGTTTTGAGGATTCTAAACAAAAAAATAAGTAATGAGTCTCTGAATGACAAGTCTGGAGTGAAACCTGAGTCCTGGACTTCATGCCCACTTACAGAGGCTTTGGTTAACTTTTGCCTCAAGATTTTTTTTTTTTTTTTAATTTGCATTCTGTATCCTAGCTTACAGCTAGGCCATTGCAACCTAGTGAAAACTAAAGATTCACAGGGGCTTTTAAACCTGTGTGGAAAATGATTTAATATTTTGTAATTACCTTTCCCCTTTGCAGAAAAGCACCCTGTATTGGCTCAACCTTTATAAAATCACTTTTAGTTCCAGGAAAGGTTTGAAAAAAAAGCTAATCTCTGGATCCAGAAAAAAAAAAAATAAAGAACAAAAACCATGATGTGCTTTAATGCGCAGCTTTGTTTTAATTTAAGACCTTGATTGCATTTCATTCAGCCGAAAGATATCAGGCATGAAAAACAGGACTGGCAACACCATTTTCATGACCAACAGACCTCTGGCATCCTGGACACATCTTTTAAGCACACTGTCTCTAAGCAATAATCCCTATTTGAGATAAAGCTTTTCACCTGGTATCTCCTCTGTGGGTCCTGTTTTATTCACTGGTACTCCTAAATATTTTCTGAGACTCTCAATCTTATTTACTTGAAAAGACTTGGTTGATGATGCTGATTGCAACATTTATCTTTGAAATATAAAACTGTTTTTGAAAAGTCCAGTATGGGCTACCTAGACAAAATTATCACCTGACTTGTCAATAAACATATATTCAGAAGGTTTCGGTCCAGTCCTTTTTGTCAAAATGGTGAAGCTTTGAATATTTCTCAAGGGCAAATTCAAGTTTGATTTCAGAACATACTTTCCATAATATATGAATAGCTGCTCATAGAGCTGCTAATAAGGGTTACTTATTTTAATCGTGAAAAAGCATGCAGCTTTTAATGACTTTCAGTACAGTAAACATGACATAGTGAGTCAAAGTTGAAGAACAGTAAACTTGGGCAGTTTTGGGTTCTGGTCAGACTCTCCTACCCACACATGAGGTAATTTGCCCTGTCACATAAGCTTCCTGGACACCCTGGCATTCTGTGAAACACATAGTAATTGCCATCTAACCACTTCTGCTCCACAGAGATCATCTACCTTTTATATGTCGCATTTATGTTTTTTGAATTCTTATTTCAAATCTGCTTTCTTCCATCTAAGCAAAAATACTATGTACTTGAATTTTCCTCAGAAAGTTATCCAAGTTCTCAGTTATCTCATGTCTGTCATTTTGCTTCTTCATTTAAAAAAAATTTCTCGATTAACTGAAAATGTAAAAACTTTGAAGAAAACTAGCAGCTGTATGATGAGGTAAATCTGAACTGCTTCATATACTTCCAAATTATCTACTTGACACCAGTTATGGTTTACAGCATTTTAGAGGTACGCCTTCTCTATTCTCATCATCGGAATTGAAAAATGTTTCAATTACAGTACTATAAATGCACCTGAAATACATTTGGCCTCTTCACTTATCGTCCCCATTAACCATGAGGAAATATAATTGCTTATAACCCATACACAGATATATCAAATGCCATTTCTCTTGAGGTAAGGCAAGATAGCACAAGCTACAAAGAAATAGATTTTCAAAATCATACAAAAATGACAAGGATTTGAAAAGGGATTAGAGACTCCAGTAGCTCACTTTCTATGAATTAGACACTATTTTTAAAGCATGCAAATGATGTCATTGACTCATCACTTTACTGTAAATTTACATAATATCTGGCAGTTATACAAAACCCATGCCTTCTGGATTTAAATGTCATCAGTGAGAATCTCAGTTTCCTGTTGAAAGTAAGGAGCGATGAGCCTGCATGGCTACACAGAAAACTTTAAAACCAAATTACCATAGAAGCCAAATGACAAAAATCTATTTATTCTTCTGCTTTGGAGTGCCATAATAATTAGGCTAATGTCAAGGTGTCTGTAAATCTCCATCTTGATTTTTCAGTGATCTGTGGCTTCTGAAAGTTCTTCTAGCGAAGGAATCTTCCAGTGTCTGTGGTGGGCCACAGCGGACTTAAGGTTCTTCCCTAATTCCCATGCTCAGCAGTGACAGGGCAATTAAATGTACTCTTTAGGCCTATCAGTAAAATCTGAAATGTGGTGTTAGCAAATGTTTGAAAAAAAACAGAAGTCATAAGCACCTATCTTAAACCCATAGATTACAATCAAATGCACTGAATATATAGGAAAAAATTGTTTTCTTCTTATTTCAATTTTTTTCCAAATTTGTAATTCTCTCCCAAAGTATGATGAGATTTTCTCAGTGAAAAGCAATGTGGCTGGCTAACAAATCTATCTTAAAACCTCTAAGAAAATTTAGGCTACTGTAAATGGAGAACAGTAATAACAGTTTTAAAAAGTTTAAAACTACTCAAATGTCAAATCTTAAAAGCATACCAACAAAATCATCATATCCTTTTAAGGAATCAGAATTTTAGGGAAAATCAGCTTAAGAAAAAGAAATTAAAACTGGTTTTGCTTATTTAAGCAGCTTTAAAGCCTTTGTGGACAGTGTTTAGGCTTCTTGTTCTCTGTCAGGCAGTAGCACAACTTTTTTTTTCCCAGGGCAAGAGTAAGCAGCAGTAAAAAGGTTGTTTTGTCTATTTCCTATTTTGAAATCTAAGCTTAGGGCAAGAGCTATATAAGTATAACATACAATAAGGAACAACAACAAAATCTCTTTTTATTTTAAGAAGAGTTTAATGACAGACATGGGCTTCTACAGTGGCTCTCTGGCAGACCAGTCACTGCTGCCAGTCATTGAGCACAGTGTCAGCAGCACAGGATGACTCATTAGGGGGCTGGAGGAGTGGAGGGAACACACCTAGTGGTGCAGGTCCCTACTAGGATTTTGGCTGACCCTTGTGAAAAAAGAGCTTTCTAGATGCGTTAATTCCGTTTTGGGCAATTTGGAATAGTTTTGTGAGGGGGAAGGAGGAAGGGAAGCTGTAACTGAAAACAAATATAATTTAACTAAGACAAATATAATTTAGCAGTACTAGTAAACAGGGCACTTACAGTTCCTATCATCATTCTTCCGCAATGTAAGAGGGAAAAGTAATCCTTTTAGGTGTTTATTTGCATCCCTCTGCAGAATGTCCTGAGCTGTCCTCTACTCTCCCTTACTGAAACAGCTTCAGAGGTCACTCCTAAGCATAAGTGCTCTATAATGAAATTAACACCCCAATTCTAAACCATGATCCAGTTTTGGGAGAGACAGAGAAAAGAATGGACAAGGAGAGACAGGAACTAAGACTAAAACTACACTTTCACAGGTAGGTACAGACTGACCCAAGCTTAGAGAAAATTATCAATGAGCTAGCTGCTTGTCTCATGAGAAAGTTGGCTCATTAATTAAAGCAGTATCTCCACCCATGACTGCACATAGCCAAAACAGAGCTGTCCAGCTCAGCAGGTAGGGAGAACTGATCATGTCAGCCTATTTCTGTACAAAATCAGGACAGAAGAGAAAGGAGATGCACTAAGCTGAAAAATGGGACTGAAAATGCACTTTTGACCAACTGCATATTCTTCAAAACAGTAACCTCTTCTCCATATTGAAACTTTATCCACAACCTGACCATTGCCACTGCCATCACTTTTGTCACAATAGATTAACAGCAATTGGAAGCACGGCTTCAGAAAAGTTCTTTGCAGACTCTGCAGATGCTTATCTGTGAAACTAGGTTGGCTTTGAATTAGTCATGAATACAAAACTCAGCTGCCATTAGCAAAACCTTAAGGAAAATCATTGTGTAAGTTTTGAGCAAGCCTGGCCCTGTTTAGAGAGTTTTATCAAAACCACATGAAACCATGTGACACTCGATGTCTTTCTCGGTGTTTTGCTTGAATATTGAGTTCATTTAAACCCCAAGTTAAAAAGGGATCACAAGACTTGGAGTCTGCACAAAGTGACATTTACTGTAGTGAGCCTTGGAGTCAAAATGGGTGAGTACCATGCTCAACCAAGTTCAGTAATTATGCTGATTCAGTTAGCACATGAACAATCAAAAGCCCCCATGCTATTCCACTGTCAGGAATTGAAGACATATTTATGTGTATTTTGTTAGGTACAATCAGATTTCTGGCACAAGAAACTAGAAAGAAACTAGAAATACAAGGCATGAACTAGCCCAACCTAGCTTGAGGCTGCCTGCATCAGCCTAGTGCCCCACCTAAGCTGGCAAACCTTGACCAGACACAGCTGGTTTGTACAAAATAAATGTGTCTACTACCCTCAGGCATTTCTTCATCATTTCTTACCACACTTGCCCCTGGCAAAAGGAAATGAGCTTTTGTGTTTTCCTAGACAAGTCAGAAAGACGCTCTTGTCCTAAGCAATCTCTGTGAAATGAAAATAATTTCCTTTATCAAAGTGTTTTGAGATCTGTGAGTGAGCAGTGTTATATCACTGAAATGCATCATTGATTATTAGATTATAAAATAGGTCTGCAGTGCTGCTAATTGAAATACTGTATGATTAGAAGGGCTTTTAAGTCTGTTTACCCTTCAAATGAATATAGAACTTCTGTATATTATGAATAGTTTGTAGCTAATAAAATTTTCGCTGTTTTCTGTCTTGATAATGCTCTAAATTTTCATTTTGACAAAAAGAAAATACTCTCACTAACTGCTCAGATTTTACCCTCTTTCCAGGTTTGTATTAACCTTTTTATGTAAGGTTTGTTGCCTTTCCTTTTCAGTTTAAGTCTCTCATACAGAAACTTCACAGCAATTGAAGCAGTTGCAGTTTTACTAAGACAGCTCACAGGCATTTCCAGGGTCAGAAACTGACTATCATGAAAGACCTTGGGCAAGGCTTTGGCCCGAGGCGCCCACCCAGCTGGCACCAGGACACCGCAAGGGCCCTTCACAGAGCAATGCCACCATTTCTCCTGAGGACGGCCTGCAGCCGAGAAGGCTCCACATTCCAGACAGCTGGCCAGGGTGCACCTCCCAGGGAAGGCCCTGCTGCCTCCCCTTCCTCCCTGCGGCCATCCAGCGGGGGTGCCCGGGGGCCAGGAGTGAGCGCAGGGCCGGGCTGCGGCGGCTGCGCAGCGAGGAGCCTCCGCTGCCCGCTCAGCCTCTGCACGGGCCTGGCCTCCGGCCTCTGCTCTGCTGCCACCTGCACGTCAGCTCAGCAGTGCATTCCAGTAGGTCTGTTCACCTCGGTCTCTTATTCTCAGCAGAAAAAAAACCCACAAACCAACGTTATTACTTTAGACTCCTCCTGCTGGCCCTTGGGCTAACACCAGTGGTTCCCTCACCAACATTGTGAGATGCCATCTCTGGCCCAGATCCGGGGAAACGCTCAGGCACACGCTCCTCTTTGAGGGTGGCTGTATGCGAGGCCTGGATTATACAGCTGCTGCCCCAGGAACACAGCAAGCAAAGCAGTAAAAGGAAAAATGTACATAAAAGTCAGGGCTCTGCAGTTCCCAGCACCAAGCTGGAGAGGCTGGGCCCTGTGGTTGCGTTTTTCAAATGCTAAAAAGAATAAATCTTCCTGAACATAAAGGACTCAGCACAGTGTGAGCCCCTGGGGGCTCTGAGGCAGCAGTGGGCCTTCATGAGAGGAAATCCAGCTCAGTAAGGGGACTGGCAAAGAAAACAGTGTGGGTCTGGGGAGAATAAATTGAAATTCAGCACATCCCTCCGCAGCCCGGCTGTGTGACGCACTGGGGATATTTGGCAGATCCTCCTGTGTTAGCCCCTTTCTCTTCCTGTTGTGGTCTGAATGAATAGCCATTCTGCTTAATTTAACCTATTTTTTCTTAAGTTCATACTCTGACCATTTACTCTAAAGCTAGATCTGAGCAGTATTTGTATAACTACAATTTTTCAGTATGTTCCAGCAATGTTGATTCATTTGCGAATTCTTGGCAAGACTTTTATTCAAGAAAAACCCCCGGTGTAATTACAGTTGTACAACATGAATGTGTTTTTTGCCGTCTTCACAACTTATTTTGCTCTGGCAATATGAATGTGAAAAGTGATGTTTTGCTGTTATAAACTTTATCTGCACCAAGACAAATTATTGCAATAGCTTCATTCATATAGATACAGGCAAGTATTAAAGAGTAGACAAATTGCTAAAAGACTCCTAACATAATATAACCTCTTCTATATACAAAATCAGTCTAGTAAACAGTTTAGGCTAGCAGATCAGTAGAAATCTGTTGCTGAAACCTGTATTGCATATTTTTCCAGCATGGTGACAGATCAGTTCCCAATTACCCATGCTTTGCATTGCAATCCTTAACACAGTACATTCCATAATGAACAGCATAAGTGCAGTAGCTCAATGCCAGATTCCACTAGCAGGCGCCACCCTAAATAGAATTAAAATGCCACAAATTAAAAGAAACCTTGGAAGAATTTAACAGTAAATACTATTCCAGTAAGTGCTTCTCTTTTCTGTCATGTAAATATGTTACTTTTACAGTCTCTTCTTTAATTGAAACATAGGAATGTGACAACATTCAGTGTGACAAATGGCTTCAAGATATCACATATATAGGAAATTTTGTCAGCATTTGTTTTGAATTTCCTGCTTTTGAAACATAGTTTAATAATGTTTTTCTCAGTGCAGGTGTGTCTCAAGCTCCACACATCATTTTATTGTCATCTAGTACTTCCAAACTCTGGTCAGGACAGCCTGAATAAAACCACATTAATTCCTTTCCCCATCTAAATCTGAACCGATCTTTCTGTGGATAAGCCTTATTAACTTAAGTGTTTCCATTTACACAAGATTTTCTGATTACGATCAAAACCAAAAGTGGAACTTCCAGAAGAATAAATTTATTTCAGAGAAATGTCACTATGTCAAGGCACTTTATGAATTAAATAACTCTTATTAATTTTTTAGATATCAAAGTATTACTATTCCTGTTACTGGACCTAAGATGACAAGATTTCAAGAAAATTTTTGCCTGCTTTTGAAGCCTACGTATATTCAGACACTCAACAGAAGATAAAGATCAATATATTCGATGCTTATTAAATCATATACTTGGGGGGAAAATTATGTATTTTTCATTTTTGTTTGAAAATTAATTGATGAAACATTGTAGCATTGCTATTGGCAGAATTTATATAACATTTATAATTTTCAGTGTGGTCTATTGTAATTTTTCTTTTCTGATCATCCAGACCACCTGGAATGCTATCCTCCACATAGGAAGAATACACCAAAATACAGCTTTCTTTTCTAAAGCTAGCAGTAATTTCTCTGAAAAACGTGCTTGCTCTACACAGTCTTATGTCCAATTGGTCAGTTAAAAAACCTTCAAAATCTCATTTTCTTTGCTATGAGTGAAAACCTTTATTGATGTCTTTATAAATAAAATTAATTTAAATGAAATAAGCATTTCACCAGATTTTTTGCTGAACAATATTGGACTTCTTGTTGTAGCTGGTGAACAAAATCTTACTGCTATCCCACCAGGAATCTGATGATGTAAAGTGCAAAATACTCTTGTTATGAACAAAAATATTAATAATTACTAGATTTCTGTCTCCTTCATTAATACAAAAATCTCCTTCCTAAGGAGTGGTGTAATTTCATTCATTATTGTCACTATGGTCACATTGTTGTCCTATGCAGAGACATATTTTTCAGTGTGGGGTGGCATGGTGTTACTTTTATTGAGCGTTCTATTGCCAGTTAGTGTCCCTTGAGTTTTGTTGTTTGGTTTTGGGTTTGGGGGGGGGGGGGGGGGGGGGTTTGTTATATTTATATTTCAAAAAAACTAAAACAGGCAGCCAAACCCACAAACAAACAAAAATCCCTGTGCTTCTTTTGGCTCTGATTGTCATTTCCTGCCAATACTACACCAGACGTTTGAGAGCCTTTCATGGCGCCCTATGCTTTCTCCGGAGTTATCTAGTAAGGCACCGGGAAGGTTTTGTCACTAGGTGGTGCTTGAAGCTTCAGTCCTCAAGTGCTCCACTGCCTCATTTCCTGCCTTCAGCAGGGAGTTCCTCAACCTTTCCATGCCGTAGCTAGGCAACTAAAAACCTTTGGAGGTAAATTTGGTTGTATAATCTGTTGTATGTTATAAGTATTCCTATTAGAAGCACTTTTCTTTTACATACTGAGTAATGTTTGCTGGGACTGAAGTTGGTTAGCAATCAAAGGGAAAAGAATAAAGACTTTCCACATGTCAGCTTGCAGTGTAACCTCTACAGCAAATTGCTCCATGTTTGGCTCTTCTAATGCTCTACCAGAAAAAGCAGACTGATTGCAAAGTAAATATGACAGTGCTGCTAACAGAATGCTATTTTATATTATTGTTGGGCTCTGGATGTTAATCACCAAAATCAGTACTCTCATATCCTGGTAGACTGATAGATAAAATAGCTGTATGTCAACACCCAGCAGCCCACAGCTGGGGATTCATCAAATCAACACCAACAGTCCTTATGTCCTAATATATTTCATGTGCTGTAAAAAAATACTTACGTCCTAATATATTTCCTGTGCAGTAAAAAAATACTTCCCTCATGCTATAAGCTGTGCCACTTCAGAAAGCTCTTGGAAATATGCAGCCTTACATACGGTAGAGTGACATTTACTCTTCTGGTACCACATGGAGTGGAGGAGAAGCTGCCTCATGGTAGTGGAGTGCTCTGGTGTGGGAATAACTTGGCCTCACTAGGGAATCAGGAAATCTCCCCTGATTAGACCCTGAGATTATCTCCATTAGTTAGAACATGGTGCTAATGGTGCCAAGGTCACAGGTTTGATCCGGGCATGGACCATTTCCTTAAGGGTTGGACTCAATGATCCTTTGGGTCCCTTCCAAATCAGAATATTCTGTGACTACTGCTCTTAATTTTTGCCTCTTAGAGGCATGCTGATTTTTCTGATATCTTAGTATTACTGGAAAGATAATGAAACCTTTCAAAAAGAACAAATTATATTTATGGCAGTAAATAATCTGCAGCAGTAAGATTAGGACTTTAACCTAGAAAGTCCTGGCTGCACACTATTGCAAGGGAAGACTTCTCCAGGCAGGCCCTGGAAAGAACATATTCAATGCAAAGGGCAGAAGGCAGAGCAGAGAGCATCCCATGAACAGGGAGATGGTTAGAAACCATTCTCAGATAAAAGTGTGTTTAACTATTTGTGTCAAAGTTGATACTTTAGCCCAACAAATAGATTGAACTATTCAGAAAATCTTGACAATAAGTAGGTGTAGAGGTAGAAGTGGAAAAGCAGTGCCAGAAATTACACATGGTTTATGTAAGCATTTGGGGTCATATTTTCGTACAACAAAAATATTGCAGCAGTCAAACTTGTAATTAAAAGGTTTTCATCTAATAAAAACTGACCTGAAAGGGAAGCAGCTCAAGTTACCAAGCAACAATTTCCAATGGATCAAGGCAAAACTAGATATGGCTATCTCTAGGGAGGAAGCTCTGCTGATCTGGCAATAGATAAATTGTTCTCAGTGCTCTTTTATAATCTTTGACCACTCCCTGCATCCTGTCAACCATTATTTCAATTGAAGTAAGAAGTGCTTCTTGCAGTCAGAGAACGATGTATGTTCTCCAGAACTTTTAGTCTGTTCTTGAAACATCAATATTCACATGCTCTTTTCTACACATGCATTTTTGAAACTTTAGAGAAGTCAGTATGATTGCAGAGCAAAATTTCACCATGACTAATTTCTCTAATTTACTAGTCATTACAAAATAATGCAAATTTTACATAACAAATCAGGCCTGTACTGCATAAGTTTGTTCCTTTGGCATATGGTGTACGTATATGCAGGTTTTCCTTTGGCATCAAAGACCCATGGATGACAGTGCTCTCAAGATTGTACTTATGACTTGGACTTTCATCTTTCTGTACTCTCTACTCTCAAATGAGATCAATGGCAGCCCTGACCATAACAGAACTCCTATTAATTATGACAAGGACAGCATATATAGAATCATTAAACAGTAGATGTTCTTACATTTTAAGGAAAAAATATGCTGGTTTTTAGGAAACATTTTGATTGTAAAAATCCAAAGGCATCAGTACATTTGAGTGCCTAGAACTCTTCCACTTTGAAAAAGAATAATTACTTTTGAAGTTAGTTTGAAGATTATTAATGCAGTTGGTCCCTTACGGAAGTCAAGAATAGTATAAACAACAAAATTCAGGCTCATGAAATTATGTTTAGAGGGTAGATTTTCCTAAGGCTAGTTCTGACTTATAAATAAAGTCAAAAGCTTTTCAGACATATCTTTATGACTCCATGGGTTTATCCACTTCTGCTTTCAGCTTTTTTCCCATCTCCCTGCAGAAAGATTAGATCATCTTTGCATTTGACCACAGAAGGAGGTATGTGTATGTGCTTAACATAAACTTAATACCTTCTCTTCCTTTATCACTGGACACTTGGCAGCTGAGGTCCTGTTGTTTCTCGAATCTGTTGAAAAAATCTTAATGTCATTTATCGTAAATGTGTACCTGAATTGCTTAAATGTGTAATATACTGGTTTGAATCAGGTATGAATATAGCTGTACTAGAATGCTGGTCACTAAATTTGAGAACACAACTCTCAGCACTTCACAGTTAAGTATGAAAGCAATTATTGTTCAGAGGGTAAATGGAAGTTGATGCATTTTATTCGTGCTGCTAATAAAGTCATTTATTAAACACATTGAAGATATGTCTTATTGAAGAAATGAAAATATCTGTTTGAGAGAGACAGAATTTGATAACATAGCAGTGCGTGTGTTTCAGATCCTCCTGGGAGGCTGATGGAGGCACCTCTTCCCTCTAGTCTTAGTCCTCAGATTTTGATTGAGTTGTTTTTGTATAAACTTTGTACACTTCATGCAGAAACTAAGGTAAGAACTTCCTTTCTTTTGTCCTCTATAGTCTTTTCCCTATTCTGAGATTTTCTGTAAACTAATACTTTAGTAGGAGTGGGAAGTCTTTAAGATTAGAAAAGGAGTTTTAGTAGCTCCAGTCTAAGATCTCTGCTTACTACCCAGACTTCCTCTCATTTCAGTTATTTCATCTTTGCTAATTTTCCTTTAGAAAAACTGACTACTTTTTTAGTAGTTTAATTAATTGACAAATCTACAAGTTAAGCTCTAGTTCTTACATTTTCACTTATTGTTTTAATTTTCTCCCTGCTGCCTTTACAACCCCTCACATAAAAAATGAAGACAAGAAGAAAGTGCAAAATTACTTTCTCTTGCTTTTTCCTAGCTTCCCACCATAGTCTTGTACACTTCCGTCTTTTTCTCTCTTGTGAAGAAATATGTCTGATACCTGACTGTCTTCCAGTTTCTCCGTGCAGCCCACTGCATGCATCCCATCTTCTTCCCATCCTATTGCTCCATTTCTCAGTCTCATTCAGTTCCTCATACACAATATAGTCATATGCATGTTTTCTATCAAAAAAACTGCTTTATTTCTAGTTGGCTCTATAACTGCTTGCTGTCTTTCATCCCCTATTGCTAAGACCAACAAATATTCATGTACTGTATCTAAACAACTGAGGCCTTGTACTTTTTCTTCCAGTTCTGTGCTAGATGTTCTCCAATTTCTCGCCATGTTCTGGTATAAGTGCATGCTTGCAAGGCATTCTTCACTTGCTCTCACCAAGCTCTTAAGAATTCCATTTCTTTTCTTACTTCAGACATTGACTAATGGCAGTCTAATGCATAAACACAAATTCAGCTAATATGTTTCACTGATGCTTCATACTGATTATCTGCATTTAGTTTACTACAAATTTATTTCATATGCAAACTAAAATTTCTCTATCTGTAGAGGGTCAGCTGAAGCTCAACATGATCAAACCAGAGTTTATTAGTCCTTCCCCAAAGCCTTCCTCACTTCATAATTCATCCTGAGCAATATCACATCCTGCCTGTTCCAGCTGTTAGCCTGAGCATTTTTTGCAATTCTGACCTCACATAAGTTTTCATATTATTTCAGTGCTGAGGTTTTGTTCAATATTTTTGCAGAATTAAAATAATTCTGTCCATTTACACAGCAATGGCCCCTATTCCCATCTTGTTGCATTCCTTTCTACTTTCAGCCAACTCTTTCCTGTGCAGCTTTTTTCAGATGATCACCTACACAGAATGTTTCTGCAAAATCATTTCCCTAGTTCAGTACTTGGACCTGTCTGAGCTTCTGCACTAACTCAAATAATTTGCGTGCAGCTTTCAAGCTCTTTCTAAGTTCTCTCTCACTACCTGAGAATATCGAATTCTGCCCTAAACTGGTCCACAACATTAGCTTCCATTTGACTGAGAACCATTTTTAACATTTTTACATCTTTTACCTCGTGCTGTTTCTCATACTTGAGAGGAAGTGCCCATGGCCATCCAAATATGGTCATATATGCTAATATATCATCCTCTTTCAAAACTAGAAAATGCGGGATGTGATTCAGTGGCTGGAACTACCATCTGTCTTGCTGAAGGATATTGTCTCCTTGTTTCACTTATGTTATCTCTTTTCCATCTTTTCATTCTAAGCTGGAGAAAGGTATTGTTTTGAGTTGGTGTTTGAACAGCATCAAGCACAACAGGGATATGATCTTGAACCAGGATTCTTCCACATGACACAAATATAAATAAATAGCTGTGGTATTATATTTTTATGCCAGAAAGTAGTCTCAAGCCTAATTCTTTATCCTTGTGGAGAACTATGTGCCAAAAATAGACATGTGAAAACTGGAGAGTTTTAAAAAGAAATAGCTTAGGAAATAGATTTTGTCCTGAGAAATCAAAGGGAGAAGCATTGATTTTGTTTTGTTGTTATATCTGCATTCTGCATATATGAAATTGCAAGGCTGCAGAGGAAGTCCAGCTTCCTTTATATTTCCTGTTATGCTGATATCTCAAAGTGCATAGAGTAGCAGACCTGACCAAACAAAATACAGTAAGACAAGCCGCTTTCTGGTGATAAACATTAGAAGCTTTATCCTTTCCAAGAGAAAAACAATTATGTAGATTGATTTATTGTCTTCTGAAGTTTTTTTTTTAATATATCATGTTATTCATATTAGCATGATTATTAAGTCATACTGTTAAAAGTTAATTTCATAAGCCAAATTTTGTATGTATATTGGCAAAAGTTAGTTACACAGATCTGACTCGGAATTGAATGAAAACTGACTACCTCATATAGACTATTCTATAATCAGTAGAATCAATAATGTTAAATAAATCACATACTCAATGAGCCACATACAAATTATAGATCACCAACTATTCATAAAAATCCACAGTAAAATTTCAAGTGGTGAACGTTGTCCAAAGTTGCATCTATATATTAAGAAAATCTGAGACTGGATGTGTGCATATCTGTGTATGTTTTTATGGTTTACGTAAATCCTTGCTAATGCGGTTGTATTTATGAGTAATAAGAATAATCTCAACACTACTTTCCAGGTGTATTTAAGCATGTCATCTTATGTCATAACATGTTGAATACTTATATTTTAATGGTTCTAAGTATGGAAAATTAATATTTGATTATTTTGTATGTATATATTTATCTGTGATTTTGGGGAAGTCTAAATTAATTTACTTTTTTCCAGAAAGGGGCAAAAATACAAAATAGTAATGTCATTCTCTTGACAAGCTTCTGTGCCAGAGCTTTCCAAAATACATACCACATTCACCATAATTTATGCGGTTAGAATGTTTATTTTGGGAAAACTTTACACTTTTTGGTCATATCTTGCACCAATAGGACAACCCTTGGTAAAGACATTTCTTACAGATACTGTGGAACTCTCAAGCATCATGACAGAGAGGCAGAGTTTATTATCAATTGATTTTGAATTGCTCCTCCATCTTCTTTATTCACTGTTTTCCCTAGAACTGAGTGCAGAAGTGAATGTAACTTCCTTTTATCTGTGACTCAGAAGTACAGCTAGTGTTAAGCTGTTGAATTTCTCTCATATTCCCTGCTTTCTTATGAAATATTTTCAAATGGTAAAATTTGAAAATATATAAACAAATGAAATCATGCCCAGAAATTACCAAGCTCCACAATGTTAGGCATAGCAACCTTTAATGATTCCTGGATAGACAACTTGGCAAAAAATAATAGCTGGTTTGGATGTTTCAGAAATAGAACGAGTTTGTAGGTCATTACTCAGTCAGAAAAGTTGAAAGCAGGACAGATGCCGTGAAAATAAAGAACACATGTATTCATCATTTTAATGTTTTTATTATGGTGAAAAAAGTTGGTGTCATCATTTTTCCTGTATGAGAAGATAGTTTAGTTGAAATTTTAGAGGAAACTTTTTAAATCCACAAGAATGAATGTAAATATTATGTGGGATATTTCTAACAAGGTTTTCAGTAACTTAGACGAGTTATAGCAAAAAAGAATTGAACAATTGTGCATCTTCCTCCATTTAGAAATCTGGAAAAAAATGTTCACATTCCTACCATTTGGCATTCAAATTTATGAGATTTTTGAAAGTATGAATAAAGTTAAATTTTTCTTTTCTGTCACTGAAAGGCAAAATGCTTACTCATTAATCAGTATAAGAAATTTTTCCAAGATTGTCTCAAGTGCTTATCAAACTCTTAAGGTTTGCCAATGTTAACTAGTTCTCAAATGTTTTGTCTCAAGTCAGACAGTTTCTAGAAACCAGAACATATTTATCAGAAATTTTTTTCAGTTGTCCCATTCAGCCAATTTTCACTATCACTGGCTGAAAGCACAAGAAGATCAGATGTCCTAGTGTACATATGAGTTATTAATTTGGTTGGTGTTTCAACCAGAGATGCTTCTGTCTGCTAGACCTTTGCTTTTACCAGGAGATCGTATGGTATATGATGCATATACAGTCTATTTAACATGGAGTTTTCACACTACAGGAATCTTCTCATCTGAGGAACAATTGTAAAAAATAAACAGAGATTCTTTAGCCTAAATGCCATCTGAAAAACCATCTACATTTTTACTTATCCCAGCAAATTCATTCAAGTTCCTTGTATCCAATATGATGACCTCTCTATGATTTACAAATACCCAGCAAGTTTGGAAAGAAATTAAAAGGGGACAAAATTATAGTTAATAAGTATTAGTTTAAGTAAATAAAAAATTAATCTTGTGGTGAAGTGAGAAATATGTATAAAGTGTATTAGATTAACTGCATTTGTTTTTGCATTATTTGAATTCATTGTAGAAATACAGTGATGATGGGAGACGTGTACCAATATTCCCCATACAGTGATATTAGACCAGCCTATGAATATACATTTTACTACACTAGCCTTGTAATACTTTCATTTTATTTCCTGCATATATAGCAGTGGACTGGCCCCTTTTTTTCAGTATTACAAGTACTCTAATCAAAGGGCAAACATAATAACACAGTATTTAAAGTATGACTGGCACACTTAACCTTCATTCGGTCTATAACCAGTAGAGCTGCTACAGGTGGAGGGGAGGGATTAGAATGAGGATCACTAATTGTGTGTCCTTGACATTAAGTAAGGAAAATGGCTCCCTATTCAGGAGTTAGCAGGCACTAAAGATCTTGAATGAAAATTGATCTTTTCTTAAACCAAATTGAAAGCTTTTTTTTAAGCAAGCGATGGAGGATAGAAAAACTAAAGTACTACAATATGATGAGAAGAGACCAGGCGAAAGAGTTGGTTTCTTTTCCTCTTCAGTTCGTCCTGCATAACTCTATTCTGTTGGAAATTCATCATCTCATCACTTACTTGATCATTGGTGGATTAATTTCTTCCAAGACAGTGATTATTTTATATATATGCCCACCTTTATGGTGAAATTTAATAACCCGACTAGTGTCACCAGTATGTGGCTCCTTTGCAGACTGCTTGAACCTAAAGTGAGGAGTTTATCCAGGATTGTCCACTCTCACTGGCACCTTCCATGTTTGACACATGTAAAAATTGCTTTTGATGACTGATCCAAAATAGTTCTGTTGGTAACATTTGAGAAGAGAAACATTTTACTGGAATCTGAAAGATTTTGTCTACTGTGGGTTCAGTGTTCGTGAAAGCAAGGACAAATTGACAAAGAAGGGTATCTCAGAGTCTGTCAAGATATCAAAGTCTTATTGGTACAAAGATGGCTTTACAGTTTTCATATGTGTGACTGCATAAACTGGACCCTCCAAGTAAAAGAAGAGAAACAGATGGTCTATTCTGAAATGTGAAATTGCTACCACATTGTAAGAATATTTAGAAAAAACACATAAGAAATAATATTTTATTCAACTACACAATTTTATACAGTAAGATATCAGTAATGTTTAAAAAACCCCACACACTTAGGCTAATTCAAGGCTAAAAGAGGTGGAGAGAAGATTCTACAACACCATGTTTGACTTGAACAAGAAACTTCATTGCATCTTTGAGAGTACAGATGTTTATTCTATTTTATTTTGAGTACAAAGATCATGAGGCTAGAAAAATACACAGAATATTTGTGGCATCTCTGTTAGAAAACCAGCTGTGTGTGGTAATAAAGATGCAGCCAAAAAAAAGTTGAAAAAAGAAAAAAGACATGGGAGACAAAATCACTAGCTAAATTGCCTATACAGAAGAGTAAAGAATAAATGCCAAGTTAGGATAAGGACCACTAACACAACCAGGCACAAATAGAGGCCTATTATGATTACAGTCATCTATCACTGTAATTAATGTGTTCTAACCAGTTTTTGAGTAATAGTAGGCCTTCTTGACCAAGCTGATTGTTATCAGATGGCCTTCAAGATAGTGCTTTTAGCAGCATGTAATAGATTTGCCAAAAGATTGGCTGTGGCTCCTTTGTAAACATGTTTAAATGCCACTCTGCAAAAGATTCAGTGGTTTACACAAGCTGTCTGCCAAATTGCAACTCTTCTTTCTACCTTATACATTCTGAATATTTGGAGATTCGTAGACAATCCAAAGAAAAGATTCAGACTGGAAACATACACCATGCCCTTGTTATGTTTCTTCTCTTGATTTAAGCAAATCAGTTGACATACTGATAGAAAAGGGTCTGGATATCAAAGATGAAAAAATAATATGGATTTTTGCATAGAAATTCAGCTCATAACATATTTCTAGCATTACACTAACCAACAGAGAACTATTATAATATATTATGATGCAGCCTGCATAAAAATCTCTGGCCATCACCATTTGCTCTTAAAATCAGGCATTAATGCAGTCTTTCCATATTGATGGTATCTTCATATTCCCTGCAAATTATGTTTACTGTGAACAATTCAAGGGTTAAAATTAAATAGGTTGTAAAATTGGATATTTGAGGAGAAAAACATTTCATTTTTATGACTTTTCACATGCAGCAGCCTTGTTAATACGGTGTGCAGCAGACCAAATTAAAAATGCAGATGAGTAAGGCCAAAACGTCTCACACACGTTAATTACCTTTATTAAGTTCCAAAAATATTCCAAAATATTTTCTGCATAAAATAACACGAAAGTGTCCAGCACTCTTCTCTCCTGAAAAGAATCAAACCCTTCTGTGCTTAGAGCAGTTACTAACTGAGCTTGGAATTGGCATCTACACTTGGCATGAAGCTCATGAATTTATGTACATTTAAGCACAAACTTATGTGTAGACACACATGAAAATATGGAGGAATGGGACAGGTATTATAGATGATAATCAGTCTGGGTGGGACCGTGGCAGTGCAGTACTTTTGAGATTTGTCATAAATCTCCCATTTGCCCCAAAAGGCCTTACTACATTTGATATCAAAATCTTGATTTAATTTGTTGCCGTGACATTGTTCTGTATTAGTAACTGGAACAGTGATCCTTAAAAGTAGAAAATACTTACTAAAATTGGATAATTTGAACTATTTCTAAATGTATTCCAACAAACATTATTGCTTTAATAGCTACAGTCTTGTTCTGTAGGACTTTTTTATGTTATGAATTTACCAGACATATTCTCAAGGGGTAATGAATTTGATTCAGGGGGGCATTTTCTCAGTGTTAAATTGCTCTGGTTAATAACATATATCCATTGCCAAAGGTTAAATGTAAAACATAGTAAGATAACTCTCTTCTTTTGAATCTGAAATCATAATAACATGCTTTCCAAAACCATGAAAATGTAAAAGGTTGTTTTGTATTTGGGGGATTTTTTTTTTCTTTTTTTTTTTTTTTTTGCCATAGGTAGCTTTAGAATAACTACAGACCAGTCTGCAGCAATTTTTGGTTCTGGAAATGCAACATGGTGTCATCAGACTTCTAGGATTCTGCTGGGGGATCAAGAGCTTAGGCTGACTGTAACTGTTTCAATTAATGCTGAGAGGTTATTTACCATTTAGATTGCTCTGGTCCAAGCCACTGCAAGTATGTTTACAACAGAGCAGAACTTTTACCTTGTGTATTATATCTATTTGTGAACTGAAATACAAGGGCTCTCTTGAAGAACTGACTAATGTTTTTTTTTGCTGCCTAATAGGCTACCACTGCCTTTTTTACTCTGACACAAGATTTAAGTGCAAGTTAGAGTGATTCACAGCGTCTTTCTGCACCCTGATTTACCTCTACCTAAAATGGTGATGACACTTCATTTCACCCACACATTACTTAAACTCCAGACTGTTATAGGCAGGACAGTATTATCAGAGTTTTCAACAAAATTGCACTACTTCTTTTTTCCAGTATAACTAATAGGTCATTCTTTTAAATAGATTAATTAAATAAATGAATTAAAGTAGAATGCATCCCATCTAACTATAGAAATTTAAATTTAGGCAGTGAGTCTAAGCAAGTCATCTTCATTTCTGTCATAAATGAAGAGAGGTATAGACTCCCAAAGATTGATTTATCCTTTCCTAAGATAAGTGTCTAGCATAGGTGGAATGAATCGCCATCTCTCCCTTTCCCTGTCCCGACCATGAGCAGAGGCAGCTTGTTGAGTACATATGTCTTTCTTCACAGTTTAATGTAGTTGAAAGAACTGCATTACTTGAGTAAAATTTTTTAAAATACCATGATTAATCTTTCTCAGAGTCATTTGAAGTAAATATATACCCAAGGAAGAGATTCACCAGCTTCAAGTTTCAGACAATACATGTTTAACATATAGGTGTATCAAATGTTGATGTGAGAAATGTGTATTGCCTTCTGGAAATGGGATAGAATTATTTGAGGGACAATGTTAACTATGATGGATATCTGAGTTTAGACCCACTTTACCTTCACGGGTGTTTTTGAAGAATAGAGTTCAATCTGGCCAAGTATATTTCAGATTTTTATTTCTTTTTAGATTCATTTAAAATTCATCCTAGTTGTAAAAAATGAAAATACTAGCTTTACTGAAAATCTTCACCAACTATAATCACTGTGTTAGTTAATAAATTAACGTTTTAAAAATTAGTTGATGCATCCACCTGAGGTACAAAATTTGGAGCTGCATTTTTAAGATGTCTGCTGGCAGGACTTCTTAGTTGTAATAATTTTGGCTGCGTTGTTTCTCAGTGGTAATTTTGACATTAACAGCAAGTATCCTGCTAAAAATGTTTTTCCATTATAAGAAATAAAGAACTAAAATATTTTTATTGTTTGACTGGATCAAAAACTATAAATACATAGTACCATATTATCCCATCATAAATGCATATTCAATACACTAGAGGACAGTTTACAGCATTTGGTGTGCTGAGTGTATGAACATTTACATTTTCAACACTGATATGTTGGTTAACAGTTTTAAGTTCATATTTTTGTATATCTTAGTCTGTTATTAAAAAATAGAAATGTATTTCTTTAAAAGGAATGGACACAGTTGCATTTCTAAGTTTCAGGCTTCTGTTGGATACTGAAAATGCACTCACCTACCACAATATTGAAATTCATTTTTTCTTGAGTTATCCAGCCATAACTTGTTCGTATCACTGCAAATATTGCCTGCAAATTCCTATTTCAGCTCTTGTGTAAGTGCATCATGAAATAAAGTTTGTAGCTTAGTGATAGTTATGTGGAAATAGTTTCATATCTGCTGATAATAGCTAACAAAATATACATTTAGTCAGTTGTCAGACCTCTACAGACATACTGAAATTATGGCCAATGTCTGCCATTTCTAGAAGACACATAATAATAGCTCCTGTTGCCCAGACTCTAAAGTATGGACTCTGCTCCCTTTGCATAAACATTTCTTTGACCTACAAAAGATCTAAAAAATGTATAGTTCAAAACCTAAAGAAAACAAAACAAAAGAACGTTTCAAGAAGAAATGCCCAGCCCCCCCCCCCCCCCCCCCCCATGAAAAACACCATACCAAAATGTAAAGGCCATACAGTCCAGTCAGTGCTCTCTGATTCCAAAGACACCATGCTGGTTTCTGTGTGTGAGCCTTGCCTGGTCCAACTCTTTCTCATAGGCTGGGTAAGACCTTTCATTGTCATGGCAGCGCACAAGCATTACAGAATCACAGAATATTCTGAGTTGGAATGGACTACAGCGATCATCAAGTCCAGCTCTTAAGTGAATGGCCTGTACAGAGTTCAAACCCACAACATAAGGAGTTATTAGCATCATGATCTAAGTGTGACTTACATTTAATTTCAAACATGGCAACATGTGCAGCAGCAGATAGCAAAAACTTATGCATGAGTTTTGAATCCCTCAAAACTGGTTTTAGTTAGCTTAAAACACATCACATAGAAACTTACTTCCTGTGTACAGAACTGTCATGTACTCTGTGTTTATATTCTTTTTTCATTCTTTAAATAATTATTTGGTGAGGCTTCTTACCACTGCTGGGGTTTTTTTTGATCTGCTGCTACATTCCTGAAGCAAATCTGATGTGAGGTCTTGCATCTCTTTTTCCAGTAAATATCAAACGCAGCCTGAGTTCCATGGCTTTCTGTACCTTTAAACAGTACTAAATGCCAAACAAATGCTTCGTATTATCCACATGTGTCATGAACACTCTTCCCTCTCTGATCCAGACTCATTCCATCAAGAATACAAAAAGCATGGGAGAGTTTTAATGAAGCTGCTCTACTCTTTCTCTATTTATGCTTGCTTTGATCACTCTTTTTTATTAATTTATATATTTTTAGTATCAGGTAGAGGATTGGTAGTGGATACCAGTAATTCCTAATGTCCAAGTCCGAGCTTTGAGAAGCAATTATCATGTTTTCAAGTGAATTGCTGTCTGCTGTGAATATGCTGTTTCCTTCTCTCACGTGAGATTGTTTGGCCATCTGTTGCTTTTGATTTATCCTTTTTCAATTCTTAAATGCTGTGAAAACATATTTATGGAAAGCTTTTTCATCAACATGTTTTTCAGTACATGTTTCAGTATGTGTTTCAGTATATGTTTCAATGTGTGTTTCTCTTGCACCATCAACACTAAGTGCTCCTCCAAATTCAGAATTCAGCTTGCAGCAAATAATTTTTGTTCATAAATTTTATCTGTTGAGTTTTATGTGGCACTTTTTTTTTGCAGCTTGTTTTTCTAAGAGTTAAATTGATACTATCACTTACAGATTATCAAAATGGGTGATGGGGGAGGAGGGGTGTTCTTCATGCAAACAGTTAATGGTGTACAGTACTGTCAGTCTATTGAGAATGTTCACTGTCTTCTCCCATGTTATTTTTGTTCTTTTCATCTTGATGTACAAAACCATAAGGATCTAGTCATCAGTTTGTTTGGTGTGGCTTTTTGTACTTGTGCATTTTCACAGTGTACTGTGCTTAACTGTCTCCCCATGAGTCCTTCTTCCCTTCCTCCCTGAAAAAAACATTTAATCTCAATTGCTGTTGAACTGGTTGTAGCCTTTCTTTGTGTGTGTCTAGCCTGAAGTATGCTCCAAAGCTTACCCAACAATCCTGGTCCTGCAGCTATTCAGATCAAAGGCTGGGATGTGCTGAGGTTTCTAGTGTATATTTCTTTCCTAAGGAAACCAAAGTATGGACAAAATGGAAAGACGAAGGAAGGGTTATTGTTATTGAACTCATATTTATGAACTGAGTCGTGAATTTTACATGTCTTTTGTGATCACGTATCTGCTAACCCCACCTTTACTGTTCAGCTTAATAGTCATTACACAATTTACGTATGTTTTATGCTCTTTGGAAAATAATGAGACTATCATTAGGAGAATGGCTACTAGGAAATTTATATTATGGGATCAAGTTACCATTTTTCACCTTGGAAAATCTATATGCAGGCTTTACATATAAGAAGCCTTCCGTAAACTATACTATTAACTCTATCACTTTCAGTATTACTAATTGCCTGCCCAATTCCTGAACCATGTGAGATTTATCATTTCAGTGCTCCAGTGTATTTTCTCACCTTTTACTCCATTCAAATCTCACTTTCCAAAAGATGTTTGCTGATCAATGGAACAAAGGTAACATTTCCTTTTATGACAAAAGTGAATAGGTGGGTATTTATCAATTTTGAGTCACCATTACATATTTCTAGAAATAATTAAATTGCATTAATTTGTATTCTAAATTTAAGGTTTGCATCCTTTTGAAGGTATTCAATAAATATATGTATTCTTAATCTGTGAGGACCTTTATAAAACTCTGGCATAAGGCATTGAGAATGGATTGCTATATTGTGCAGAAATTCAAATTATACAATGTATACTAGTAAAAACTGAGTCAGTTAATGAAGGAAACATCCTTCAGTTCCTTGGTTCTTTGTAATTTCTGAACAGCATGTCATAAAAAATTGTTCTGAATGCAAAATTAGACCAGTTAAAAGACCTAACACAACAAGGAATACAGATTTCGTGAGATGATGAAATGTGAAGCAGTAAGTTGTGCCTAATCAAAGTCACCAAACAAGCAACCTGGGAATATTAGAATACGAAAATATTCAATAGACATGGGGAGTTAGTTGTAACAAAAATGCTGTCTTGAAGCCCTCAAAGAGGCAATAAGGTAATGCTAATGTACTGGTTTGTACAAATCTAAATTGTCCATGATTAACTTCAATTTCAGGCTATGGTATCTTCCTTCCATTAGAAGAGGGGATCTGTTCTTTATGCATGCAGGCAGTAATTAATTGTCAATGTACTCACAGAAGAAACTGATGACTTTAGCCTTAAACCCTGACAATGGAAAGTTTCTCCATTTATAATTACTATTCCTCTTTAATTTATAGAAGGAGGGTGTATTTGCAGAAGAATGCAAAGCCAAGTACCAAATTGTAAACCATGTCCAAAAAACATTCTTCTTTTCAACTGAGAAAAAAAAAAAAAAAAGTGTGATTTGTAAATCCAGTACAAGGATGGGAAAGATTTTATTATTCTGGGTAGCTGTCTTGGAGTATTAAAAAAAATCTGATTTTAAATAAGGGTGTAAGGTTCGATGAAGCATGGACTGTGACCACCAGAGAAGCTATTGAGAAAAATTCTCTGGTGTCAGTAGTTAAGATTATTCATACCTGGTAGTTGTGCAGTATATTTCTATCCCCTTGAGACAGTTTAAAAAGAATCTGAATAGTCTGAGCTGTTCTTTAAATGTATCAGGCTATGGTTTCTTGAAACATTCAAACAAAAAAACACCCAAATATACAAAGTACATAAATTCAGATTCAGCCTGAACAGAAAATAGTATCTTGTTCTCCATGGCTATAGACACATATAAAACAAAACAAACAAACAAACAAACAAAAAATCTAATGGTTTCTTGTGATCCCAAAGACTGACCCTTTGGGAGGATGTGTTATGTGTATTGGTTGGATGCTGTAATTACAAACTGTAGCAGCATACCAAGAGGCAATGATAGATTTCCACGTAGCTGTTGCTTCAACATAACAAGTTTTTAGATGTGTTCTCCTAAAATAGTGGAGGGGAGAAGTTCATAGTTGCTTAAGTAGGATTTTAAGCAGGCAGCCTCCAAATCAGGTTGCAATAGCTGTAGATCAGGACATCATACTGTTAAAATTAATGACTTTACCGATATCTTGAAAATTATTCTTGGATGTGTGGTGATCTTAAGATATGGTCCGTATTGCGACCTTCTGTGTTATTGTAGATTTGACTATACAGGATATTTCTCATGGTGAGGGAAGGGAGGGGCAAAAGAGAATTGTAGCCACTTTATACCAGGTTTGACAAGACATTCCTTCTAAAATCTTTGCAAACATCCCACCTGTCTGCTAGGAAACAGAGCAGAGATTCCTTTTTTCTCTTCACTGTGAATAAGAACAATGGGGATTTAAAAAAAAAAAAAAAAAAGAATGACGTCGTGATTTCTTGCTTTAGATTATGACTATTAAAAACAAATTTTCCTTTTTTCTTGAAAGTGTCATAATTCCTCTGGAATAGATCAGCTATGCAGTGAAACTATTTTAGCTGAAGGACATGAAACATTCAAAGCTTAATAATTTACTTCCAAGACTCAGGCCTTATGATCATAACTAATACTTATGGTACTTCAAATTGTTCATTATTCCTCAAAGTATTTGAAAATTCTTGTCATTGTAAACAATGTGACAACTTTCCTTGGTTAAAGTTCATAGCAGCTAAACTCCTACTCAAACAAATTTTCCCTTAAGTTATTAAGCTGCAATTTTAAACATACCTTGCAGCAAGAACTGCATTACATAATGTCTCTCTGTGTCTTACAAGTGTAATTATGAGACAACACCTATTCAAAATATGAAACAGGAAGTTTTGGGGGTTTTTTCTCTGACAATATAGCAGACTGGAGGGAGAAGTAATGAAGTTTGTCTATTTAAGGGTGTGATCTGAATCCCTAGTTACTAATTTAGCATCAAGAAAGATGATGGTTTAATTAGAAGCAGTACATTGCCTTTGATAAACAGATGTTCCCTTTATTTAACTGCTGACCGCAAAGTTAGCCCCAATAGATTTTTTTTTTCTTTGTTACAGAATGTTAATTTTCGGCCCTTGGCCATCGTGTTACTACAATCAAAACATTCCCACTTAATATGCATTGCCATAAATTTATTAATTCATCACTGTATGTCTCCATAATTTCCATAAAGCACTGCAACTAACAAGCTGAGCCTCTCTGTCAAAGCTGTATGAGTAAGAGTCCCATAAAGCCACGCCTAGTTGTCAGTGGACCAAGATTTGGGTAAACATGGGCCAACCCAGCACTCATGTGTCTGGTGACTTGGTAAACAAAGAAGCATTCAGAATTTTAGGGTCCTACCTACTGAGTGAATATGGCCCCACCTTGCTATTATTGCTGTAACAGCAAAGTAAACAAAAACTCAACATACAATTCAAAAGAGCTGCCATTGGACCTACTTGTAAATAATTCTGTGCAATTGCTCGATAGGTTGCTAAGCAAATAAAGGCTCGGCTTTGTTCTACTTTTCTAGCCTCTAGGTAAATAACAAGTGTAGAAAAGCACCCACAAGTTAATAAGCAAATAAAGCTTTTAACTTTTCAGAAATTATCTGTGTTAGATACTGTAGCAGATGTTATCTTGAATGTGTTACTGATTGCACCAGTTTATGAAGAATGCTTTGTTTTATTTTATCAGATTATATTTTATCTTTATGTATCTTTGAGAGCTGCAAATGTTTAACTTTTAACTTAGGTTGAAAGAATAACCCGATGTGCTCTTAAAAATGGATATTTATAATTTCTTTATTTTTTGTTTCAGTTCAGCTGCTATTATGTAGCTCAGGACATTAATACTTCCTAGGGATGGATATGAACAAATATCCTTAAACTGTAGTTGGTTGATCACTACCTCAGAGGATTTTCTTCAACATACTTTCATGATTGCTGTGTTCCAGATTTTCAAGGCTCGGTATCTAGCACAGCAGTTATGTTTGAATAAGCTCTCTTTTCAGTTATAGCTTTAAGGCTTCACAAAACCTCATTGGAAGTGCTGCCATCCCAGGTTCAAATTCTTCATTCACATACACTGACAATGCTGATATCTAGTGGGCAGAAAAATTTCCTCTCAAGCATTCCATCCACCCCTAACAAAGGGCATTCATTTTAATAGTATTTCCTAAAAGTGCATAATAGTATAGGTTTGGTTATTTTGTGCCCATGAACAGTTAAATATTTTTGACCTGATATTTTCAGCAGCTGAGCACCTCCTTGAGGGTGACGAATGCCATTGCTTTGATCAACATGCTACTTAAAGGTTGCAAAGATGAACTGCTGCTGTAGTCGTGCTTGCTCTCATGAAATACTTAGGCCATGCCAGGGCATATAAGAGGTTCTTACTTTGCCTTTATTTCCCTGAAAAAACACACATCTGGAGCCTATGAGTGAGCAGTTACAAATGAAGAGTTCTATCTATCCTACATCCTGTATTTGTTTACACCAATGGGACTTCTTCTTTTAAAAAGGGCTCGTAACAGAAGCATTTCCAAAATTAAATTGCAAGATTTTCCACATGACTGTAAGGGTTTTTCTTTCATGAGTTCCCTTAAGTAAAAATATTAGGAAAGAAATCATACAGGCTGTAGGAACCACTGTGAGTCAAAAAAACTATCGGGAGTCTTAGAACTACAATACACACATTAGCAATGAGAAAATCACAGCTATATGGTAAGCAAACCAATGATCACAATAGCAAATAGCTCTGCTACTGCAAACAAACTGCCCTTTCATTGCATAAAATTGGATAGAAAAGCAAATTAGGCCACAAGTAGTAACATAGTTCAGTTGTAATATATGATACAGTTCTTGCTTCACATTTGCTACAGCACTCTAGTTTCTGTGGGAAGACTATCCTAAAGCCTCATTTTAATGAAATGTTGATATTTAATATATATATAGATAGATATTTTATACCTTTATATAAGCTTTGAATATAAGCAAGGTCTGAATGGAAGCAGACAATTGAGGAAAAAAGCTCTCAATATTGTTATTCTAAAATTAATTATGAAAACAGAGAAGAGAGTTGTCTATTAATAGGCTGATTCCCACTAGACAGTAGCCAAAGAAGGAGACTCCCTTCCTCTAGTTAGAAAAGATAACATCACATCTCATAACTTGCTGGCAGTTTACCCCTACATGGAAGAACTCAGTCTATGGTCATTTTAAAATGGCCTTTCTTAAAAAGACAGGCATTTTGGCCCAGAAAAAGATTGAAAAAGGTGCACAGCTCAAGGACTGAACTGTCTACCTTTACAACTGGTACATGCTAAAGAGCTTGTTTAGCAAACAGATCAGTCCTGGGTGCATTGCAGTTCTACTGCATTTTAGGGCTTAGGTGAATGTAGGGATTTACAGGTGCTTTGCAACCACTGTATGATTTTTGCCTTTAATTTACCAGCAAGCCTTGGTTCTGTTTTGGAAGGTAACCAACTTGTAAAATGTTCAACCTATAATAGACCCATCTAGGCCGTATTTTAGCTTCACTTTATGCTTTTGGCTTCTTTGGCCTTTAAAGGCAGGAAAATATTGCTCGATAGGAAGGGTTATTTTTCAGTTGCCAGAATTCCTTTGCAGTTTTAATGGAAAGAAGCAGAACTTTTTGGGGGGAGCCAACATCTCATTTCCATTCCGCTCTCATACAGCCACTGTTGTATCTGCAGGGCCTGCAGAATGTAACTGCTGCGGCAAGGCGAACAAAGGCGCCATTCAGCGTGGAGAGCAGCTTCCCTTCCGCACCGCTCTGGCCACGGCGAGCTTGGCTGGAGCACGCTATCTGACCGGCACAGGATTCGCTGCCTGAACAAAACTCCCCAAGGACTCCCCTTTGGCATCCTGAATTAGTCCAGTGGGATGAACACTTCCTTTTTAGCATTGGCGTGAGTGCTGAAAGACAGCTGTAACTCGCTTTTGTTTCCCCACTCTTTACATACAGACGTGTTCTTTGGGATCGTACTTCCCAAAACTATTGCTCACTGGAGCTCAGGTGGCTGGTTCCCCTACCCCAACTGTGTTCTGGGATGGTATGGTTCAAAGTCACAGAAGTTGTGAGAGGACATTGTTATTAATCTGCTGCCTCTGGAATCCTATTGCAGGGGTCATTTCCTGACTCTTATGTCATTTCAATCCAGTCCCTTGAAAGTTCCCACCCCCTGTTACTTCCTAAACTAACTAAATAAGTGATGCATTTTCTCATATTCCTGGGTTATGCACATAAAACAAATTAGTTTACCATTTTGCTTAAGCAAATTAATATAGAGGCAGTTACTGATTTAAATAATCAAAATATGATTAAGTTATAAACTAAGTGTCTAAAGTGAAAAGAACACCTTGTTCATGGTGTTGGTTCATTTTCAGATGTCAAACTGATAAAAAGTACAAAAAAACTGTTAAAGCTTCATAAAAAGCTTAACACTTTTTAGCAAGAGTGTATACCAATCTTTAGCGCATGTTTTTTAAAGAGAAAAACCAGGTCACAACTTTCATTTTCAAGCCCTAAATTACATAGTACCCATACTATATTTGCAGGGCAGGCTTTTCTCCATTGATAAACAAAAGATATGGTTGAGAGAGGCTAAGCCACCGTGACTATAAGCACCATTTCAACACAGAGTCACCATTATGAACTGTGTCAGTGCAACATCAAAAAACAGTGATTAAAGGGAAAGATAACCAAGCTAGAATTAGTTGATCAACTTTATTCCTAATGAAATATCATTGAAGCAATGAAGTTTATATCCTGGATGAATAAGGCCCAGTATGTCTGCAGTTTACTTCTGCATCTCAAAAACAGATATGTCAGAAGTATTTTCTCAGATAAACCATTTTATCTCCTGTGAGTTCAGGGATGCATCCTTTATTTAAATCACTATGATCAGTACAACTGAATGTACAGTACAGTTCTAATTTAAGGGATAATGCAGGCAAACCTCTGATTTGTGTATTATGTTGTGTTTCATCCTTTCTTTCTCTAAGTAAAACAATTTTATTTATAGTCGTCTCCACAAAATGTGGACTTCAGTAACAGTTGAGTCACAAAGGATTGCTGGCTCAGTTCAGATATACATCCAGAAGTTTAGCAGTTTCCAGAGTTTATCTGATCTTATCCAAACTTCTCCAGTTGGGAAATGAGATGGCAATTTCCTAAAAACAGTCTGTCTTGTGACTTTGGAGTACTTCCTTTTTTCAGTCAGGTCAGCTGTAGTTCAAGAACAGTATTTTGGCATTTCCGATTTCAGTTCTGGATGAAACAGAGAAGTGCCAAGACATAACTTTGCAATAGCCTACAAAAAATTTTTAAGATATTAGATATGCTCCCTGTTGGTTTGAATTTCATGTTAATTTTATTCTAGATAAAGGGCTAGGCTGACCTTGCCCTTTCCACACAACAATGTCCCTAGTTCTTTTACTGACTAAATATATTTTGTCCAGCAGCATTTTTCAAAAACAAAATAATTTGAATTGAGTGTGAAAACTAGTTGGCACATAATTGCACAGAAAGTTTTTTGGACTGCTGGCAAGTATTTTTCCAAGCACTTTTTAACCTTTGTCTAAGCCGTTTTACGCTTATGCTTAGACTAAATGACATGGATAGATTTATTAAGAGTGTTTTTACTAAAGGAGTGATTTACAGTACAGCAAACAAGGCAGAATGCTGTTACATCTTACCTGGCAATATTCTCTTATATTAGGAAGTCCTATAGTTGTGTGAGTAAGGATTTTTGGAACAATTGCATCAGGATTCCAGTAAAAAATTGGAAAATAATCTTGAGCAGTGACATTGCCTAAAACTTCTGCCTTTGATTTATTTTTATTATGTTTCTTGTATTCACTATAGGGAAATAAATGGTCCTCATCTGCAATTGAAATGGGTTGGTCATTTGCATAAAGTTATTTGAGTAATCAGTTTTTAAAGCATTAAGAACCAGCTTCCAGAACAACAAAGATAAATTGCGCAGAAAGCAGTTGAATGACACAACCCATGGATGTGTGATATATTTTGCATTATTTCATTGTTATGCTCCTGTTTCCTGTATTTTGACATAAACACATACACAAATGTATTTGGACTTTCATTCCTGAAATGCAATTTTTGCAGCCTGCACTTTTAAGTCACACACCTACACTGCTCTTAAGCAGCAGTCTCTCACACAAGTGTCCAAACAAATCATATATAAAACTTTCTGCTAATAAAAACCTGATGATATGGCAGCCTTACACTTGTAGTCAGTGAATTCTAGTGCAATTTAATAGAGGCAGTGTTTTCCAGCTATACAAGGGCCTGCAAATTTTGTTGCCTGCAAAACTGGATGATTATTCTGACTTTTTTTCCTTCTTCCCTCATATTTTTGAATGATGAACACAATTTGGTTTAGGAGTTTGTACTGAAGAGGTCTAGGAAGGAGAATAGACTTTGAATAAGAAAAAAAAAAGAACTAAAATATAAATGGAATTTAAAAAACCAAGTGATGCAACCAATATGATGCTACTGTAGTAAAGAATTCTTAAACGGTCTAAGCAGCTGCAAATGGCAAGGAATTAGTCTTCCATATTTCACCAAGATATAGAGCATAACCTAGTGAAAAATTCATCCATTCTGTTTTAGTCTCTTCTGACCTTTCAGATTATCTATATATACATATTTAATGCTAGTTGTTTACAATCATTGGGGAAAAATTCTTTTGTTAGACATTAAATAAATGAAGGAAAGCAATAATCACAGAAATGTAAGCTTTTTCTAGGTTGTCTTCTAATTGCTTTTAAAAAATTACTCTAGGACCTTGTACCATCAAAAGGTCTCCAAGTTAGTGATGGATCATCTAGCATTTCTTTTAAAAGTTCTGATTAATTTCAGCTTTTCTATTTTTTTATTTCATCAAAATTCTTGTCCATCAAAATAAAGTTCCTGGCAAATGTCATCTTGGTCATACTAAAGCAAGAAGCCATGAAATAAAACCAACCTTGCATATTTGTTAGCCTGGTGAAAACTTTTAAAGAGCAGTCAAGAAGCAACTTCTTTTGTGTTTTATTAACAATAGGTTTGGCCTGCAGAACTATCATGGGGTTTCATATACCTCATAGCTAGCTGAAGACTTTATATCAAAATGTTTGAGGCATTTTTTTAACCTTGTAGAAAACATAGTGTTGTTACATATATATATATATATTTTTTTATATATATATATATTTTTTTTTAAATTCCCCCTCCCCTCCCAGGAGAAGAGCCTTTGTGTAGAATCCCTTCCCTTTTTCATTAGGAAAACCAAAAAAATATTCTTTCCAGTTGACTGAATATGAAACCAAATATTCTGGTTTGCTGAACTAATCTGGAATGCTTCATTTGAAGTCAACACATACTGAAATCAATATCCCTCTCCAGCTGCTTGGCTATACATCTCATATGCATATTCCCTCTTGCAAGCTAGTGTTTCTCAGTCTAACTCTCTTTTCCAATGAGATGGATGATACTTCATCAAAGACACATGACCTGTTTATTAAGTGAAAGACTTCAGTTTGGCCATATGAAAATATTTCATTGTGAAAATGCTGAAATTTAGTATTTCCTATTATTTCTACACTGGAATTTTTCAAAATAACACAACAAAATTATTAGGAGTTTCAGCTCTTGTTTCACTCTGAGATGAAAGGATGTATAACAATATTATTAGTCTCAAACATATGACAGTCTGATTTTCATTCAGATCAAGCATGATTAGAAAGAATTTCCCATCCTACTAGTACAAACTAAATTACTTCATTCTGTATACTTTGGTCCCAAGTTTGCTCAAGAATCTCATAGGTTTCCATGAGGTTTCCAGAACCAGAAGACACTATTTTATGTGCTTCTTGCATTAAGGCCTGAGTCTGTTCCCACTGAATGGAGTCCATGTTTTGTCACCAACTTCAATGAGAGAGGATTGTCTTCAATGAATATTTATGGGTATAAAAGTAAAGCCCCTGGACATGTGTTTATCTCTCAATAAGCCACATACTGCTGTGATTTTTTGCTTATACAAATTATAAATGGCCACTTTGTAATAGAATTGAGTTATCCAGATTCATAACAAAAGAACCTTTTAAAGTGGAACTACTTTTAATCACTTGTGTTTGAAGTTGCTTACTAACATGGCTTTGATAGGGAGAAGGAGTAGATCACTAAAAACCTGTCTTGTTTTAGGGTCTATTCCACCTTCTAATCAGAGAAACAGCATCCACAAGGCTATTCTTTACCTATCTTAGATGAGGTTTTTAAAATTAAAACAAAATATAGAATGTCCATTGTTCACAAGCAGTACCTACATGAAGTGTTGTTGAGTTGGTTTTGGTTTTTTCTTCAAAAGAGTTTCTATGTAGAAACACAGTAGTATCTCTAGCTTTAAATATTTGGGACTTAGTGCATCTCACATATAACTTTTTCTTTTCCTTTCCTTTCCTTTCCTTTCCTTTTCCTTTCCTTTCCTTTCCTTTCCTTTCCTTTCCTTTCCTTTCCTTTCCTTTCCTTTCCTTTCCTTTCCTTTCCTTTCCTTTCCTTTCCTTTCCTTTCCTTTCCTTTCCTTTCCTTTCCTTTCCTTTCCTTTCCTTTCCTTTCCTTTCCTTTCCTTTCCTTTCCTTTCCTTTCCTTTCCGTTCCGTTCCGTTCCGTTCCGTTCCGTTCCGTTCCGTTCCTGGAAAGTTCTGCAATGATTACGAGAAAAACTGTCATGCATTTTGTGAAGATTATCTACATAAGTAGTACTAGTACTATGGTACTAGTATTGAAAACTGCTCTGAGTGAACTTCTGGGTACAGGATTGAAATTCTTTCACATGTACCCCTACTTTAATGTATCAAAAAAGATTTCTTTTAAAGCACTGCCAGCTTCACTGAAAAGCACTTCATGTTTACTATTATTTGTTCTTGTCAGGTAATTTTCATGTTCTCCTGAGGCAGAACTTACCCAAGTGAGATCCCATTGTGCATATTATTACCATTCTACAGCAGCAAAATGCCGTCTTTTCATTCTTCTTTAATACCAAAGAGCTGCATTTCTGACATGCTGAATTCCCATGGCTAATGTTGTGATTGACTACACCAGCAGCCTTATTTTATTCATGTTTGGCAGGATGCTTTTGGGTCGTTTACATGACTTAAAACAGACATTTCCATTTTCTTCATGGAACCCTCAAAGTAAAAATGGAAAATCATAAGATTTTTTTTATCCATTCTGTGATAACATGGTAACCATAAAGAACAATACTCACACTCATTAAAAATAAGATCAATGCAATATCTTGTATGTATTTTCTTGTAATATATTGCTGTAATTATGTCAGACCAAAACGTTTCTTACTGAAGTTAACTTGAATCCCCACACTCAGAGACACAAAATCCTTTGAATTTTCCTTTTAAAGGAGCAAGATATTCAAAATTTTGAGCCCAGGCTGATTCTAGCACTAGTAAATTTCCTCTAAAAGCACAAATTAGCACTATTAAAAATTTTGGATAATTGGTAAAGAAAGCTGCCTATCAGTTTGTGACTGGTGGAGCTTTTTTACAATCCTTTCGACACTATCCTTGTTTTCTTTTCTATTCTGGCTTTTTTAGACTACCTAACACTGCTTGATTTCATCACCATGGAGCATCAAATAAAACCTGGATAATATTTTTACCAGTTATTTTCTTTCTTTTATACTTGTTCTCTGTCTCTTTTCTCTGTAAGAAACAACCACAACCAATAAGATAATTCCAACTCTGTTAAGTTGCTGATATCATGTTTTTTGGAGTCTGCAGAGATTTCCACACACATTTCTATGAGTATTTATAATCATGGGAGACATTTTTCTTGGTTTCAAAGTCACACATTTCAGTCTAAAACATCTTCTGATAATTTATGAGAAGACAGAAGTCCGAGTTTAATGAAATCAATTTCATGTTACCTAAAGCTTCTCAGCACAAGCCTGCTGAGTCCCCAGTTTGAAGGCAACTATGGTTCCACAATTTGTTGCCTAAATCATTCCCACAGAAGCTGCAGTTGTTTCCAGAAGTAGCCAATCCCTGCACCCCTAAAATAAAGACTTGAGGAGGCAAAAGAAAAAGTATTGCAATGGTCATTTTGATTCTTGTCCCCATTTGATGAAACAGAGCACAGCTGCACTCATCCAGTGACAATTTCAGCTCAGATATTTATGTTTCTGCAGCATCAATGGGAGTACACCTTCCCTGATTGTGTCTGTTGTTTGGTAATCAGCTAGTATGTGCTGTATGTGATAGAAACCTTGGCTGGGAAGGCTCATGTCAGACTGTGGCAAGCAAGGAGGCAACACACAAGCAGAAACCACAAAAGAAGAACTCAGCTGGAGCCCTGGTTTTCAGTTCTGCATTCTTAATACCACATGTTGTTTGTCCTTAACTCTAAAGTTGCCGTGTCAATTGCTTTTCTCTTCTGGTCTTTGTTGTTGGTAATTACTGGATTATACAGGATGAATTATAGAAGCATCTTAAATCTAGTTAAAGTTACTCTTACTAAAGGGGGAAATGCAGGTGTGATTGCAGATCCCGTACTTGCTGAAAAATATCATTAGCATTCATTTTGATGACGAGGACTGCACTTGTCCAGTGCAAGTACCTATATTTATTCTTTGCTATGAAAATATCAGATCAGAATTTCCTTTAGCTTAGTGTTTGTCCACAGTTTCCAAACTGATTTAGACTGTGAAATTCAGACTTCACAAGGAATTTAAGTCTTTACACATTTCAGTAGCTGCTTTTGGCAGTCATGTCTATACACTGTTCAGAGTTTACCATAACCTCTGTGCAGAGAAAGTATTTAACAGTTTTAGTGTCATGTAACATCCTTCAAAACTAAAATATCTGTGACAGATACCCTAACACAGTCAGAATTACTAGTATCAACATTTAATTAAGGATCAAATTTATGAGGCTCTTTTAACAGGCCGACTAATTTAACAAGTTGCTTTTACAAGTTGAAGTAATTTACACTTCCTTAATTTGACAGAATTAAGCAGATTTTTTCAGAAAATACTTACTACCTGCTCAATTTCTTTTTTTATTTTAAAGATTTTCAGCTGTTGTAATTTTAATTTGCATATCCATGGAAAGTAAAGTTCAGAATTATTTTTTATGCTGGTGCATCAGTGTAGCAGATGTTTTCTCATTACATAAAGCTTACATGTGTGACTAGATTTAGTTCAGCAGTTCTATAAAGAAAATTCCATTGAGTTGATTACTTATCTAAATGAAGCATGGCTTTAAAATAATCATAATCATGTGCTCCATGGTAACTTAGTGAAAAAAAAAATAAGCAATATTTTCACCTAATGGGTTACCTTTCTGACTAGCTTTTGCTTTTATCTTTTACCCATGAAGGACAGTTTCCTTTGTAGAGCCTAATGACCAATCAAGAAAATAGTGCCTACAGTATTTTTTCCTCAAATTCTGTGTAGGGGCAGTTTTAAAGACACCTGGACAAAGAAATGTAAATCCTCATGTAATTTAAAGCAATTCAATATTTTTATATGACTGTGGCATTTGTAAAAGTTGAAACTATATGAGGAATGCTGTATCTTCTATCTAACAAAAAAAAAAAAAAGGGAGTATATTTTTTCCTATCTGTTTAAAATTAAATGCAGCAGCAAATGCTAGAATCTAAATGGACTTAGATTCATCTGGCTAATGAACTTCAGGTCTCTCAAATTCCTTAAGCAGCTTTAGGACAGGTGAAACTTGATGGTTTTGCTGTGCAGAGATTTGTGAATATTTGTTTCTTGCCGTATGCAGGAGAATTAAAATGAACTACAAATATCAGTGTTCAGACTGCCATATTCTCAATGTATTCCCATGACAATGGCTCTGGTTCTCCTCAAACTTCCAGAAACCTTGTCTCTCTTTAGAATATGCAGTAAGACTGTATGTTAAAATTTGATCTCTGCCCATTAGTGCTCTAGAAACACGAGCCTTCTGTAAAAGAGATTATCCCATACTTGTTCTTACACAGAAAACAGAAGTTGACTTGCTGTCAGTTTGGGATAATGGTTAGTGACATTATTTAGGACATGGGAGATGGAGAACTAATGTCATTGTCAGCCTGGGTTTTTTTTTAACGTACCTCTCCTCTTTGTGGCAATTCTGTAATCACCCATTAGCAAAGCAGGGTGGGTGAGATGTGATGATACTGAGTACCACAGAACCACCAGGCAGAAAAAACAGGTTACTCTACTCTCACTGTCTAAAACTCAACCAAGTTATTTTACAGCACTGAATTAGCTGAATGTATAAGTAAACAGAGACATAAATAAGTCATTTTGTGACTGCTGTGGCAATATAATAAAACCAGTTTACAATAATTACCTGTTTATATAATTCCCAGAAAATATTGATATTATTTAGACATCCAAAGCATCTAGCAGCTTTGTGTATTAGGCCTTCATCAACATAACATGACATGTTTAAACATGGTAATTTTTAAAGTATTTTGTTGCATTAAGAGCTGTGTAGCATGTTTCCTATCAGACATGGTCATTATATGAAGAAAGTATTTTATAAAAAACTTAAAAATTTGTTATCTCTTTATGCTTGTGAAATTAGAACAGAATCATCATCCTCAGTAGTAAATGTAAAATCTTAACAAATTATTTTTTTCAGGTAGTTTATGCAGCTATGGTGGCTGTTTGAAGTTAGGCTCTTCTAACTGCAGAATCAGTGTGTCTTCCTTAACAGCACAGAATGGTCCTGCAGTTATTTTCATCTGTAGAGGGTTCTTGTATTCAAAATCTCACCAATAATTTTTATTGTATTTAACATTCTAGAATACACTTCTGCCTAAGCACCTTCCTCAGTTATAGTCTCTTGTTCTGCCTGTGCCATATGTGCAGGAGTATGAAAGGATGCCAATACTCCAAACTCTAATATCTAAAGTGTATTACAATTCCTGCCATAAATTGGAACATACATAGTCAGTTAACTAAATTTTGTACTGTAGCTGCCTGTGAAATATGATGCAGTGCTGCAAAGTTGTCTTAATTCTTCTTATACCCTCATGGAGTCCAGCAAGTGGAGCACCCAAAGGATTTTTTATTTTTTTAAAGCCATTATACCATGTTGTAATTCTCTAGGGGAATGGTTTCTCCCATTTCCTTACCACATAGAATGACCCTTCCTTCCTTCTCTGACCCCATTGGCTATGGTCCAACTGTCTTTTCCCTGAGTGGGGGGCTATATAATGCCTCGCCTTTCCATGTTCTTTCTCTTTCCCCCCTGAAATTTCAAAGAATAAACACCTGGGACAAAGCTCCTGGGGAAAGGGCCTCTTCTGATATCTTTATCTCATCCTTGGTAAAAATTCCCTCCAAAGCCTCCTAATAACTGAGTAATCTCAAGCCCCCAGAGGCAGGCAGGGGTTATTTTTACAATACCATCCTTAATTTTAGGAGATTTCCAGCATTTGTCTACTTTGCTCTGAGCAAGGAATCAATGGGACTGCCTATGGAGTACTCTGAATTTTATAATAAAGTAAAATTCTGAGTGAAAAACTGTAACAAATACATGCATGTAGAGAATACTGGTCCCTTTCGACTCAGGTTTACAAAAAAAATCAGATATCAGTCACAGGCATTATGGTTTTATTGAGTTTTGGACAGCTTCTGTACACATCATCATAAGAAATATCATCTTCATCTGTGCAAGATCCTGATGTTATTTGCCTCACGTCTTCAAGACTCTCAAACAGAGAAGTACAATAATAAAATAATCAAAATCTCACTAGCCAAAAAAAGTCATCAAAAAAGTCACTGACAGCTATTTTTTATCAATTTTATCTGAATCATTGCAACACCATCAGGCATCAGTTACAGATCCATGCTCCTTTCTCCTCAGTTTTGCATACACATTAACTTAAGACTGTACAAAGTTTCTTTCTGTTTCTCCATCTGATATTAATAATTTGAAGGGGATTTTTTCTCTCTTTGTTAGATTCATGTAAACAGGTCCCTACTTCTGTGAAGTGAATGAATTTCTCGACTGTAAAATAAATTAGATTAAAAGTTCAAGGCTTCTACGAGTGTCACCACCAATCTGTGGCACAAGGCACTGCTGCTGTATGTGGGGGGACACAGTAAAAGTAGTCTACTTGAAAAATCCTGAGAACTTAGAAAATCCTGAGAACTCTTCTTTCCCCTCTACTTTCAGCTTCTGTTACCTGATCACACACATACTCGGTTTGGGGGGATTTGTGTTGGTAGCTTTCTTTTCCTTTGGGCTAATTATTGTGTCAAAAAAGCCTGCCCCAGGCAAGATTTAGTCCAAGTCCTGTCTGTTAGATCCAGGTAATTACTGTGAGAACTAAATTTCAAATTCTACTTTTTTTCCAGGTAACAGGTAGGTCAGTTTAATTGGTATTCAATTGCTTCTCTGCAGTTAAAAGGATTCCTGATGGAAACTGGAATTTAAAATAAATCTGGTCTCTGTAGGAGGCTACATCCTAGTGAAGTCATTGTTGGGAGGGAGTTATGGAAGAACATCTAAAATCTCCCGGGCATTTAAATGAGGAAAAAAAAACTATTGGGCTCTGTAAGAAGTTCAATATTGTAATACATTTGTAGGGCCAAAATCAAGAGAATTTTCCTAAGTCTGAAAATTTAATTAAATCTGTTGTAGGCTTGAATAAGATATTTCTTGACCCTTATTTTCCTATGGTGGGAGAAAGAAAGAGCAATATTGACTGACCTCACAGGTGAGCATTCGAGATGAATGAATACATGTTTATATTATATTACATTACCTGTTCAAGCTTTGAATATGTAAATTGATTTATTAGAATGAGAATAAGCAAAAGCCATGCACAATGTGTAATTCTAGAAGTGCATGTGCATATAAAGCTACTATTTGTTACATAAAGTATCAGAGTTATTGAAATCTCAGATCTTTAAAAAGAAAATTAAGATATTTCAAGCTGTAGTATGACTCAGAACCCTGTCCTTAAGATCCTTCGTGCTGTCTGAAAGATCCACAAAGCAACAGGGGGGACAGATTTTATATGAGAAGCAGCAAAAATGCTGTCAAAAGCTAACATAAACAAATATAAAATATAGAGAAAAATAAATGTGTTTTGCCATTCTGTATGACTCAGTGATGCATTATGTTTAGTAGTGTCAACCATATGTGTTTAAGGCAAAAATATGATTGTATTTCAGCTGGTGCTTTTTCTTTGATTTTACAATATACCTGTACCCTGCACAGTTCTGTATTATTCACTGAGACAAAGGATGACAGCAAATGAATTCAATACATCAATGAATTATATAATTCAATAAAATTCTTTCAATATATTTCATGCTAAAGACAGTAAGAACAAGATAATCAAGCTCCTTTCTGCTTTCCCTGTTTGTCTCTTTGGCCCTGTTTTAAGCGCTTCATTTTTTTTCTAATGGGGTTAAAGGAGAGCTAGCAGGCGGTGTAGTACCATTTTTACTGTATTTCTCTGAGTCACTAAGTATCCTGAGAGATGATGGTATCTGAATTTGTCAGCTTGGTCCCCTCCTTGCATCTGACATAGTTTTGGTGTCAGAAACAGGAACAAAGACTTGTTTAAAACAAAAAGAAGCAAGCAGCAGGACCGAAAATTATATCTGCGTATTAAGAATGTGCACAGCTTGGGAAAATAGTCTCTTCCCCCCTACATTCTCCAGTTCATCTGTTTCTTAGAAAATCACAGCTATTCAAGTTTACAGTGATCTCTTTATAAGTTGGACATTCAGAGATTTATGGAAAGATGACAAATTTGACAAATAGCATTTATAGCAAGATGAGACCAGCTACTTTTACAGGTTTTGATTTACTAGAAAATAGTGCTGACAGATGTTTCTCAGTATACAATCATCTAAATAACTAATATGTTATTAGGGCAGAAGTAATAAAAGAGGAATTATTATTTAATCCATTTTTGCTACTACAGTGGTTTCTGTATTGCATCTCTGAGATGGCTGCACTGAAGTGATAGATATGCAAGTGATAGATATGGAGGGTCTAAGCCCTTCCAAAAGAAGATACAAACACTACTGCAACAAATAAAGAGAATTCTCCAGAACAAATGCCATTTAGAAAAGTGGCTTTCTAAAACATTTCTTCAGAAAACAGAACAAAAACAAACAAACGAGCAAACGAAAAAGACAATAAGTAAGCAACAAATAGTCAACAGATTTATTTTTCTTCAAAAGTAGAATAATGTGCCCTAGAATGGTTCTTACCATTTTTTTTATTGGTATTTGTAAAACCTTCTTTGATAATTGAAGAGTTCGTATGCTATCAATTCCTACTGATTACAAAGTATTAAAAAATGTATTTTCTGAGACAAGGGCTTTACAGAAGGTTGCTTACGAGATAATTTACTTACTGACTGAAATTCTGTAAAGGAGAATTTAATATAATTGTATAAATCCTATAAATTCCTAATAAGGCGTAGGGAAGTTTTGTAATAAAGCCTGATGACACAGTCAAAATCTTAAAATGAATATACAAACAAAAAGGGCGAGGGAATAAATATTAACTATAAAGGCTTTAAGTCTGAACTTTATGATTCAGTGTTTCTCATGCAGTAATTTAGTATAACTGAAATGAAGACACTGTGTCCTTACATGACTGATGTTAATTTGGGTTTAAAACACAGGAATTCCTCATAATGAAGTATGGGTTTGGGTGTGTCAGATATGTGTGTGGCTTCAGTTGAAATTAGGTCCACAGCTGAACATTACAGGAAAAGAATATGCTGAAGTGTGTTCCCATACCATAGCAGAGAATGTCACAAATGAACGACTCATTGCCTGAGCTATATTTTCAGTTTCTATTGTTTGGTCATCTTTCTCCTGTGCGGGAAGATGGAATGTCTGCTCTCCTAAGCCCCACTTTATGTGCAGTAGCTGAGACATGGCCAGCTGCAAAGATGAAACAATTGTAAAATGTATCTCTTCCCCTTATTTTTCCAGTGGACCCGTGTCAGACAGCTAGAAAACCTACAGTGACATTTCATTGACTGTGTGCTCTTCCATACAGGGTCTGTAATACACAGAGTAGGTTCAACTCTACAGTACACTATACTGTGCTTCCTATGTGGCTCTCCAGGCCCTTAATGTGGCACTTTGGGATATGGTTTAGTGGTGAACAAGGCAGTGCTGGGTTACCAGTTGGACTTGATGATCTTAGAGGTTTTTCCAACCTTAATTTATGATTCTAGAGGTTGTAACAAGGCAGAGGTCAGTCTATTCTTACAGGTAAAAAGCAACAGGACAAGAGGAAGTTATGGGGAGGTTTAGATCAGATATTAGGAAAAAATTCTGCACTGAAAGGGTGGTCATGCATTGGAACAGGCTGTCCAGGGAAGTGGTGAGATCACCATCCCTGGAAATGTTCAAAAGACATGTGGCACTTGGGGATGTGGTTTAATGGTGAATACAGCAGTGTCAGTTTAAGTTGGATTTGATGATCTTAGAGATCTTGCCCAACCTTAACAATTCTATGATTCTAGTGAGAAGACCTCCATTATCCACTCACTTCTGAGGTACTTCAGTACCTCATCTTTTCTATTTTGTTTTTGAAGATGGCCTATTTATGTAATTTCAAACAGAAGCATCCTTGATTTAATATAAATATCTATACTCTCACATACAGAGAGGACAGCTGGTGCTGTTTCTGGGGGGAGAAAAAGAAAAAAAAAGATTAATATTTAGGACTTTTTCAGGACCCTTCACAGTAAATGGAAAACATCAAAATTGACATGCTTGTACTGTGGATTTTATGGGCTACATTCTCTCTAGTATCTACTTTTACCAGGGTATAAAAGTCATTGAATTGCATGGAATACCACCTGAGGCAGAATTTCTGTCCAGACCTTTCAACAAACTTTATTTACCCAGCTTCAGTTCCTGATCAGAGCCCTCACTGCATGGAAGCTACATATGGCTCTTGGGTATCTGTGAGTCTTTCTTGTCTGATGCTTATGTGTTATTATTTCAATAGTAGCTCAATCAAGTCCGTTTCAAGCAAGCCTGCCAAGCCAGAAGATGCAAAGGTCATCATGGCACAATGACACCATGGATTCCCATGTACTGCACTACCCACAGTGTAGCATGCCAGGGTGTGGAGGAAAAGCTCATTTATGTAGATAGTACTAGTTGGTGATAAAATATTCCTCCTAAAATAACAAAAGAAACAAGTGAACACACTGCAGCAATAGAAAGAAATCTGCAGATGATTTGCATCTAAAACAAGAAAGAATACTTCCATTTGCTTGACAGACTACTGTCTGCTTGCTCTGAACTAGCTCACTCCTTTTATTCCTCCCTTTTTTCTCTTCAAATTGTCATACAAGTTGGCTGCATGCTAAATTCTGATATTTATGCAAGTGGACAGGGTACTTGCTATACATCTTTGTGGATTAGAAGCTGAACTTCAAATTTTGACTGTTGAAAAGATGCATCATGTGTCTATTTGGAGAAAGAACAATTATGGGGCTTCCTTGCTATTTATACTTGTTTTCCTTTTTTCAGTTTTATGCATGCACTGATTGTTGTCACAATCATATTTCTTCTACGTGATAAAAAATATAATAGCACAGAGATTTATTTAATATCTCCTTCAGCACCTCATCTTACAGCCTTACATGTTTTACATCTTTTTAATACTTAAAGTGCACAGTTTTCATATCCTGTCCTCCCCACTGAGATTTGGTTGATCTCATATATACACCCATTTCCAATGGATTTCACAAGAATCATGATAGATAGCAGGACAATTTGGAATATGATGATCTTTCTGGCTTATTCCATTACCTTCTTTTCCTTGATGATCATTTTAAGAGAGATGCATTTCTTCCTCTGTGCTCAAAAAACTCATTATTTCTTTGTATGGAGAAGTTGCCTTGTGTGCTCAATCACTTCCTCTCTATGAGAAATTCATTAGACATTGATACAGTCACTCATGGTATTTCTTAAATTCTGTTGAACATGAATTTGTGACAAATCCTATGTGTTCACTCCAAGGCATGATGCAGTGTTAGTCATCTTTATGCATTCATACTAAAAATAGTCAACCCCACAGCCAGCTACCTCTGTGTTAGTGGAAGCCAGCTCTGTGACTGTGGAAGGGTGACTAACTCCTACAGCAAACATTCTCCAGAATGCCTCCGCTTACTCAGTTTAGCTAGGACATTTCCTCCACTCTCTACATGATTAATGTTCTAACCATTGTCCTCAACATTAGCTTTGTATTGACAATGGTAATGAGAAACATTTAGTGTGAAACTTTGTTCCAAATTTAAAAGATGCTCTTTAGCAAGTTAAAGGGGATATCTTTATTGTTTGTACTCCCTCATGTTCCATTTTTGCTAAAGCACATGAGATCAAAGTATGCCCTAAGGCATCTTACATCACTCCTACAAGTATAAAAACTGTGTGTTGGCCAATAACTAACAATTGATTGCTGTTAGATTTCACCAGGCACCACAGAAGGGGTCAAACTGATAGAAAATTTTAGTATCTCACAAGAGAATGTGAGAATCTTCCTGGTAGCAGAGAAGAAAACTGTTACAGCTTCTCTGTTCTGGACTAAGCCAGATCTCTGCAATGCTAAATAATGATTACAGTTAGCAACAAAGTGTACATTGTCATGCCTCTTATATGTATATGCATGTTTGTATACAGCCATAGACACCTTTGTGTGTGTGTAAAATATTTCAATGTCAATATATATATATATTATTGATAAATAAAAGGATATATGGACAAAAACTGACACGTGTCATTTCCAGCTCTTATTTTGGCAGACTACATTTCAAGTCCAAGTTCTGAACTTAGCACTATAGGTCACTCTTTAACTGAAATATATTTTCAGAAACCAAGTAAACATATGTCAAAGCCAAAGTATTGACACCAGTTGGAAAGAAAACACCAGTCTGAACTTTCATCTGGAACTTGAAGCATTTCTGTGTCCTCTTCTGGGCCTCTTGCTCCAAGAAAGACATTGAGCATCTGCTGGGGTATGTCCAGAGAAGGGTAATAAAGCTGGTGAAGGATCTAGAGAGTAAGTCCTATGAGGAGCAATTGACAGAGCTGAGATTGTTTAGGCTGGAGAAAAGGAGGTTCAGGTGAGACCTTATTGCTCTCTACAACACCCTGAAAGGAGGTTGTAATGAAGGGGGAGTCAGCCTCTTCTGCCAGGTGACAAGTGATGGGACAAGATGACATAGTCTCAAACAATGCCAGGGGATGTTTAGCATGGACATCAGGCAGGTAGAAATCCTTCATGAAAAGGGTTGTCACATATTGGAACTGACTCCCCAGAGAGGTGGTGGAGCCACCATCCCTGGAAGTGTTCAAGAAACAACTGGACGGGGCACTTTGCACTGTGGTCTAGTTGACAAGTTGGTGACTGGTCAAAGGTTGGACTCGATGATCTTGGTCTTTTCCAACCTAAATGATTCTGTGATTCTGCAATACATAAATACAATAAGTTCAGAGGAAACATATCGTAAGTTATCCTACAAAGCTGTTTTGACAAAGTGTGGTTAAAAGATGAAAGGTTTGAGATTTCAATCCTTATGTTCAAACCTAAGTATTTCTTTTGCTATTACATTACTATTTGAGGACAAGTTGGACATGAGCCAACAGGGTGTGCTCACAGCCCAGAAGCCCAGCCACATCCCAGGCTGCCCCAAAAGCTGCGTAGCCTGCTGGCCAGGGCAAAGGAGGGAATTCTGCACCTCTACTCTGCCCTTGTGAAAGTGCAGAATGTCCTACCTGCATCCAGCTCTGGGGTCCTCAGCATAAGAAAGATGTGGACCTGTTAGAGAGTGTCTAGATGAAGGCCACGAAGATGAACAAGGGCCTGGAGCACCTCTCCAGGCTGAGGGAGCTGGGGTTGCTCACCTGGAATAGAGTAAAGGAGAATTTACAGTACCTTCCACCTAAAGAGGGATTATAAAAAGTGGAGAGACTTTTTTTTTACAGGCAAATAGTAACAGGACAAGGGTTTTAAACTAAAAGAAGGCAAATTTAGATTAGATGTTTGAAAGAAATTCTTGACTCAGAGGATGGGGAAGCACTGGAACAGGTTGCCTGGAGGGAATATGGGTGCCTCACCCCTGGAAGTGTTTTGTGGCAGGTTGGATGGGACCCTAGGCAACCAGATATAGTGGGTGCTATCCCTGCCCATGGCAGTGGGCTTGGAATGAAATGATCTTTAAGGGCCCTTCCAGCCCAAACCATTATCTTGTTCAATGATTCTAGGATTCTGTTTGAAATGAAGGCTTGTCTGCCCCCTGAACCTCGGACATTTTCCTTCATTGGACATTTAAACAGAGGCGATAAGAAACTGTGGTTGGTTAATTTTGTTTCAATGTTAGTCATTCTAAAGATAGCTATCTCCACAAGGACCTCAGAAATTAATCCACGATTATTGTTCTTACCGAATTTTAAAAGTAATTATTTTTTATTGTTTCTAAATGTACTTTTTGTCAAGGACACACCACTCTTGACTAGTTTCCTGTCTGCACATGACACAGCAGAGATCTAAAACAATATTAGCATGACAAAGAGAAATAACATCAAGAGATATTATATACAAAACAATACTTGCTTTTACCTCACTGACTGCCCAGACTGTCTTAATAAATAATACCCTGGCTCCCATTCAACTCCCTGCTTGCAGTCCTAAAAATTATGGCAGAGACTGTGTTTCAATGTGTGTACTGAAAAAGAGAGATACCTGCTCAAGGAAAAAGAAAAAGGAAAAAAAAAAAAAAAAAAAAAAAAAAAAAAAAAAAAGAAAGAAAAAGAAAGATCAGTCTTTAGCTATCTAAACAGAAATAATTTCATTTCTAATCTGGCCTTGGAAAAGAGGTGCAAAAATATCTCTCATCTGGTGTGTGCAACAGTTTTAAAGTAGTATACTCCAGAGGATCAAATTATTCAGGCAGCAGAATGAGAGGCAAAACAAGAGCAAAGGATTTTGAATAAATACTACAGCTGTGGGAAATGAGTTGCAGGAATAAAAGGAGGAGGGACCAGCTAGTTTTGAGGGTAATAAGCATATGAAATCTAAAGGAAACAGAGCAAAACTGAGTCTGATTTATACTCTAAAGAACTTCATTGAGTTCATTAGATTTCCATAGGATACTGAATACATCATTTCAGAAATTGGTTGGTATATGATGGCTTTGAATAAGAGAGAGGGAATTCTGCAGAAATACCAGTCCTTTTGTCTTAAGGTTTTTATATTATACTATTTCAGAAAACTTGGAAAGTGACAGACTCAGAATGGTAGCTAGTGCCAAGAGTATTGCAAGCAGGTGTTACACAACTCCCCAGCTCCCCCAGCTCAAGCACTCTGCCTTCATCTACAGTTCCTCTGCTGCTCTCAGTTTGGATCACTCCATGCTGTTAATTTTGTGATGAGCTGGGTAGTGCTTTTGTTACGCATACAGATGTGCCGCACTGACTAGAAACAGATCTCAAGATTGTTTCCACTCTAGGTATCTTGGCCTTTTGTCAGAGCTTTTCTGTTTTTCCATGCTTTTCAGTCCTCTATGTTTGTAAGGTTAAAAACAAAATGGGCTGAGCCACCCCAAAGTGATTCTTCACAAGGAACTATTTCTGCTTCTGCAATTCTGTTCTGTGCACCCTTTCTTCCTGTTGACTTTGCTGCTTTGGATCTCCCAAGCTAAGTCTCTTATTGCCAGGGAAGAGACTTTGTTGTTCTCCATCAGTCTTTCCTGCCCACCATGACTAGGAGATGAGTATTGCTTCAAATGGAAACTTGCCTTCTGTCTGTCAGAAGAAGAATGCATTTCTGTCTTCAGCCAAAAGGCAGAGAAACAAATAGTGAATCCTTATTCACAAGGAAACAGTGTTTTATTTCAGATACATTGTGTCTAAAAATATACATGCAGCAGCAACTGTGACTTCCTGTATCAGACCTAAGTTCCTCTATGCCTGAGCCATCCATCTGAAGTGGCCCTTTAAAGTTTCACCTGTTTTAATTATTTCCGATGAGCTTCTACAGTTTTTCCTAGCTTTACTGGAAATGGAAGACAGAAACCTGAGATTACCCCAAAAAAGGAGGCCTACTACTCAGAAATATCAAGAACTACATAGGCTGCATTCTTATTTATTTTCTGCATTCTTTCAGTGGAATCTCTGCCAATCCCATCCCCCTTTCTTGTTCAAATGACTCCTTGGTCACAATCTCGAAGTTCTTAGATGCACTGTATTTGCTTTTTGCATACAACTCAGACCAGGTCCACCCCTCCATCGAACTACTAACATCAGGCAGTACTGATGGTCAGCTTAAACTGTTACCATTTAGAGTACAACTATTCTGCGTAGGAGACTGACTTGGCTTCATGTGCTGGATGCACTGCAACATGAACCCAAGTCATGTAAAAATGTGTTGATTTTACATTCAGTTTCTTCAAAATGGAATAAATTCCATAAGTGATACTTCAGTCCCAGCCCTAAATACTAAGAGTCCAATTCATTTGGCGCTAAGGGGTGGGGCCAGCATTGTGATGGGGTGCCCACCAAAGCCACTTTGTCATTCGCCTCCTCAGCTGCATAGGGAAGAGAAAATGCAGTTAAAGTCTCACAGGTTGGGATAAGGACCGAGATAGATTACTCACCAGTTTCTGTCATTGGCAAAGCAGATTAATCTGGGGGAAATTAGTTTGATTTGTTAACAAGCAAATCAGAGTAGGGTGGTGAGATGTAAAACCAAGTCTCAAACCATGTTCCCTCTACCCCTCCCTTCTCTGAGGGCTTAACTTCCCTTCCAAATCCTCTACCTCCTCCCCACAAGCAGCACAGGGGAATGGGAAATGGAGGTTGCAGTCAGTTCATCACACATTGCCACTTCTTCCTCCACAGGGGGGTCTCCACATATGTTTTCCCTGCTTCACTATGGGGTCCTTCCTCCAGGAGACTGTTCTCCATAATCTTCTCCAATGTGAGCCCTTCCTTCAGGCTGCAGTTCTTCACAAACCATGCTGCAGAACTTCTCCAGTATGAACTGCCCACAGGATTACAGTCTCCTTCAGGCATCCACCTGCACCATTATGGTGTTCTCTGCGTACTGCAGGTGGATTTGTGCTCCACTGTGGCCTCCATGGGCTGCAGGGGCAAAGCTGCCTCATCATGGTCTTCTCCATGGGCTGCAAGGGAATGTCCACTCTGGCATCTCGTCCCCTTCCTTCTTCATAGATCTTGGTCTCTGCAAAGTTGCTTCTCTCACATATTCTCACTCCTTTCTCCTGGGTGCTGCTGGTGTTGTGCAGCAAAGTTCTTAACTCTGTAATGCCTGAAGTGCTACCACTGCTGCTGATGGGCTCAGCCTTGGCCAGCAGTGGGGCCATCCTGGACCTGCCTGGCATTTGGACATGGGGAAAACTTCTGGCAGCTGCTCATAGAAGCCATACTACCAAAATCTTGCCACACAAACCAAATACAAGCACAAAGAAAAAATTAAAGTAGATGAAAGCATAAAGAAAGAAATGTTTTCTACTTATCACCCAAAAGAGAGAAGAACAAAATTCTGGGGAAACATGATCTGGAAGGAACATTTTACCTCACCTGGGCTGTTTATTTTCTGCAGTAAACTACAAGATGCAGTAACAGTAGTATTAGGATCCTACGAAGAAAACTTCATAGTTTTTTACTATTGAAAAAAATTGTGGATATAATTGGAAAGCCAACAGATGGCTCCAAGCCACTGGATTCTTCCACACATCCTGTGACCCAATCGTCTTAAACTACAGGTGTCTTTATAAAGCTTTCTATCATGACTTTGGGAGAAGGCCAAATTATCAATTATATCTTTTCTTCCTTCCAGGGGCTTCTCTCCCTAAGCTGGAAGTGGTCACTATTTTGGTAGACATTATCTGTTTCTGCCTGGCAGGAAGGAAGGAGGAGCCTGTATCACATGTCTAATAGATAATTATAAGAGCTTTTTGGTTTTTTAGAGCAATAAATTTAGAGTTTCTTTTTTATTCTTTCTTATGTTGCCATTTCAAATATTTTCTATGGAATTATTCTTAGAGTACATACACATACATACACTGAGGATGTACACAGTCCACACATGAGAATTTGTTCATGGATCTCAAAAAACCAAGGGACAATACTACTCTCACATCTGGCAATCATTTCTTCATCATAGAGCTGTGCATCTGAAAGCATTGCATAATAGATATGCAGGGCCAAAATCATCCTGGGTGTAACAGTACTGACGTCAATTCCCTTACACCACGAAAGAATTTTTTGTGTAGAATGCAAACTGTTTTCATGAAAGACAGAGAAACACTTCACCATGGATTCTTCTTGATTTTATTTTCTTTAAACAGCTGGCAGCTGGTAGACGTTGGCTTGATGGCCAATTGCAATAAATGAGATGGACCATGAAAAGGCAAAAAGGACAATGAGTATGGAGACTAAAACAATTGGGATTGAGGATTTGAAATGCTATATTCTGTGTGTAAGGGATGCTATTTCAGACTATCTCTAGAATGGTCACTTGAATTGTGTACCTACTATAAGCTAGAAAATACAGGGTATGCTCCTGAAATGCCTAGGATTTTTTCATAACTAACATGCTTGGATCTCCTAGAAACAGGAATCCTTTCCTACTAAAAAAGGGTAAAATTTTTAAGGGTACTACGTGACTTAAAAGCAGATTTTTTCTTTTGAAAAAATACAGAAGCAATTTGCAATTCTTGTGCTGTCACTTAAATTTTAAATCTCCAAGTATATTTCTTCTCTTGCTTTCAAGGTGGCTGGTCCTTGGAGAACTTCCTAACTCACAGTGTTAAAAACAGGCAGACTCCTTTAGCTGACACTTAAATTTACATCCTGGTTTCATCTGTTGTGTTTTAGGAACCATTCTGCTAGCAGAGAAGCAGGAAAGGAAATTTCTTGCAAAAAGGTCATGAAAAATGGGGAAATTAATATCTAGAAGCACTGACTGATGGCTGTCAAATTAATATTTGTCTAAGTTTTGTGATGCTGAATTTTGGTTTTAAATCCAAAGGATTTTTTGTGTCCTAAGAAAGATCCCTTGTGATCCTTTGTGTCCTAAGAAAGGCACATGTTGTACATCTCCCTAAAAGCAGCAATGCAGATTATCAACAATATTACTGTTGAACCATAAGACATTATAAAGGTTTAGGCTCTGCATATTAAGACATTTTAAAGATTTAGAGACCGCATATATAGTAAAATTATAAAAACACTTATTAATCACACATCTCTGTAAACCTTAGCCACAAAACTTCAGGGTATTTTTGTGGCTTCAGTTCAATAAATGGAATCTTTGCTATAAACAGAACTTTACCCTTAGCCCAAAGTCAATTAAGTTTTTTTCAGAGATCACCTATGCTTTCTGAAAGTACTGTCTGTCATTTACTAACTCTATTTGCCTGTAATTTGCTAACTGCATTGTCCTGCACAGAGGAAACAGTATGACACAGCTTTCTCCCTTATTCCTCTGTGTCTTTGGGCTCCTCACCCTGCTCAGAAGGAACTCCTGAACTTCTCTGAACAGTCTGCATTTGCTGCTGATACTTACAGTAACCACAAAACTAAGAGGAGATTACGCCAGTCACAGCTTAACCTAAAATGCTAAATCAGGTCCTTTCAGCTAGGAATAATACCACCTCAAAAAAGTTTTTTTTAAGTTGTACAGCTCTTTTTGGGAGAACTATAATATTAAATGTACCTGCAGAATAACTTCTGTGTGGTTTTTTAAAACTTCCATTCCTTTACAGTGTCCTCTCTTTGATTCTATTTAGTGGGAACAAGATCAGGATACAGGATCTAGACACATACACATTTAAACATACACCTAAAACATTTTTAAAGTATATTATGGATATATCCCTTATAAATTTTACATTGGAGTTGGGTGTGAATTTATATTTTTTTTATATTGTTTAGCTCATTTGCTTCAAGAGAAACTCAACAACTAAACTGAACTACAGCAACATAGACTTGTTTCTAGAAAGCAAAAGGAAAATTCTGTGTGTGTGCATATGCACATCTTTGAATTAAAACTATTATTTCTTTAATTGAGGAATTTCAGACTGAAAAAATCAACATTTGCAACTTCAAACACAAAACAAAAAATAACATCCTTAGTCTAGTCACAGTTAACCACATAGCGACTAAATATAGCATCAGCTAGTCTTCAGGATGTATCCACAATAACAGATTACTCAAAATGTTCTGCTGCTATTCCTTACCTAATATTATGTCTACAACGAAATGTGGAAGTTTAAAATATCTCTGTAATTATGGTAAACAGACAACAATCACTGAAATTGCAGAGGACTGTCCACTGTTCCTAACCTACAGTTTGTATATAGAAAACTAAATTAAACAATTTTGCCTACCACTAGTAGTCAAAAGCACTGACTACTGAATTCCAGGCGTTGGTGAAGCACAGGGAAATCATATTATCATAGATGTAAATTCTAATCCTGATTTTTTAAAAAGATTTTTAGGTGATTTCTAATTCTGAACAATTAATGTATGTCTCCTTACTAACTGTGCTGAGAATTTTCACAGACGTTTAAAAATGTGGAAGTCATTAGGAAAATGACACTATTTCCTCTTGCTTCCTTACTTTGAAATGGGGAAATTACTCAATGTCCAAAAACCTTTATTCAGGTTAACTCAACAAAGCAAGCCAAATTCCTACTGGAACTGAATGCAGAAAGAAGCAGGTATCTTTAAGTGTCTCTCCACCCATGTTTTGAGGAAAGCAGTCCTTATTTCCGGGCACGGCTCCCACCCCTCCCTGCCTGCGACCCCGCCGGTGCCCTTTTGCTTACGTACAGCAGCCTTTGAGTGAGAACAGGAAGAGGCGAATCAAAGAAGCAGCTGTTCTCTGAATCACAATCCTCTCTGGATTTCTCTATTAAAAAAAAAAACTAATAGAAAGATAAGACCAAGAAGCAGCATGACTTTCCTTGAAGCCACCTCTGCAGCTGCTACCAAGAAGCTCAGCAGCACGGTGATAAAGATGGATGCAAGTGCACACAAAGTTTTTTCTTTACAGATTGAGGGTGTCTTTCACTTTGGCTTGTACAATCTACAGGGCTGGATAGCTACAAACTCACACTCATTTGTACAAGTGGCCTGTTAGAATCTGCCTTAGTCTGGCTACAGAAGCTTCCCTTCTATGACACCCTGAGTAAAGAATTCCCAAGCCTGCTTTTAATATTTTCAAAGTTTGTATCTAAGAATCAGCTCTGTCTTTGCTATTTTAAAATATATCCATTTTCAGTCTACTTGCTTCCTGGCCTAAATGAGCATGTAGAGGCCAAAATCTAATATCAGCACCCTGTAAACAGACTTCTATCAAGACACCTATGAAAAATTTATAGATTTAAATAATGGTTGTTTTGCAAATTCAAGAAAATCTCTCCTTTTTTAATTTTACAAAGACCACTTGGATTGTGTTTTTCTGAATGCAGATTATCTGTTTCTTAATTACTTCAGATGCTTTTTCAATGAATAGAGCTGTAAAATGTCCTGAATTTTAAAAAAACTTCCTTTTGCCTTTCATATAACAGATGAATTATGCAGTTTCTGTACAAGATACACTCAAGATACTTGCAAAACAGCCAAAAATCAGAGCCATATGTTTTGAAATGCTTTGAAATATGACTGAAACCATAATCAATAAATAGGGTTCAAGTTTTCTGGCCAGAGACCTGAGCTTCAATTCAGGTTTTGCTTGAAATTTTATCAACAATTACAGTTTACTGTAATTGAGCTAAGATCATAAAATCATAGAATATCCTGAGTTGGAAGAGACCCACAAGGGTCATTGAGTCCACCTCCTGGCCCTGCACTGGACACCCCAAGAGTCACATCCTGTGCCCGAGAGCATTGTGCAGACATTTCTTGAACTCTGACACACTTGGTTCTGTGACCACTTTGCTGGGGAGCCTGTTCCTGTGCCCAACCAGCCTCCAGGGGAAGAACTTTTTCATGACAGCCAACCTAAATCTCTCCTGACACCTTGGGTCCAGTCACTGGCCACCAGTGAGAAGAAATTAGTGTCTCCCCCCCCCCCCCCCCTTTTCCTCATGAGGGAGTTGTAGACAGCCATGAAGTCTCCTCTGAGCCTCTTTTTCCCCAGGCTGAACAAGCCAAGTTGTTCAGATGCTCCACGTCTTCTTCTCTAGACCCCTCAGCAGCTTCGCAGCCTTTCTTTGAAAGTCTCTAATAGCTCTATATTCTTCTTATATTGTAGTTCCCAAAGATGCCCACAGCAAAATTAATGTAATCATTCCTACATTATTAGAATCATAAATGACTGTCCTTCTACCTCTTCCTCCATTAAATTTTACCCAAAATTGGAAAGTACATTCATTCACAACTGATCAATTTCCATTCCAATTCCTGAAAGTTTCTTAGACCTAATTCCTTCTCTCAGCTGCTATTTCCCTTGTGTTGTTTAGAGAAACAACAACAACAAACCCCCCCAAAAAAAAAAACAAAAACAAAAACAAAAACAAAAACAAAAAACCCACAAAACATTAATGACCCTCCTTCCTGGCTCCCAGTTCCTTCCTTTCTTTCTGCCTTTACTAAGAAATTGTATTCTGTCTGATCATTTTGAAAACTAGACACTCAATCATTACATAATTTATGCACCAAATCAGATGCAGACTTACTTAGATTTATAGAAGTTAATGTTCGCTAGACTGCCACTTGTTATGCTCTTCCACAGCACAGCCACATGGTTCTGAAGTTTTACCTACACTCTTCCATTTTCCCATTCAAATCTAGATTTTTTTCATAGTCTAATACCTTTTTTGTTAAAGGAATCTAGGAACTCCTTTCAGTGGGTCATTATGAAAAGAATTTCTTGAAAGTATGTACTCAAACTACAGAAGCAAGCTAGTGAGACTTATGCATTTAGTATAATAAATCCCTGCCACTTAATTTAGCAGCCTCCTTCATAACATTACATGACCCACCCCTGGAAATGTTCAAGGCCATGTTGGATGGTGCTTTGAGCAACCTGGTCTAGTGAAAGGTGTCCCTGTCCATGGCATGGAGGTTGGAACCGGATACTCTTTAAGGTCCCTTCCAACCCAAACTATTGTATGATTTTATGATTGTGCCTTCTTGCAAAACCTTCACAATCCTTCAATGAAATAATGCGTGCATATGACTAATGGAAGTGGCTACATTGCAGAATACTTGCCGTTTTAAGGATATTGAACAGGTTTCTATGTGTTGAGGACAAAGTTTGTCACTCACGTTTTAGATTTCCAGTGTCTGACATGAAACCAGAATTACTTGCAACATGTTTGGGGACAACATGAAAAATGCATAAACCTCATTGGATAAGGGAACTGCCACATTCTGCCATGACTCAGTTTAAAATGAAGGCATGATATGCAGAGAGTGCTGAAATCAGACATTTACTACCTTGTTGCTTTACAGTCATTAAAAGTCACCATGGGCCTTCAGAAACCTTTTCTCCCATTCACTGTGTTTTTAAGCATAGAAGTTAATAAATTTCATAATGTAGAAGATGGTGAAAAAACAAATCTCTCTGTTCTGACATTAAATTTGTGTTTCAAATTCCCATTCTGGTAACTTCTGTAGACCTTTCCCCATATATTTTGCATATGGTACCAATATGGACAGAAAAAAGAACTTTCCAACAAGTTTAGTTGGTGACCTTGGATGACACTTTACATTTCATAAAGTGTGAAAACAGACCTTGTTAATTACTTTAAATATTTGTTTTCTTGATTGAACATTTCATGAATACATGACTTAAATTTTCATTGTAACTTAGGCTTCTGAATGGAAAAGTCATAATTGAAAAACAGCTGAGATGCCTGACTTGGATTTTTTTTGATCATCTTTTGTTAGCCTTAGCATGAAAGAAAAAAAAAATGAAGCACGCATTCCTGTAATACTTCATCAAGTTCTTACTAACAGAGAATCAGAAATGTTATAACATGTACAATTACAAACAGGCATAAACTCTGAGACATTTTTGTGGTTTCAGAGAAAACTAACTTAAGTACACACGTCTGGAAAGTCCCACCAAGAAGCCACTTCTGTATTTTCAGGAAATTAGGCAAAAAGGCCTACTGCAATTTTTCTATTGTCATTTGTTTATTTATTTTAAGCCACATAATAAGCAGAAATTTTTGATCATAGGTGCAGTTTTTAGACCAAAAAGAAATTTTTTGAAGATAAAAGAGTTGTATATATAAACAACAGTTCTCAAAATTTTTGAGACCAATTCTAATGGTCTTACATTCTCTGAGACTGAATAGTGGGAGGGTTCAAAGCTTTGTAGGTGTGGAACCAAGTCACGATCACAATCATTCTCTTAAGTACTTTGTTTTTACTTCCTTTTTCTGGATTGACCCATGGAGACTACTGGACAGATGAAAAGTAATAGCATGTGCCAGAAGATGCCTCTGAAAAGTCTTGATAAAAAGGATGACTGGAAGAGTAGTATCCTGAATTCTGTCCTGAATTGCTACTCTTGAGTCCAAGAACAGCTGTACTAGATCTGAAGGACCCCTAGCCCCACAGCCTGTCCCCAGCACTGGTCAAGAGCAGGGATCTGTAGGAGTATAAGAACAGGAAGGCTGTATTGTGAACATTCCCTGGTATTTGGAAGATCCCGATGACCAGTAGTTTGGAATTCAGAAATTTCTTTATATAGGAGCCTTGGGTTTGTCTAGCCCCATATTCTATCACAAAAAATATCTGTAACTAGATACATAAAACCCAGTAAAAGTAGGTTAAACATACTTTCCCAGTCTCTTGATTGTTTCACATTTGAAGACTTCCTAATCCCGATACCATTTGTGCAGTAACCCACCAACAGGTCTCGCTCCTGGTTAGACAACCTTTCCCTGAAATGCTGTAAATTGCCAAAATCCAAAATGTCCTTTAGTAACAAGTTTAGTCACAAGCCTCCTACCCCTTCTGCTTTGAATTTTACTGCCAATAGCTTAATTTGATGGTCACTTCTCACAGCTGATAGAGACTGCAAGAAGTTTGTCCATGTTAATAAATGTTAGAAGGATTAAAATTACAGTCAGTGGGATTCTGATGTAGCTCAGAATCACATTTCCCCTTTTCAAAAAACAAATTTCTTCATCATTGACAAAATTTCTCTGCATTGACAAAAAAGGAAGTACTTCCCCTGTCTTTAGGAAAGTTTACCGGATCAAAGGCTTTCCCAATTCTCTCAGAATTTCTGGATTTCAGCAGCACTTTCTATCTAAAGCCCCTGGAATCCAGAACCCAGGCAGAAGGCACTTGAAAGATTTCAAGTATGAGTAAAGAATCCTTTTCCAATGCTGAGAAAACAGACAAGGAAACCTGCAAACCAGACTTTTTGTAATAATACAGACTTCAGAGAATTGGAGACTTGCAGCTGCCAAACTGTAGCCTGATCATTCAGGATACTTTGACTCTGTCCCAGATGACCTCTAAGCAATATTATAAAGCTGTGAGACTCAGAGTGAACCTGAAGCTGCACAATTAGTGATCACAATGGAGTAATCACAATGGAGTGATCACAAGCTGAAGTTTAAATAGAAAGTATCTGTTTCATATAATTTCTGTGCAATCTTTGCACCTTTGTGCTGAGAAAAAAGGTAAGTTCTGTAGGACTAACAGAAAATGGAAGCAAACAAGAATATTTTTCATACTGGCAGAGTGAGTACTGTCATATTTCTGCCACTGAAAGAGTGATGAGCTCAGATAATTCATACAATCAGAGCACATGCACATTATGGAATGTCCAGCAGCAGTTTAAGACATCATTCCTTTGTTCAGTTGCCTCTTCGGTGTTGTGAAAGCATCTGTCTTCTGATAATGCAGGGTACATTACTACCTTACACTTTGTTTTTGTCTTCTATTTTTGGGACAAAGTCCCCAGATGTCTTACCTTACTAAAGGTAGAATGTTGTATAGAGTAGGCATTTTTGTAAGGATTTAATTCTGAAAAATGCAGGCAGTGATGTGAATTCAGAGAAGAACCATCCTGTCATCCTGTATCCTGCTACTCCCACACACAGCACAGTGCTGTGTGCAGTGTCACGGCCTCACCTCGCATGAGCCTCCCATCTGACAAGATGTGACAGCTGAGTCTGCACACGCCACCATGCTCTGCAGAAATACTAGGGTTTCTTATGCATAGTGACATGCTGATAAACTCTTAATTAGCTGCTGTTTATGAGTGTCTGCTTCTACTGTAGATCCTAATTCATTTGCCTCTGCCTATACTATGTCTTTATGTGCCAAACAGGGATTATATTGCAACTGGTATCCTCTTGTGTGTGCCTATACAAAGGATGATTAACTGTAAAGCCTTCTGTGAGACATTTTATATGGAAAACAACTTACAAAATATATCGGGTTGCACCAGACAGCTGCCTAAATTCTGGGATGAGTATCTGCTAACCATTTACATGCCAGGATTGCCACTCAAAGTTACTTGTAACTGTATCCACTAATGCAAAAAAACCTATTTGGCAAGTAACATTTTTCTGACGCCCAGTTGCCCTGGTACTCAACATTATATCAGCTCAGCACAAGGGTGTCATTGTGTTTTTCTTGTGTTACCAATCTCTGTGGTCTACTGTGTTGTCACTCGAAATTTCAGATGTCTGTTCCTAATTGAATTCTTCCTTCTGTGATAATAAAGGTGATTCATGTAGTGATATAATATCCTAAATATTATATGGGTTTTTTCAGAACACACTAGACACTTTTGCTTTAATGTCACTCAGTACTATTCTTTAATTATGCAGCTTTTTTTCAAAAGGGTGTTAAAAAAGACAGGGAGGCGTGCAAACAATATGATCTCTAAAGAGATCTATGTGAAAAAAGTATAAAGATACAAACTTTTTTCTTGGCACTGGAATCAGTTAAAGCATTTCTAACACAACTTCTGTGACAGTATGTATACTCTACAGTCTTCCCTCTTTCAACACGTTCTTCAGTAAAGAAGCTGAATAAAATTAGGCTGTACTTAGAGGCAGATACCTGTTATATGCTGTCTTTGAGCATCAATGAACACAATTGAAATCTGTGCTTCTGTTGGAGTCCCTTGTCACTCCCACAATAAAAATAACATGATTGTGCTGAGTAGATGTGACCCCGACTTTTATTTATATTGCTTTTTATAATTTTTATTATTTACACCTGTATTTAGATTTCACTCTATTTTAAACTACTCTGTCATAGATCATAAGTTGTTTCCCCACCCTGTCTTTTCATTTGCATCCCAATCATAGTAAAGTTTGCAAAAAAGAGAACCCTGTCACTGAAATAGGGAGAATCAATACATGCTCTTTCACTAGAACAAAAGAATTTTTCCCTTTTCAGATACCAAGAGGCTTTATCTGTGAACCTAATGGGTGACCTGATCACTAAAAATTCACAAGCATGCTGAAGTCCTGATTCCCTGCCACTTTAGGTTTAGCAAAGTAACAAGAGTTACAAAATTATCCTTGTGGCTTACTATTTAATTTAGCTATCCAGTTATTCCTCTCAGAACTTGAAAGGACGGGTAAAAATAATATTCACCCCATCTCGCCACCCACCTGCGTTGCCCTTTTTGACCTTGATGAACTTTTCCTTGTCTGATGGACATGGGAGTGACAGCAGAACTTCTTTAGTTTGGCTGCCAAACACTCTTTTCTTGTGGGAGTTGGGAGACCTGCTAGTAAAGGTACCTTCTGCATATTCAAATTTGAAGGTCATTGTCTGGCTTTGTGCTACTACTTATGTAGTAAGCTCAGTGTTGACAATACAGGATCCCTTCTTTTTCTTTGAAGTTTTAACCCTAAAAGACACCATTTCCATTTGGCAGTAGTTTCTGATTCACATGTTCACTGAAGTCAGGCTTCCTCTTTTGAGAACTGGAGGAAACTAGATTTGTCATTTGAAATGTCAGCAGCTTTTACATAGGAAAAAAAAAGGGGGGGGGGTGGGAAGTAAAGCCAGGGATTTGTACTTCTGTCATAACGCTGGAAAGACCTCTAAAAACAGGAACAAGAACAGGTCTTGGAATATTTTAAGTGTGGTGCCAAATTAATTCCAAACGATATCTATTAAAAAGTGGAAGTCAGCAGGAACATAAAACACTGTTGATTTATGTTTCTTAATCTCTCAGTGTCATATTACTTGCATTGTACAGTTGGCTTTACAAGGTCCAGCAAAGGACTGGCATCACCAAGGGCTATGGAAAGCCCTGTGTACACATGTAGAGAAAAGGAATATCTTCTCCTTAAAGAGCACTCTTACTTATTTCTCTCAATGTGAGATTGGAAATGGTAACATTCTCACCACTGTCAAAACTCTTCACAGAAAAAAAAAAATCATCACAGAACTGTTTTTTATAAACTATTTTACACACAACCTAAAGGAATTATTATCACATGGACAGAAAATCAGTTCTGTCAGAATAAGGTTAATTACAAAATCTAAAGCAATATTTGCATATTCAAAAGCACGACCACATAACAGCAGTTCAAAGAGTCTCTGTGCAGGACAGTTTCTGATTTATTGTCCATTTAAATGGGATCATTTGGCCTATTTTTAAAAAATCTACCTTGAATCAGGTCAGCAGTCTGGTGACTTCACCCATTGCAATCACATTTCAGTGCATTCACCACAAGAGACTGAAGACAAGACAGACAGACATGAAACTGAAGAATCAATAAAAATAAAATCTGTGGAAAATGTAGTCTGAGAGCATCCCTTAAAAGCCCAAGGTGAATGAAATGTTTGTAGATACAGGAGTGCCACGTTTTTGACACAGGATGACAGATGGGTAAAGGTGTGATTCACAAGAATTTATTGAACAGAGAATTAATCTCAATATTACAACAAATTTGTGCTGCAGAGGAAAGTCTGAGAGAGACCATATGGCTTTAAGTCAGGAAAATAACAGGTTTGCTGCCTGTAAAAAAAACCCAACTCACTTACTGAGGTATGTGGTTTTGATGGCAGATTTAGCAAATGATTGGCACAATATAATAGAGTGTAATTTTAAGAACCACAGAATTATCCTACATGTCATTATTTTACGGACTGAAGTCTCAGCCTGGCTCTAAATGTTTGTGTCTATTTCTTTTTTAATATTCATTATTCATCTTTTTTCACAAAAGATATTTTGCTTGAAGCAATGTATAATATATCATTCAATCTAGCCACTGAAATTAGCTTTACTTATTTGGGGGAGAGACTCTAAAAGCAATTTATTTCCATTTGGAAATGTGAACAGTTAACAGGAAAATTCTGTTAGTTTTGCAATTAGTTTCTTTTTGTGGATGTATAAGTCAAAGTTGAAAAATTCATGTTAGACAGATTTTGTGGCGTTTTGCAGATGAGATTACATTCCTCCACAACACTTAAAAAAAAAAAAAAAGAGCTGAGGGAAATCACTTATGCGTTTATTCTACATATGCTCCATGTACACAGAGGAAAAAATATCTAACTGTATCATGTTAAGTATTCCTGGAAGCTGGTGGTGACCTCTTACATACAGGAAACGCATGGCAGGAGACAGAACATGATGCAGTGGCTTTCAGAAGTCACACCTCAGCTGCACAAACGAATTTATGCTGTGTTTTGACTAGAGAACTAATAGACAACAAGTGCACTTAGTCCTTTCCATGGAGAACATCCACATTGCTCCCTTCTCCAGTAACAGCACCCAAAAGCCCATGGAGTGGAGTGGCAAAGGTGGTCCTGTGTCAGCTGGCTCAAAGAGCAGCCCCTGGGAGCAGTGCTGGGGGCTGAGGGGAGGAAGGAGAGCAGCCAGCATGCAGAGCTCCCCTCCAGCAGCACTGCCCTCCCCGTGCTGCCACGCTTCCTGCCCAGCCAGGAACCCTCCCTCCCAACCAAATCTTCTCTGGCAACAGACCTGAGCAAATTACATGTGTGAAGTCCAGTTTAATCACAGCCCTTGCAGCCACAGTAACATAACTTGTGATGCATCTTCTCAGTAATTCACCCAAAGGCAGACCAACCAGCTGAGGAAATGAACAAGAGTAATTCCCCTCAGATCATTTGCATCCTCTTCCGAGTACTTCCTCATGTTTCTCATTGCATCTTTCTTTCTCAATATAGAACTTCAAATACATGCAGGCATAACTCAATTCTGTATTACACTGCTTCTTCTGGGATTTTTCCTATCCTTTTTCAATTTTAGCATGATTCTTTCCATATTTCTACAATGTGGGACTAGAAAACAATAACCACAAAAAATAGATCTGAAGTGCTTCCTGGCAATTTTAGTGTTTCCATGATGACCTTCAGTCTTCTATGTAGCTGTGGAGAACCTTTACCTAGTTTCTCAAAATCTCTTTTGACCACTTCTATTAATCTCGTCAGGGTACCAACTCAAGCGCATAACAGCAGTCCTAAGTGCCCCTAAATTACCTTCAGAAAATACCTGAGATGCCTCTCTTCCATTTACATGCCTGATTAAGTGCTTATTTGCTATGCAGAGCAAGGCTCTTGCTTTGAAAGTTGTGTTTACTTAACAATTATCTTTTTGAACTAGAGCAATGCTAGAGGTTTCTACTCTGGTATTTCCAAATCCTTTCTTGGCATGGTTAATCAATCCAAAAGCCTTTTTCTTGTTTAAACAGAAGACTGGATTTATGAAGGCCACAAATCAAGTTTCTTCACTTGATGTTATAGTTTGAGTAGTCTCTGAATTTCTCATCTGTAATATGAAGACACTGACCTACATGCCAGCTTAGCAGCTCTGCACTACTCCAGTGAGACGGAACAGTTTTAACTGCTGATAGACTTTATAGAAAGATAATTCTTTTCATTTTCCTTCTGTAGCTTCAGTGGCTAAGAATGTTTGGCTTTCCCTTTTCCAAAGACTTGGCATGAACAGCTCTCTGGGAGAAAGCGAATGTGTTCCTGTCAGATTCATCTCTGCCTGAAATGTGGAGTTTAAGCAGTGGGCCTTTAACTTCTCTGAATGAAAAGTTTTTTCTTTGTTCACTCTTTGTTCGTTTTCAGAATCAGTTCACTTAAAGGAGAACATGATCTGTCACCTTCTGGTGGGACTGGATGTTATTTTAACCGCCAAATTCAGTAAACACAAAGAATTTTTTTTTTTAGCTATGTTCACATCTCTCTCCAGATAGGCTCTCTTCTTTGTGATTTCAAGCATGCTTCAGTATTAGCCAATATATAAGGGAAAATATGCACATTTTCATTCTTCCAAGAATAGCCTAGTATTAAATAACCATAAATCAGTTGGAGACTGATCCCAGCTGAGATCACAAGTCAAAACTCCAAAACTCAGAGCAGAGCCCAATGCTTGAATCTCTTCTATCCAAAATTATATAAATCCTTCATGAATATGGTAAAGTACTACAATATGGACAGTTTCAATTGTTTTCTGTCTCTGCTCAGCTGTTTTCATGGCCTCAGTCTTGCCACTTTATCTTTCTCACACTCAATTTCTCCAGCTATAAAATGGTGTTAAACTGAACTTCTTTGTAAAGTATTATAAGATGAACTGGGGAAATGTTTCTGTAGTCCTGGAGTTTTATTATAATGATCATGATCAGAACCCTAAAGGTTGCACTGAATACAACCCAAAGATTTCTGTGCCATTCATCACAGGTACAAAACCAAAACATTTTTCTGGATATCAAAAGTGACTGCAGTTGCTGCCCTCCAAGTAATTATCCATTTTCGAGAGACAGACATACTTACTAGGTGATGTAGAGCACAGAGAATCTACCTGAGGACTTCCAGTAAAACAGATACCCTTGTTCGCCTTTAGTCTGTGATCTGGCATATAAATAGAAAGTCAGAGGATTTAAAAGGTTTCCACATTCGGTATGCACATTGGTAATATTAAGACTGGAATTTGTTAAGGAAAGCATTATTTAACCAAAAAGTACCTCCAATTTTAAAAGACAACATGCATTTCTGGCAGACGCTTCTCAATACAGGACAGCAATGAATCTTTTACTGTTTTGCACATGCAGGTCAATGCCAATTATGTAAATAGGGTAGATAAGAAACTAGAGAATCTTAGATTAGGCAGTGCTCTTTACTAGGATAAATAATTCAACAAATGTAGAAGTGATCAACCTTGGAAAGTTAGGTTTACTCAAAAAAGCATACCACTTTTGCAGTAAACTGTTGCCCACTCCTTGCATCATCTTGCCCTTACAAATTGGCCACATACTCATGCTGACCTAAATTACTGGCTTGTAATTGGACACAATCTTTGAAAAGTTTCTCATTTGGGACTGAACTTTCTTTGACCTGCACAGAAAACTGCTATTTGAGGAAGAAAAGAAAAGAAAAGAAAAGAAAAGAAAAGAAAAGAAAAGAAAAGAAAAGAAAAGAAAAGAAAAGAAAAGAAAAGAAAAGAAAAGAAAAGAAAAGAAAAGAAAAGAAAAGAAAAGAAAAGAAAAGAAAAGAAAAGAAAAGAAAAGAAAAGAAAAGAAAAGAAAAGAAAAGAAAAGAAAAGAAAAGAAAAGAAAAGAAAAGAAAAGAAAAGAAAAGAAAAGAAAAGAAAAGAAAAGAAAAGAAAAGATAAGATCCACCACCACCAAAATTTGGGTTATGTAAGTTTTGCTTACAAGGAGACAACAATTGATTTGGGAGTTTACATAGAGATCATTCCAAAAAGCATTTTACAAATACAACAACCACAGAATGCTTTTCTGCAACTGAAGAGTAAAATCTGGCCCTTAAAAAGCATTTAAAGCAACTTCTGAATGTTTTGTTTTGGCTTTCCTGTCCTTCCATGCTTTCATGCATGAGATGCAAAACAAATCCTTCACCTGGGATTTCCATGCAAAGGTTAGGTCACCAGCCAAACTGTTGATTATTGGTTGGTTGTCCCAATAATAAATTAGTGATTTGCTAAATAAAATCATTCTGCACTGCAGATCTATTTACCAGTGCTGGGCTTGTGTATGTGGACAACAAGTCTGATGTATGGGGACAACAAATCTGAAAGTATGGTTTTTGTTGTAGCCAAACAAACCTGAATTTGATATGTCCAGTTTATAAACTGCCAGCTAGATCAAGACAAGCTGACTAGAGATAATATGCTGGTTTGGCCTACAAAGTAGGGATGCAACTTACTTCACTTACAACTCTTCTTCAGAATGCTTTCTCAGGATGGTGTAGATAGTCATTACGATCAAAAATCTGCTCAGCAAAGTAAGTGTGACTCATGTAAGCCATAGTTTGCTGAATCAACCATTTTTACAGTTGAAAGGTTTCACTCATTCTTCTTGCATAACAATTGCACAAATGCAGCCTAGACTGGGTACAAAATGCTCCTAAACGTGGAGAGTACTTTATACTCTCTGCCCTCAGTCAGTTCCAGTACAAATATTACTCACCATAAAGAGCAATGGCAAACAGAACTTGAAGAAGAAAATCCAGGGCATGAAATATTCTGGTTATATGACATGCTCTATGGAATAAAACATACAAAAGACCTGACAAAAGTTAGGTTACTGGAGAAAAACTAACCTGTTCTGAGTTTCATCAGCATAGATGTCCATAGGTTACTGTGATTAAAGCACTAGGAAAACTTAGCTTGGTTCTCTGTTTCTTGTTGGAGAAAAGTACTGTTTCAACTTTTCATTCAGAGCTAAGCCTGTTACCAGCAGCAGTTTCTGTAGGATGTATTTCTTGAACACTTCAAAGTAATGTTAAGAGAAGTGCTAACACATAAGCAACCCAATGCTGCTCTTTAGAAGAGTGACTAAGGTGGACACTTTGACACACATCAGAGTAAGAAAAACTGTTCTCTCTGCACATCTTTTCTTGAGGTGCAGTGTGATTGTAAAGCTCCATTTTAGAAATACAGAACTGGTCAGCCATCAGTTCATAATGTGTTTGTGTTAAGTTATAAAATATGACTGCTTGTACTATGAAACTCTGAAATGGATTTGGAAGTTTTTTAGATATTTTACCAGTCCAGAATTGTTTTCATTCATTAATAAAACTAGTTAATCTATTTTCCATTCTTTAACCAAAACTAAGCTCTTCCTGAAACCCTTAGAAACTCTGTTACAGCACACAAATTCCTTTAATGAGCTTGCCCAAATCTACCTTAAGGAGGCCAATTTGAACATTGCTATCCCCATTGTAAAAACCATAGTCCCCACAGCCTTCCCCATTATGGCAAAGCTGTAAATCCACCTACAGATACATATAGGGACAGTTTTTGCCTAGCACTTAAGGTACGTAACACTCTCTTTGCATTCAAGTGTCCTATCAAGTTACTCATTTAAAAGTTACTTTAAAACGTTCTTCTCCATCTTCTATTCTCATGTGCATATGTGCATACAGAAAGACACACACACACATTAAGATGAAAATTGGAAAGTACACATAAATATCCAATCCACAAAGGGCTTCCTAAATTTGTAACCCTTCAGTCTTATCAGTACAACCAATCCTACTGATATTTGCTAGGAAGCAGAAGTGCCAGGATAATAATATGACACACAGGATTGTTCCCTGCCTGCTGAATGAAATGTGGATTTAAAATTTAGGAAATATTTACTGTATATTTCAATATACTCAAATATATTTAAAGCTTTTTATACAGCAAGATAATTGTTAATTAAATGATCAGGTTTCAGTTCATTTACATGCGTAATATTTGCACAATAAGGTGTTGTGTTATGCATTTTGTTGACATTCTTATACTCTGCCAGAGAATATGCTGCACAGAGTTAATGAAAGAAATTATATGATTCTGCTTGTAATGTTTATTTACTGTATTATCACCGTACGATTTAATTATTCGGATCAGTTGAGACCTGACTGTCATTACACTCATGCAGAGATAGGGCAAACATTTGGAACTATAATGGTAATACTTTGACTACTTTGCATGAAATTATTGGCAATATTTAAATTTCTCTCCAAACTTAGAATAATTCCAGCCTGGGAACATACTTTTTACTTCAGGTTTGGGGGGCTTGTTTATTTTCCTTCCTAATAAGCAGGGGTTTTTTAAGTCATTAGAGTTCCTTTGAAAATCAGGCTCTTGTATGCATATAGATTTGTTCTTGAATGTCTAATAAACAGTTTTGATATGGAAATTAAAATTGGCAATTGATTAGACCACTCTAGAGCACAGTATAGCTCCACACTGATAAGAGCTACTCATATAGATTTTACTGAAATGAGGCAGTGCAAATTGCAGCTTATATACAAACACCTTTCTTAGGGAGTTAAATGACAGATACTTGCTCTTTCATTGACTTGAACCTATTTGTAGCCAATAACACAGACATGATAAAAATCTGGGTAGTAAAAATGAATTTGCTTAGATTTTAAATGGTTTGTTTGAGACCTATCTTGATCTTGTTAAATTTGTTGGTAAAATTCATGTAAACATCAATTGGAGGTTTAATCCTTTTGTGGATTAAAATGTTCTTCCCCATAAGTGAAGATGTTAGCTATTGGTCCACCTGAAAAAAAAACCTGTAAAACAATCATATCTGCCTGAGTCTGAATTAGATGGCTCCTTCAATATTCATACTTGTGGTTCAGCACAGGGGGAGGTTATCTTTCATAAGACACAGCAGCCAATTACTGCCTTAGACTTACTGAATAATTCACTAAAAATGAATGCTGGAAGAAGTGTACTTAATGCTTTACTCAATTCTGAAAGTTTGATCAAAATGTGTGACTGGATCAAGCAGAAGCTTGGCCCTAAATCTGATATGCCTTTTCTGAGAGGAAGATGCTCAAAAGGTCTGGAGTATTTTTTTTGGTAAATGGGCAATTGTGATTGCCTGGGGGAGAGGATAGGGGTAGAGACTGCTTTATTGAATGGATGGGAATTCTGAACACGGCAGGAAACACAATCTACAATACTTTCCAAAAATGCCAGTACTGATATTAAACATGTATGCTTCATCCCACTTGAATAATAAGAGTACTGTGACTTAAATTTCTTTCTCATAGTGGGGAAAAACACATCCCACTGTGATAAACCACTAGAATAACAATGAGACAACCTGGACAACGAGCTCTGTGCTGTTCACTGTACACCTGTGCTGTAGTACCTGCCAGTCAGGTCCCATGGCTCCTCCATCCTGTGTCCCGCAATCCTGTGCCAAATTGAATCCCAACAAAAAACACTGCTGGTAATGTTGCTGTGCTGCATGACTCCCAAACTGAAGTTCTAGCTCATGAGAACTAGTGGCAATGGTATTTACTATTTAAGCACTATTTGAATGCTAAAAACATAAATTCTACGTTGTTTTGTACTTCCTGCTCATTTTTCCTTCCTGATCACAGAGAAACTGCAACAAAGGGTTTGTCCCCGTCTTCCAGTATACTTTTTTATAATCTAAGAGAATCTGGAATATAGAAAAAACTTCTGGTCAGGAGAAAAATATCTCATCTGCATAACTGCAAGGTCCATTTCCTAGAACTTGCCTGGCCCAGTTCTCTGAACATGTCAGCTCCTACTACTTTCCCTGGACAAGCTCAGCACAGTCTTGTGCACGTGTCCCATCAGCAGGAAGCTCACCCTGATCCAAGGACACTTGCACCAACAATGTGGCTTTACTACTGAACCTTTTCCAGGATCAAAAAAAAAATTATGTTGCTTAAATGCTTCCCCTGGGTGCCACAGGCCACTGGCCAATCTTACTGCATGGTAAGAAACACCCTATGCTTTCTTGTCCTTCTCTCCATGGACTCTATATCAAGCTACATCTGGAGGTGATGGGAAGTACAGCCTCCACCTGAATAATAAGGAAATGCTGTTATGCAGTAGCCTTTGGTAATTTATTGTTCTTTAGAGAAAAGTATGGGGAAGGAAGCCATCAAACAATTCAACTAGGACAACATACTCCAAGTTGCATCTCCCTGTGCTTAGCAGATGATAAAGACATTGAACATCAACAATGAAACCATATGGACTAAATTTTTTGCCCACTCCATTCCCAGTTCCACTTTTTCTTGTGGCAAAATCTGGTTTTGGCATTTGATCCGTTCTAGTCACCCCTCACATCCCTTTGATTAAATTAGTTGCATATGTAGATTTGTGTTTGTGTGTTTTCTATTGTCAAATAGCATCTAATACTGCATCTCTTTCAAATGAGAGTAAGAAGAATGGGCACAAGGTACATTTTATCAGTGGCTTTCCCTACAGTCTTCTCAAAGAATGTAACACTTTTCTCCTCAGCCTTCTCTCTTTTTTGCTTTATCTTCATATATCTTGAAGAGTTCTTTATGTGTTAGCTTCCGGTATCTCACACTTCTCTATTGAAAATCAAGGATTGTAAATAAAAAAAAAAATTAATAGATTAAAAAAAAAAGTTTTTAAAAAGCTGAAAAAATCAAATTACATTAAGAAAATAACAACAGGCTAATGTGATCCCACATAATTTCCTAACTTGTGGTGTATGAGGAGGCAGTGATGGATTTCATGCTGTGAGTGTTTTATAACTATACTGAAAAAATAGCATTTTATTGTAGGTTTGTTTCAGACCTCAAAAGCCTAATGATGGTCATGCCAAAATAGCACAACATGGAAGTGGTAAAATAAACCCCAAGCAGATGCCTCATAGGAATATTCTGTGCCATATGATTGCATGGTTTTACTAGGGGAGGCTTTCTCATGCAGATAGTCTAACGGATCATTTCTGTTCTCTGTGAAGATATAATTCCTCTTCCTGATCCTTAAGACTTGTTTACTCATGTATTTTTACATCACAAAACTTGAGAGATTCATATATCATGCTAAATATACTAGAACACTAATATATTGCAGAGGAAGTCTATTGAAAGTAGAAAATAAAATTTTCAGTGATACCATTATAAAAATCTTACTATTTTGTAGCTTTTTCAGGTGCATTACTGCAATTTTCACCAATTCTAGTTTCCATGTGAGAGTTACCAGACACATGCATTTGGGAAAAGGGATGTGTAGTATACATAGAAGAATGAGTCACAGAAGTAAAGGGCAGAAAAAGAAGGGAGAGAAATATCTAAAAATGGGAAATGGATGGCAAAAGAGAACACTAAATCAGAAAAGTGTGAAGCCAAATTGGGGACAGTTTTAAAATCTAAAAATAAAGCTTTCAAATAGATACAAATAGGAGTAGAATTAGTCTGATCCTCTATAGGGGATTTCTCTTTAAAATATTATTTGCAGTCAGACTGAAAGGGATTTATTTTAAATGCTGATCTTATTTTGTGAGGTGGAGCCTGAGAACCATGATTTATGTAAAGAGACTCCTATGTAATATTAAAGAGAATTATTTGAAGCTAGAGAAAAATACTCCAGCTCTGTTCTTCATCACATTGGCTGATTAATATTGACTTTCTAGCCTTTCATGTATTGCCTGATACCTGCTACTGCTTTTTCTAGCTTGTTATTATTCACTTGGCAGTAAGAGGAGAGAGCACTATTTCTTTTACCTGGGTGGTAGTTATGAGTTAGTAACAATCTTGCTTGGAAAGATCTAGTGATTCATCCAAAATGATGGAATGGGGTATCCTGATCCATCTGAAGGTGGCACAGAAAGGGCTTCTGAGTCTCTGTGGGTTTTGAGATGAAGTAGGACTTATTCGTGATGGTGCAGCAAAAGAAATGTTCTCAGAACTGTTTCTAAGAATAGTAGGATGACTTCTACAGCAATCTTGTGAGTAATTTGAGAGCAGCATCTATTCTGTGTTTCTGAATCCCATGAGATCATTTGAAACATAAATATATATAATTGTACAACAGCTTTTTTTTTTTCTTTAGGTTTGTTTTATGTTGTTGTTGTTTGGTTGGGGTTTTTTTTGCATCTGAGTTTTTTTCATTTAAAATAGCCTGAGTTGCATAATAAATTTTCTGTGGTCTAGAGTGTTTGAAGAATCTTGGTGTTATTTGGAAAGCAAGAGCATGTGCCAAATCTTATTTGGCCTCATATTTCTTTACCTTATCTGTGAGCTAATGATGAAAGTCTATGGAAATGTAAGTGGTAGATTTGAAAATGAAAGATCTGGGAGCTTCAGCAAGGCAGCTGAACCACAAGAGAATCATTCTCAGAAGATTCATTAAGATACTGGCAACATTTCTTCCATGTGTTTCGTTTAATAGAAGCAATCACTATACAGTAGCTAGCATATATGATCAGTGAAATATACTCATGGCCAACATAGGAATAGCACTGGTCTCACAGTTTGAGGTAATCCCAAAGCAAATGTCAGCCACTCACCAATCTTGAAAGCCATTGATTACAGCTCTAATGGAAAATCAAATAAAAGCATTGACACTGTTGAAGAAAGGAAAATGTGATGTGGAAAGATAAAAGGACAGACAAGACACCCTGATCTAGCTGAACCCAGCTGAATGCAGTTGAAATGTTCAGAAGATTAGTAGTGGCAAGAGGCAGCTCCTTGTGCATTCTCAAAGTCCTAAAGCTGTTGGTCCCAAGGTCAGACTACTTCAGGGCTCCCTTGTACCTAAATGATGAGATCTAGAGTGTTTCTTAGCAAATTATTGCAAAACCATATATTCCCAGTAACAGTGTCTTTCCTTTGGAGATCCCTTGCACCGCTGGGTTGGCAGATATCAAAGAGACTATTTCCTGTAATCAAGAAGAATATGATTTCTTTACATTTCATATATTTATGGCTGCCATAAGCTTATGTTTCTCAATAATACAATTTTACATTCTCACACCAGGCAGAAATTTGATCCCAAACCTTCTATAAGCTATACAAAGCACAGCAGAATTTCTAAAAGCAAAACTGTAAATGTATATGTAAATGCATATACATATTTCATATGCATATTTGGAATTTTGTAATATTTTTTAGATCAGTAGTAACAGTCAAGCACGGAAAATTCCTAACAATAAGACTCATATGGTATAGAACTTGAAAATATATACAGGAACAATAGGCCATAAACAAAGACTGCCTGAAAGTCCAAGTTAACTGCTACAGTCAATGTCATCTACCTAAATGCTAAAGTAATAAAAGCCAGAAAAAGCTTACTGCTACGTATTGTAATCAAGTTCTCCACCTCAAAATTCAGCAGCTGATTGTGAAAATTTCTAAGTACTAAGAAACTTAGTCCCAGATCAAGAAAAATTGCTTCCTTGATTCTTTCTATTATGTCTTTGTCCAATTTTATCTATTCCCGCACTTTTAAAAACTTTAACAAAAATCATTTATCCTATCAGATCATTAATACTGTGAAGTAAAATATTTCTGATGGTTTCAGGAGATCAGGGACAAAAAAAAGACAAATGTGCTGAATGACTGGTTTGCTTGATTCCTCCTCATTTCTGCAGATAAACTTACTTCCTTTATCTGTTTTGAGCAGTGGTAATAGGAGCGCTTCTCAGATGGTACTCTTATTTTAACAGAGGTAATTACTATGTTGATTTAGGAGGGCATATCAGCAAAGAGATGGTATCTCAAGACTTCTTTCATGGTAATCTAAAAGACAAGAGTCCAAAGAACATGCTCAAAGTGCATTTTTCACTGGATGGCCTTTGGCAGTGGACACAGGAGTCCGGGTCCTGAGCACAGCACATTTCTAGTCAAATGACTGAAAAAAATGTTATTTGCTTTTACATTAACATTTGCTTTTGCACACCAGGTGGATTTCTGTATAAAATATATGTCAGTCAGCTGCTTTCTCCATTGACTTCCAAGAAAGTTTCACTCTTTGATGGTCTCTTGAGGTTTAATTTTTTAATTTCCCAAAATGCTTTACCAATCCACTTTTAGAATGCCCACTCTTACTGTTCTAAATTGATGCATAGCCAGTCAAGCTATATAACAGTTCCCAGCAATCTCAGATATGCAGTATTTTCAGGTACACATTTTGTAGTAACAGTAGGAGAATAATGTGTGGTTTACATATTAGAGTGAAATCAAGAGATCTAGAATCAATTCATGCTCCTACCACAGGGACTCAGTACAACCTTGGGCTAATCATAGCAGAAAAAAATATACAACACATATCCTCGGGCCTCTGATGATCTAGATGCCTCACTCACAATCTAGTCTCCCAAGCCAATTCCAGGCAATGGACAGATAATAGCTGTATTTTTACAACTGTCTTTAAACAGGATTGTACTTCCACTCCTTATTGGATTATTCCCTACATGCTCATTCAATGGCCAGTGCAATGAAGCCCAGATTTTGAGAACCGTAGACACTCTGACACCAGCAGCATCAGAGCCTACCAAGCCTTTCAATGTCATGGAAGAAAAATAGCTGAAAATGTTTATTAATTCTGAAATGCTTAATTCTTCAACAACAACTGAGATGTAAGTTTTCAGAAACAGCTGGAGCATCCTCTTCTGAGGACAGGCTGAGAGAGTTGGGTCTGTTCATCCTCAAGAAGAGACAACTGAGAAGGGGCCTTATCTGAAGGGAGGGGGTCAAAAGAATGGAACCAGACTCTTCTCAGTGGTGCCAAGCAATAGGACAAGAGGCAATGGGCAGAAACTGATGCACAGGGAGTTCCACTTGAATATGAGTAAGAACTTCTTTACCAAGTGACCGATCACTGGAACAGGAGTCTCTCTCAGCAGAGATACTCAGTAACTGTCTGGACACAACCCTGTGCCATGTGCTCTAGGATGACATAGAGGTTGGACCAGATGACCCTCTGTGGTCTCTTCCAACCTAACCCATTGTGATTCATGCACGAGATACATGTTCATATACATGCATGAGTATGCGTGCATGGCTACATGCATGTGTGTGTGTATGAAAGACATTTTTTTTAAAAAAGGGTACTCCACAAGCATTTAGAAGATTGATTTAGCAATGGAGGAATTCAACCAAAAACCCAGAGCACATTTCCAGCCATGTGTTCTTCATTGTACTTGTCTGCATTTCCATCTAGAATGAATAACTGGAAACACTCTGTCAGTACACCAGATCACAAGAGGAGCAGGATGCTTCTTAACTACCACACATTTCGTTAAGGAGAAAAGGCTGTTTGCTGTAGTGTAAGTCAGAGCAGGCTGAAGAGAAGCAATTCTGTCTCTTCCTCCCACACACAGACAATTTACACCTGCACAATTCAGCTGTGCTGAAGCATTTTAATCAATCTCAGAAAATCAAGAATAGGGTTTAAAATTCCCTTCTCAGGAAATATCAGAGATGTAGGAATGTCATATCATGTATGTTGCAGCTGGTGTGTACGATGGAAAGAATTAAAAATAGTTTCTAAAACCTTACTAATTTTTTTCATATATTTGTGAATTGGATTTAGTCATTAAATTAACTGAACACTGTTCTTTGTACAGCAAATACATGTACTTTGTTATTTACAGTGGGAGATTTTTTTTTTTATCCTTGCAGAATGTGGAGGCTAAGAGGAAATATGTAAAGCATTACTATTATCCATGATTCATTGACAACAGGGCAGTTTTTGTCCACACTTCTACAGAAATGGTGTTTCTTACAATAGTGCCAACTAAGAAAAAGAGCCCCTTTTTACTAAGCACTATGGAAACAGAATAATCTTAAAACAAGCCCTACCTCAAACAGTTTACAACCTAAGGAATGAGAGAAAGCAGATAGGGGTTGTTACTCTTTATGTCTTGCCTTGTATAATGAAACTGTAAAGAATTATATAAATTGTTGCAAGTTCTGATGTGGCTTTGTGATTTGCAGATTAAACTGAAACTAAGTATGGTTTCTGCCTTACGGGTCCAAGACACATTTGAATTTCTGGATCTGAATGAACCTGACAACCTTCTTTCTCACAAAGGCTTTTAGTTTTACTTCCACAGTTTTTAAATCAAACTTGGATGAAAGGGGAGACCTGCTGAAGGTTTTCTGATGCCTTCGAATCAGAATTCTAAATCAGATGAGGCATCAAAATCAGATCACACTTCTTTATACTTAACCTGAATATTAATACTGTTTATTTGCCTTTAATTGTTCTGAAGTTGTTAAAATGCTCTCATATAAACTAGTGAACTGCCTGCAAAGGTTAGCAGACTGAGGTAGCAGGAGGAAATTTGATAGACAAAAATAGCTTTAAGGCCTTGAATGATAATTCTAACATCTGGGAAAACAAACAAACAAAACCCAAAAAAAACCAAAACAAAACAAAACAAAAAAAAACACCCCCACAAAAAACCCAAACAAAACCACAAAAAAACCCCACCCCAGTTATCCTGTCTCTAGTTCTTCTGTTTACAAAATGCCTCTTCAAATCTCATTTAAAATATATGTAGGAGGAGTGGCCTCCATGCTACCTTACAAAGTGCAGATGTTTCTCATCAATTGTTGAAAGGAAATCATCAAGCTGCAAAAAGGCAGCAAGTAGAGTTCCTAAAGCACTGCTCTTGGATTAGTCCTATTTGCATCTGGATGGATGTAGATGTCACTGAAAACAGCTGTGGTTATGAGATGGACTGACAAAGCAAAATAATGGCAACAAAGGGAGATATCGCACCAGAAAAACTGTGTAACTTTGAGGACTGGAGTAGCAGAAATGAAATTCAAATGAACACTAAAATCAAGCATTTTGAAACTAAGAACAGAAGTTTTGCTGTAAAATGCAAGCTTTTCAGCTAGAGGACATTCAGGAGCAGAAGGACATGTAAACCTCTACTGGATACAAAACTGTTTGAGATACCAATCTGCTATAACCAAAGAAAAAGAGAAATACTCATAGGCTGTATCAGGGATAAGGAAAGATTAATACCATTAGTGCAGAACCCTGGAAATAACTCATATGAACTGTTCTGTACAATCACTATGTTTCATGTTCAATAAGTACTAATTCAAGCAAAAGTAGTTGCAGAGATGGGCTATTTAACTGGTCTTGGAAATGGAGAACCAGGCATATGAGAAGAAAGTGGAAGACTGTGGTCTGGTTCATCTAGAGTATGGAGACTGATGTCATGATGGACTAAAAAGATCAAGGGAGGAAACAACTATTTAAGGTAGCAGACAGTGTTGTCATAAGAACACATGGGTATAATCCGAATAGACTGAATGAACAGATTTAGGCTGGGTATTAAGATGTTTTCTCTTAATTAGGGAATGAAGAGAGACACCAGCTTTCCCCAAAGTATGGAGGAGAAACACATTGGGTTGTTCTAACACAGCAGTTTGCTCTAACCCTGACAGGTCAGTACAACAGAGAAATTATCTAACATAGGTGCTCATGACAGCAGAGCCATGTAAGTTAACTTAATGGCTTTTTGTCCTTATTACTTTATAGAATTCTTTCAGCTGTCTATGCAAAACTTCATTTTTGAATTGATGTTTCAGCAGAGTAACTGAACCCTTTATTCCTTTATGTATATACCCAAACCCACTGAACAAATCAAATATGGGTTTAAATACTGGAAGTTAACAATTTTTTTTCCCAAATGATTTATGAGTTCCATGCTGTCCTGTGTAAGGATGGGGACTCAGCCAACCAAAAAGGTTGTGATATTACTTTAAATACAGTGTTTTCTAGTGTTTCCCGAAAGCCAACAGTTTCAATTCCTTCCTACTTGGTATGTTTACCATCCATTGTATAAAATGTTACTACAAAAAGAAATTTGTTCATTTTATTGTTTAAACCCTGGAAATATCAAATATTCCTAGAGAGCTGGTGAGCAGGCATTTTACTGATATGCCCATGACTGAAATAGACTGAAAAGAACTAATAAATTTTTTGGGCACATTTGTCCCTAAACTTGTATGTCTGTGATCTGTCCACTAACAGGTACTGCCTTAACAGTTGACAGACAGCTTCAACATCTTTTCCATTTGTAGCTGACTGTGATGTCTCAAAAGAATTTATTTCACCATTGATAACTAAATTATTCTTGAGAAAGTGGAGAGAACAATGCAAAAGTATTTATTGAGTCCAGTCTTTTTTCAGAAGGATTAAGTGTGTCTTTATAACTCAGCTCTCTCTGAGATCCGAGACTACCTTTTCATGGTTCACAAGTTGTTGTTGTAATCAACTTGGCTGCAGGCCCAAAGCAAGCTGTGTGACTCAGTGACAGTTGCAATCAGTGCAACCAGGAAAAAGACAAAGAGCCAATACATTTGGAATCCACAGCAATGGACGAAAATGTTTGGAGAGCTTTTCAGGAAGTCTATTGGTTGGAGAGTTTCAGATTAAACTCATGTTTAAAATATTAAAGATCATTATCAAGGAACATATATCTAAAAGGCAGCATCTAATGCTGCCTTTTTTTTTTCTTTCTTAATTTAAAGAATATTATGTTTCAAGTAGATACAGTTTTGTTAATGCCCCACAATAAAATGTTTCACTGTTGCTGTGCACTACAAGACTATTGTTTAGGAAATGCTTAGACATCTTTTAATACAGGCTGCAAGTTACACTATCCTAAAGCTGCAAAGAGGTCAAGAATGTCATTAACTGTACACATGAGCTTAACTCCTAGAAACACCACTGAGATTTAAATATGGCCTAGACATAAAATTAGTTGATTTTACTATGACCATGTATCATCCCAGAGCCCCATATACCTTCTTGAAAAAATAACACATTTCCCATTTGCAATTTGCAGATTGCTTTGAAATCAAAAATGTTACTTCATTAGAAGGTATCTAAAATTTTTGTTCTTATAAATAATAAGGTCCCTTGGTAAAAATTTATGGTGTAAATTCTTTCACAAGCATTTTGGTAACATTTGTGTGATCTGGTTGTGAGAGGAATCAGGAATCCATGCTAACACTGTAGGGAGAAGTTGAATCTAGGGTGAGATACAGACGATGCTAAATAGTTACACCTGTTCTGCACTTTCGGCAAGGAGAGGAAAAATGCACAAGGATATGAGAACGAGTTAAAGATATCCTCAATAGCTCCAACTTATGTAATAGTACTCCCACTTTCTCTGCTAGCAATTCATTGCTTCTTCATGAAGAGAAATGTACTTAAAAGTCACCCACAATCACACATATGAATACAGTCCCACTCTCACATTTGTACAGCAATTCCTATAATATTACCTTGTATCAAGAAGCCTAAAAATGAACTTTTAAGGAAGAGCATACAATACACATTTTAAATAGCCCTGGGAACTCAGCAGATACATCAGTGAGAACTGTGACATGACCCCCTGTCACAAAGAGCCTTTGGTTATATAAAAAATTGCCAGATTGGCTCAGATTAGTTGTCCATCGAGTCTTGAATCCTGTTTTTGAAGGTGACAAGTACCAGATGCTTCAGAGGCAGGTGCAAGAAACCCCCATACTGAACACTTATGTAATAGAGAGGGTTCTTCCTAAAATCAGGCAGTTGGTGGGTGGCTTGTGCTTCACAGCAGGAGAGTTTATAATGCCGTGAAATGTTTATCTTCGTTATGTAACCATTGATGTGATTACCCATCTATAGTCAGCTTGGGCAAAAAGTGCCACAGGGCTTTTAATAAACACTGCTAATCAAGCCCTTGTTTTATTTCTCAGCTGAGAGACACCAGAGCAATTGAGGATCTGAGAGACCCTAGAGTATTATACCAATTTGCCAGAACTGATCATCTTTTACAATGTAGAAAGTACTCTTAAGTAGGGTTTGTTTGGCCATCTAAAAGGTGAGTGTCTGGTCTAAGCTAGCCACTAAACCAGAAACACATCCCAGCGCTGATAACTAGAAGCAGTGAATTTTTAGAGTGATGAGCTTGAATTGGGAAGTAAGCAATAGGACTTTTTCCTTCAAGTCTTTCTTGGGGGAAAAAACCCAAACAAACTCTTAGGCAAATTGAATTAAAAATAGCCCAGATCTGAAGCAGACTACAATTATAAGATAATATTCATAATCTTCACTACTGTAGATGAAACACAAAGGTTTTTTTCTAAAAGAAAAGGATGGATTTGCTCCATAGTAAAGACATAAGAATGGAAACTTGCAGTAATAAATTAGGAATGGAAACATGCAGTATAAGTTCCAAAAAACCTTATCTGGATGCTTGTTTTTTAAATAAGTTTATATTGGTGTTTTAGGTTTTTGTTATACTTCTCCAAGTTAAAGCTTTTCTCCAAGAGGCAGCATGCATGTGATAATAACGATATAATGATTAAATTGAATTTGTTTAAAGGTACAATCATGTCATTAGGTAATTTAGCACAACTATGTATGACTTCTAGAAATGATGGCACATACACAGTAGTCATCACATTGGTTTGCAGCACAAGACCATTTGTAGGAAAAAACCAAGTACAGTGCAGAAATTCTCTGAGTTTAACATTCTTTTAAATTAAATTATTTTGATGAAACAGCAAAACTTAGCATGTGGAAGAAGATATTGGAGTAACCGGACACCTGAAGTGAAAGACGGCAAGTTCCCTCTTTGCTGTCCTGTTACTGTGCAGTCTATTTTCTAAAGCAAGGACTACGTGCAACATTCACTTGCACTTGAGTTAACACTCCATTCAGACCTTCCTTATCCATTTCTGATTTCTTTCTGCTTCTATCGGACCAGAAAGGCTTGAGAGAATTATGTATCTGTTTGCCTATCTGAGGCACCCTTAAAAATAGAGTGGTTATTTCCATTCTCATTTCTAGAAATGAGGGAAATCAGGGTGGAATAAGAATTATCCTCCCATGGAAGTCAAGTGATGTAGGAACTTACTTCCTCATGACTGAACATATTAAACAGTTGTGTAAATGCTCCTTGCTCGTTTTACTGAAAAAGAAAAGGGTCTGCTTAAACTCCCTGCAGTGGTAAATTGAAACTTACCCATCTGTGCCCTGAAATGCATTAAAAGTCTGCATAAAACTGACCACAGCATCTCAGCTGAAATCTCTTCAGCAACATTGGAAGCTCTTGTTCCATCACACCATACCCTGGAAATATTTTAAATGAATTGCCAAAGACTGCACAAAACAGGGATGCAGGGCTGGGAGGAGAACCAGAACTGCTGAAGGGGCACTGTATTCAGCACATTAGGCCACAGTTTGCCCTAGACAGCGCATTTCTGCATATGGTACAGAAATGTGTCTCCTGTTTCTATTTCATATGGGCTGAAATGACTGCAATGAATCTGTCCCCAGTTGCTGGCCAGCAGGTACCACTGTAATTTCTGAATATATTTGGGGCTTTCCCTTTGGAGGATCCTGAGAACTGATTTTCTAGATGACTATTGATCATAACAAGTCCAAAAAGTAAATGAAAAATAATAAACATATGAAAGCTTATTTTAAATTAAGAACAATATTCTAATTAAGATTTTTTGCATGTTCTTCACAGAATAATTACTTCTTAGCACAACCACTTGTGAACAAATGAGATTGCAGCTTTTTTTCAGTGCACTTAAACAGTGTTTTCTTCCTTGGATTTATCCAAATTTTGTACCAAGCCACACTTTAGGCTGGCACAACTCACCACTGCCTCCATAAAAAGCAGTTTTGCACTGTCACCATCCTCTTGCCCCCCTCTCTGTTTTATCCATTCTTGGGCGAGTGTGAGTGTTTATCTAGTCACATGGTTAGCTGGAAATTCTGAAAGACTACTCAGGATGTTTTTCCCACACTAGTTTCAATCTAAATGAACATCCCAGTGAAGTACATTGCCCAACACACAGATATTTGGGCCACCTAAGATGCCAGATAGGGAAGGGAACAGAGTAGGAGGAATGTGACGTTGTTTCAGTAGCAGTGCTGTCCTAACTGGCCTTACCTTAAAGCATGTAAGATATCACCAAAATCAAACATGTACTAATCCCAAAGCACCCTGTAAGCATGCTCAAACAGGATAGAATAAACATCCTGAACAACGGATCACCACTACAACTGCTGTGCACATCAATCACATCTGCCACATCAACATCACAAGATGTGTTCCCCATCCTCCCACCTGGGTGTCTATCTTTCCAACACACAGCAGTAATTTCTATCCAAACAGTTCTGGGTTATTGGAAATCATTAACTGGAATAATTTGATATTCTGATGAATTAGATCCATCTCAAGTACATTAGAATTGATAAGGATTTGACTCTAACATTGTTTTGTATCTTGCTGGAGAGAACATTTTCTGAGCCAGTAGCATCAAGTAGAACAAATAATTTTTTATCCCGTGTGCAGTAATAGGATTCCTGCTTAGAACTTAACAAAATCTGACTTTGCTGATATACTAATATAGATTTAATCAGCTTGGTTTAGCTAAATCCTTATTAAGATGTGTGTAGTGACCACCCAGTGTTTTAACTCACACTAGGATTGTGAATGAAAGCTACTGCAGAAGAAATTCCCAAATGACCTCTAATAATCTTCCTCAAAATAGCAGAACATCCATCCAACCTTCATTTTTTGTAAATGTGTCATTAGCATGCGGATACAAACATAACCATCATGGTGTTTCGTGGAGGCAGAGTTCAAAACTTTCATATTTAGGACTTAGAGCTAAGAATTGGTCACTTAAGTTCTGCAATGACTGACTAATCTGGATTGCATTACTTAACTTCCACTGATCCTATTATGGATTTTAAGATGTGAATGCCATGCAAATCAGAATTATGCAACCTAACTCCCATAATACATCTATATATAATTCTTCTGCCACAGACTCAGAGTCCTGCTACACTCCATGGCCACTCTTGACCACCTCTTTCATCAGATTGGATTTGTGGATTGAGATAAGGTCCAGCAGAGAGATCACTCACCAAATACCATCGTGGTCAAAACATGTACAAACGTGTAAAAAACGTATATATTTGGCCCAGTCTTCTTATTCACCATTCCTTGAAATAGTTCCACATACCTTTCATTATGTTTCCTCTCCCCAGTGCAGTTGCAGAGGGGAGTGACAGGGATGCTCTGGTGGGTGCCCAGTGTCCAGCCATACTACACTTACACAGATTTCTTCTTGTATGTTATATGGCTTCCTAATAACATACATTACCTTCATTTTGCTTTAGGAGTAACGGTTGCCTCCCCAGTTCTCATTTTAAAAGTTCCACAGCTACCAAAATGTTACAGCAGAGCAATGGCATTGACATATAGTTTTCGTAAAATGCAGCTTGAGAGGCATTTGATATAGCAAAACATCAAATGCAATGTAAAAAAATAATGATTTTTAACTTCACTTGCCCTATTGCATACTGAGCATCTCTTGTCTCTAGCTGAAGAGTCACCTCTGCACTCACACCAAAAAGTGAGTACATTTCAGCAGCTCTAGTGAATAGAGTAACAGAAGCTTTCCTTTTTAGAGGTAACTTTTCCAATCATAGAGAAGGTGGCCAGATTTCAACTCAGAACACTTAAATTGTCCAGATTCTAACAACAGAAAGCAAAGATGCACAGAATTTACAAGGACAAGGCCCCAAAACATGTGGTGGCAGGGACAGAAAGTAGTAAGTTGTCTGAGGTGTCTGAATAGTGACACATATGCCTAACTTGCTTCTGCCTTCTTTGCACAGGCAGGACTCACACATACTACTGAAATAAACCATTTGCATTGAAAACATCTGTTCACTTAACTCTGCTCAAAAGAACCAAACATAGAAAGCCCTGAATCCAACTGCTGCTCAGCAAAATAATACCAGTACTCAAGGACTGTGTTCTTCAACCTTTCTAACCTGGACAGAGGAACACAAACAGAATTTCAGAATCGGGACACAAATCAGAGCAGATTTTCTGTCCTCTTTAGGATATTCAGGTAAAGGGAGAGAAACTGCTTGCAAGATCTCTTGCAAGATGCTCTTCACATACTGCTGCATGGAGACTGCTTGCAGAAGTCAAAAGACCTACCACAGGTGAAGAAGCAGTGGGTCCTTCTCCTCTTACTACCTCCACACAGAAAAACAGAAGCCCAGGATGAGTCTCACATTTTTCAGCTGACAACTGAATACACATTTTATTCTTAATACAAACACTCATGAAAACCTTAAGGAGACTGAAATGATTTGAAATTATTTGTGGTATATTAAAAACCAGTTAATTTTATTGAATTGCCACCATGAAAATAATTTTTACATTAAATATATTTAAGAAATTATAATAAAAACCACACACCTGAATTAATGATCTTGTCAGCATTGTGTCTCATTCATCAGATGCAGTGAATAGAACTATACCACCATCTGACAAACTGAACCTTCTTGAGCATTCTTGTACAGAATAATGTTAATTGAATTACCTTAATCAAAACAACAACTTACAGAATGTTAAGTATTCCAACTTTAAAGCCAAAACAAAATGGGAAATAAATTAGCAGGAAGTCACATTATCTTGCCAGTCACAAGACAGGAAGTTCTCTGAAAGGATTCTTACTGCTAAGTAGAATATTATATTGTGCCCACAGCTGAGCTTTAAACACTTTTCATGTGAATTGTAAAATTATATAAAATTTGGTTTGTAATGTATGTCATGAATAACTGTTCCATTTTTGAATGTACTCTTCCGAAAAAAAAAAAAAAAATTACAAAACAATTGGAACATTTCCCCCAAAGCCTCCTAGATAAAGAAGCAAATTTTAATACTGCAGGTTTGAGATATGTGCTGCTGGAAACATGTTAATGTCTTTATCAGAGAAAGTATGATAGCAGTTTACTGTAATTGTACCATTAAGTTTATGGTAGAACCCTTTTATAGAAACATGGAATTTCAATCCATAGGAATATTGCAACATAAACTATCTAGAAATGAAACATGCCTTTCTTTGCCTTCTAGGTAAGATAAAAATAGATTTTGTTTAAAATGCTCTAAGTAACCACTCCACAAAATAAAAATCTGACTAAACCTGTGTATGCTTAGTGAAAAGGAACAATTTCCTTAACAAATACACTTCAGAAATGCAATACTGCCCTGCTTCTGGGCGTTCCATCAAATGATGCAAGTTTATAGCCTGGCCTTCAGTGATGTGAGAGACTCCAGACTCCCTTGAAATGGTAAAAACTCCTTCTCCTGATTTCCCATGTTCCTGTCTCCCTTCCTTGGGAAAAAGTCAGTCAGCAGTAGTGTGTGAATCAGAAACATTATTATTGCCAGGGGAGCTTGCCCCATCGTTTTCAAACAGAGAGCAGGTCATTGCCACTCCTATAGTACCACCAGAGTTGGGGAAAAAAATCTCACAGTTCCAGGAAAAAATGAAATGGGATTACAATTGACAGAGAAGGTTCTTAGAGAGCAGCTGTGATAAAGTGAGGAAGAACACAGGAAGCCTGGGATAATGGAATGTGCATTGGGAAAGTGATGTTTTACAGCAGCAGCACCACTATGTTTTGGGTTCTCCGTGAAGTTTAGACAATGAAATATATCAGTTGGCAAGTGTGCATCCCAAGACAAGGACAAAGGAAGAAACAAAAATCCAACCGACAGACAAAACTACAGTACAAGCTTTTATTATAACTTAATTTACTCGATGGTCTGACTCGTGATTTTTGAGTCCTCCAGGTCTGCAGCTCTGCTCCACTTTTTCATCAGATCAAAAAACACATTTACCATGTAAGTTCCTGAAAAGGGATTTGGTTGCTGCTGCTGCTTCTTGATTTCACTGTTTTAAGTCAACTACAAATGCTTCCATTTCAGCGTGAGTTTAGGAAAAGGGACAACTCGAGCTTCCACAAACTCTCTCGTGCCGTCACTCCCTTAGAACGGCAGTTAGGGAGTCACGGAAACAATCTCACGAAGGGCCCCCTTTCCCACGTCTCCGTTGAGCACGCTGGTACAGCCCGCCCGGCACCGCTGGAAGCAGCGCAGCCCGGGCTGCCGTCACCGCTGTCCCCGGCCCGCCGCTGCAGCCGCTCCACGCCGCGTCCCAGCGGGACCCGAGGGCTGAGGGCGGGCGCTCCGGGAGGAGCCGTCCGGAGCACGTATCGGGCAGGGGGTCCCGCTTCACCGAGCCCCCCGCGCTCCCCAGAGACGTCTGCACTTTCGCAGCTACACTCACTCCGTCTTTAAAAAGTAGCAGAAGAGGGGGAGCTCAGCCCGCGGGCGGAGACTCCAGCGCTCAGCCGCGCTTGCCCCGAGCCCCCAGCCGCTGCAGGCGCCCGAGCCGGGCACTTCGCCACCGGCGGCCCGTCTCCTCCCCCCGGTCCCGGGGCGCGGCCCCGCTTCGAGCGGAGACCGCCGGGCGCGCCGGGGCCCGGGAGCGGCGCCCCGCGCGCTCGGTGCAGGAAGGAGCGCGGCAGCGGGCAGCCCGCGTATCCCTCCGCGGCGCCGTGCGTGCGTGTGCGGCGGCGGCGGCGGCTCCCCGGGAAGCGCGTGAGGCAGCGCCAGGGGGAGGGAACTACTTTCAGGAAACTCGAGTGTCGGGCAGCTCCGGGCGCCGCGGGGAGGGCGGCGGCGCGAGCCCGTCTGGTGGCGGGCGCGGGTCAAGGGGATTACTTTCCTCCCCTCGCTCTTCCCTCCTCTCCCGCCTCCCTTTCCCCCGTGGTTATTTTGGATCAAGCTGTGGCGGCGGAAGAAGCCTGAAGTCAACGCTTCCGCCCAGTTTTCCTGTGAGGAGGAGGCGGGGGCGGCCGCGAGGAGCCGAGGCGGCGGCAGCGGCCGCTAATGGAGTTGCTGCCGGGGAGGAAGCGCCGCCGCTGAACTTCCCCGCGGGCTTTCTCTCTCCTCTCCCCCTCATCCTGCAGCCGAGGGCTCCTCTCTCGCCCTGGCAGCTCTACTCCCCCTCCCTCCCCGCGCCTCTCCTCACACAAACAGCCGTGACGCATCCTCGCTCTCCGCCGTCCCCCCCCCCCCCCCCCCTTCCCACCCCCAGGCTGGTTTAAAACGCCTCCCTCCCCCCGTCGCCAGCCTTCTCCTAGGGGCCGGCGCGTCCTCCCTCCGCAGTGCTCGGCGTTGCTTTGGAGGGGGTGGGAGATCCTTGCCGAGCCTCTCTGCCCGCCTTTTCCCCTTCCCTCCCCGCCTGCCCCGGCCTGTGGCGGCTCCGGTGTCTGGAGGAATTTCTGCCGCCGCCTGCCCCGGCTGTGCGCGGGAGGCGGGCGGGCAGGGAGGGAGGCGGCCGAGCAGCAGCAGCAGCAGGAGGAGGAGGAGAAGGAGGAGGAGGAGGGCAGCAGCGAAGGCGGCTGCAGCGGGAGATGAGCTGCAGCGGGAGGACGGTGCGGTGCAGCTTTTTGCGGCGGGGAGCCCTCCCTTGTCTCCACAACTCTGTCCCCCTCTAACTGGGAGCAGCTCAGTAGCAGAAGATCCTTGGTTTTTGCTTCTGTTTCCACCACTACCTTCACCATCACCACCATCATCATCGTCTCCAAAGACAGGGGAAATACGCTGCACCGCCGGACAACAGGATTTCGGGTTTCCAGGATAAAGACCGCTCTCCTACTCCTTCCCCCCCCGCTCCCTTACTCACCGCACGGCCCGTGCCCTGGCCGGGGGCGGCAGACCGGGGAGGGGTAACAATGGTGAAGTTTCTGGTGAGTTCTGGCTGCGCCCTGGCTGCGTCGGTGCTGCTCCGTGTGCCTGTCGGATCGTGGTGAGGAGAAAATGAGCGAAGAGACGGCGACTTCTAACGAGTAAGTGGCTGTGCTCCCCCTCCCCTCCTCCCTGGGATCGGAATGGGCATGGGGCTCGACGCGTCCCTTCGGCTCCGCGCCCCGCGGGGCCTTTGCCCGCGCACGTACGTGTGCTGTCCTCCCCCTGCGCGGACTGCGCATTTCTGCTCGCGTACATGGAAGCCCAGAAGCTCCCTCTTTGTGAAGGAGCTTGGTTTGGAAGGGCTACGAGCCGCCGGCCAGAAAAGCTTGGTTTAGTTAAAGCCGGGTAGAAAACGGTGCAGGTAACGATGGTGTCTTGGAGGGGGAGGATGGGTCTGAAATGCCCAGAGAGGTGTCGGCACGTACTACCTCTGATAATATCCTATTACTTGTAGATATTTCACATGGAAACTAGTGTGTGGGAGCTTCATCCTGCAGGAAACTGCTCCTGAATTTTAATTGGATGAGTCAGTCAGTGTAAATACAGCTTAAACCTACCCTAAAGCCTTTTTTTTCCCCTTTCCTTTTTCTTTTTTTCTTTTTCCTTTTAATGAGCACTTGGAACTTTTTCCCCCTTCCCTTCCCCCTCCCCACCCCCCAGAGAGGAAAGGGATAGTTCAAGGATCTCTTAATATTTTTACCGTGACTGACTGGTTTGGAGAAAATCCAGAGGAGATTGTGTGTGTGCGGCTGTATTCCCTGCATGTAATCAGTCTTTGAAATACACTCGGGTCGGAGGCGATAAATGTTTATCAGAAAACATCCGAGTTCTTTACGGCGTTGAAAAAGGAATATAAAGTATTTTGAAACTTTTCTTGTGATCGGGAAGTTTAAAGTTGATTGCTGCGGTCTCCGAGCCGTAGCGTTCCGATTTGCGATGTCGGTGTTTGCTCGGGCTGATTTTATGAATGATGCGGTGACGGCCGCGGCCATGGCGGTGGGGAGGGAGCGCTGCGCCCATTGTATCTGTAGGTAGCGGGGAGCGGCCGAGCTGACAGGCAGGGTGCGGAAGGGGCTCCTCCGGCAGGAAAGATGGATTTCCCATTTCACTGCCTTCTTCCGAGCAAAGCCTGCGCACCTTCCCGTGCGCTCCCGAACGCGGCGTTCGGGTCCCCGGGGAGCGGCGCGGGCCGGGCCCCGCGGGGAGCGGAGCCGGCGGGACGCGGGGCCGGGGCGCTGCCGCCCGCGGCGCTGAGCGGGCCGGGGGGAGCCGGGCCGGGGGGAGCCGTCGCGGCGCCCGCGGGGCCGGGAGCTGGGGCCGCCGCCGCCATGTTTCCTTTTTTTTTGTGAATCGCTCTCATTTGCATACCACAATCTCCATTCATAAAAAAAAAAAAAAAAAATTACGAAGAAAGAATTGCTGTCACCACCGCTGACCTGCGGCGGATCCTGCCCTGCGGAGCGCCCGAAGCGGTTGCTCCCGGGCCGAGGGCCAGCCTGCGGCCCGCGGCCGGCGGCGGAAGGTCTCCAGGACCTGCTGTATTAATATGTGCTGTTCGCTGCTTGTTGACACAGTTATGTGGGAAATATCAGCTCGGGGAGGTGCTGGGAGCACGTGATCCGCTCCATTCATAAAATACCTGGCTGTCCATTCACAGTGCAGTACAGTGTCTGCATTCAGCAGCCTCGCGGATCAGACCTGCATGGGAAGGGAGAGGCAGCCAGGCCAGCAGGTTTATCGGTGAGGGCAGCAGAAAGAGGGCTTATGGCTGCGAGCATGGGAAGTCACTGTAAAGACACATACGGAGGGACGAGAAGGGCTTATTTTTATGGTTTATGTTTATCCTTTTCCTATAAAGGAGCGTTGATTCATAAGTCCCTTCTTGCTGTACAATCTTACATTTAAACTAGGAACAGTTTTATTTAGAAAATGTTGAAATATTTTCCTCTTCGGGAATACTGAGTCCAAAATAGAATACTGAAAATCAAATTCGTTATTATGAACATATTTTCAAGGCAGTGTATTAATCCTCTTGGAGTCATTTGCATTTTATTGAACAATAAAGTCGTCCATCTGCAGGAGATCAACATGGTGCAGAAGGAAGTCAGTCATACCTAATGAGGCATCTGAAAATGTTACCTGTTATAAAATACAGGTGTCAGTGAAGACAACTAAACTGGTAGAAACCAACATTGCGATTCTTTTTTTTTGCCTGTTAATTTTGAGAATTTTACAGCAGATTAGGAATCGTAGTTTCTCCTTAACCTCTGCCGTGGCTAAAGAGACCTCTGAAATATCAGAAATGTTTTTAATATGGCATAAATTGTTTGGAGGGCAATGTATTATCTTTGATTTTAGATTTATTGAAAATTTAAAAAAAACATAGTGAAATTTCCTGATGAGGGATCCCCAGAGCAGACAATGTATTTTTTTGATGTAACTGTTTTGTGGTCGCCAGTGTTAAAATGGTGATGTTCATTGCTCATGAGTACGCTTTTTCATTATCTTAACAAATTACACTGAGGTGATCCTTAATTATACATTCATGGAGTGGAGGAGGCTTGTTGTTAGTACAGCCTAAGAGAATACCTGAAATATTACTAATCTTTACTTAATACAAGAAAGGAAAGCTCATATACAGTATTTGCTTTGAGTTTATTCAGTGGTGCTAGAGAATTAAATGTGTTCTTATATAAATACCCTTACAGAGCACTAGAAACGATGCTTTTTCCTAAAGAATAGATTGGGGGGGTTCGTTTTTTTTTTGGGTTTTTTTTTTTTTTTTTTTTTTTTTTACTTATTAAAACGTCAGAAGAAAAATAAGAAAAATGTTTCTCGGTTGCTTTTTTTTGACAGCATTTTTATTGTGGCCAGTCGTCATTTCTCTCTGGTTGCTTTTGCACATAGAACGAGGGTGTCTCTTTAAATGGCTGGGAAATAAGGGTGAAATGCCAGATGAACCGTTTGTGAAAATAGGACAGATGTGCAAATTGAAATTCATCGTATATTAAAAGTTCGCCGTGTTGAATGTTATCAGTGGAATTGATGACATCAATGGCCTTGAGTTCATTAACAGTCCTTTCGGCATATAAGGGTGAATACGGGTACTTTGCAATGCATTTTGTGTCATTGTAGCTACCAGGAATATTCTGGTAATTGAGTGTTATTCTTTGTTTATAAAACTTCGTTTTACACAGTCAGATATAAATATTTGTGGTGTCTAGAGTCTGACCTCAGTTGATAGTAAATTCTCAGTGGTGGTGGGAAAGATTAATTAAGAAGCAGCATAAAGGACTACTAGGTTTCTTCTTGATCATGAACATATGGAAGGCGGCCTTATAAAATTCTAATTATTACAGATGAGTCTTCATTGGTGATTTTTACTTTGTTCTTGTAATGATGTTATTATATTTGTCAGTTAGGTATTAGTTGAATGAAAGCCTTTCTATACCTCCAGGTAATTTTATTCTTTTTCTTCCTCAGTGATGTTTTGCAGTCACAACGGTCACATCAACAATATTCCCAAAACCAATCAGTTTTTAAATGAAGGAATTTAGTAGAATTTTCGGACTCATTGGTCAATTCGCTACTAATGCATCTTACCATAATAATGTTAAAGGAGGCATGTCAGTGAGCGCTGTACCAAATTCCTGTTTTGGTGGCAGGTTTTAATTGCTGTCTAGAAATGTGACTAAATTTCAGTGTCAGGGCAAACAGAGTAGTTGTGCTGTGCAGTCCTCATTCAGTAGGGATGAATGATGACAAGCTTAAGATGGAGTCGTAGTTCCTGCAATTGGAAAGTAGGAGCACTGCTTTACCGGCTTGTTTACTTTCTTCTGGATTGCAGGTGGCCACTTTTTATTTCAGGGAATGCTGCTGCTCTTGGATCATATTCAGAGTTGCTTTTACATATTGTATTTTTACAGATTCAGACTGCTACATGCGGATTGTTTTACCACATAAATATACTAATTTTCCTAGATAATTAAATTAAACACACTATATTCTAATGCTGTGTGCTTAATAGCCTCAGGTTATGATACTGTAAACATCCTCAAGTGTTGATTTGAAAAAGTAAAGGTGAACTAAATTTTTAAAAAAGGTATTTATTCATGTTTTCCTTCAATATATATGAAAAGACTGTATTTCATTTGTGCTTCAGAATTGTATTGAATTTGTCTTACAAGCCCAGATATTGTAAGATGAATGTGAAATTGTGTCACAGAAAGTAATGCCTATTACTTTGGGCTTATTAGTTCTGGGAGGATTTTAACATTTTTCTGCAGGCTAATTTTCTTTCTGCTGTTTAGGGCATATATGGACTCTGAAATTCTTCATCCCTTATTGAAAGGAATTTGTAAATAGACCGTTTTGTGGTTATTTTTGTTTGGTTTTTTTTTTGTTTCTGTGGGTTTTTTTTCCGGAAAGTATCTTCTAACCCAATTGATTATATTAAATCATTGCAGTTCTGATATATTTTCAGTTGAGGGAAGATTGCTTATAGAGTCCTTGGGATGCTCTTCCTTCTGAACTGATTCTTGCTGTCTGTTTGGCTTTATGTTGTATGACACTATTTTGAAGGTGAAACTGAATTTGCATGTTACATAATCTAAGAGTCAGTTGGGGGGTTGGTTATTTTTACTTTTTTCTTTTAAAAAAGGTTCACCCTAGCAACAGTCCTTGATTACTGTGATATTGCAGAAAAAAGCTTTTGGATGTTTCAGCATAACTGGAACCAGCAATAATATTTGAATTCAAGGATGCCGAGTGTTTCCCTTGTTTGTTCATTTAAAATGTAATTCTCTTGGTCTGTTAAAGTGACTGTGAGGACATCAGCGTGATTTTTAAAAGTAAAGATGTTTCTTGAAAAGATTATATCCTGACAGGATCAGAAGTCACAGGATTAAAGCTGAGGGCAATCCTGGTGCATCTGGGGGTAAACCCCGACAGTTTTGTTTGTTATTTACCCATTCTTGTGTATATCTGGAGAAATTGTGTGTATAGGTGATGACTTAAGGGGATTATGACAAACACCAGAAATACAAAATACTCTTCAGAGTATTAACACAAGTTTAAAAAGGAGACAAAGGAAATAATTTTGTAGTTTTTGGTTTTTACTCTGCTGATTCAAAAAGAGTGTCTATGATATGACACAGAGTGTATGTTGTCTTAAATGCTGTTGTTCAAATGTTTAAATGTTTGCTTTCTGCCTTCTACTCTTCTTCCTCAGTTAGAACATGTCACAGGTTACTTAAAGGAATTCAAAAGGTGTCTGGAAGTTGCCATATTGTTCAGGATCCCATTTTCTTTATGGCTGCTTTAAGAAGGAAATTTCTGGTTTTCCATTTTGTTCTAGAGTGCAGCAACACTTCAGCAAGTAAATTTTAGCTAGCAGAGTTTGCACAGTTATTGAATGGCTGGAATTGATTGCAAACAAAAATTTAAAGTTCCCTAAAAATGTCAAATTTCTTCCTCCCTTCTCCCTTGAAAATATTCAAGCCTCTTTCTGAAAGCACTTTCTGTTGTTGGATATCTGTTTAATTATGGGCAACTACTGTGCTACAAATTTTCCAAATTAAAATTCAGTAGGATGTAAACACATTTTCAACAATTTTTAATATTTTCTAATACTTTGTTAGGTGCGTCTCCTGTCTTCAGCAATGCTTTTTTTTTGGTGGAAGGAAGAGGACTGAAGCTTTTGTGCATTGCTATATATTTCTAGACTTAAGGCAATAGCAATACATACTTCTGTTGTGCTTGGTTTTTCGTACTTTGTACGTGAAGTTTCTTTTCTTTGTGGGTTTTTGGGGCTTTTTTTGTTAATGCTTAGACTATGCTCTAGGAAAATCAGTTGGCTGTCACTATTCCCTGTGGTTTTTCTCATTCATTAAGTGCTAACATTTTGCATATGGTAAAATATTCTATGGTATGTCATACTGGCATAAGCACAGTACCTCTTCTACCTGAAATTGTAATCAATCTATAGGACTTTGATGGTATTGAACAGCACTTAGCACTTGTGTAAAGTAAGCAGACATTTTAAGTGTATGAGTTTTCTAATCTTTTCCAGGTTATCTTTACAGTAATGTTTATACTGTATATCAAGTGATATCAATTTGCTTAAAAAAGATATTAATTTGTCTGTATTCATTGCATTATTTTCATTTTCTCCTACATACGAACAAGAAAAAGAAGAAAACCCAAAGCAACCTGCAAGTCTTTAGAGATGCTAAGGGACAAAAAAATTTGCATTTAAATGCTCTGAGTGCTAGAATTTGTTTATAAGTGTGGTTCTGATTAAATAACAATTCACTTGTCACACACAGGCCCTAACTCCCAATGCTCCAATTAAGGTGGGGAAAACGGATGACGATGATGATACTATTATTAATATTGTTATTACTATTATTAATTTTGTCCCAATATAATGAGAATAAATTAATCTGTCTGTGGAAGGAAATCACTCACAAGCATTTTTCTCTGTAAGAACTCACTGTCATATGACAGTAAATAATTCAAACAGGGAAAACAGGGCATAGAAACTTCATCAGTTACTGTGTTCAGTTCTGCACTGCTGTCTTTCCATTCAGAAGGAAATATTTTTCAAGTGACACTATGCAAGAATTCACCAAATGTGTATCATTGAAACATCTAAACTGTCTTAAAAATTAGGTGGTATAGCATCCAGATGTATTCATTCCTATGTCTTGACTGCTGCTGTTCATGATGTTTTGATTAGGTAAGGAAGTCTAATTCTGTTTTAGCAAGTTTAATGCTCACCTATTCAGCACACCAGAAGGAATTCTGTGGCCCCAATGCTTGGCTTGAGAGGTTTTGTGAGTCAGTTTTTGACTGGAATGGTTTGCAAGAGCAGGTGTCATTAAAGCCTATGGAAGAGTTGGGGGGTTTTTTTGGTTGGTTGGTTTTTTGTGTGTGTTTTTTATGTTTGTTTGTTTTTGGTTTTCCTTTTTTAACTCCAGAAAAACAGTGATAAATGAATAGGCCTTTCCCAAGATGATCTGACAACTGTTGACAATCACCCTTTTCCTGCTGGTTAGTTGAGATACTAAACTGAAGTTTGTCAAAGCAAAAATGAAACTGATTTGTTTCAGTTTTAACAAAGTCAAATGCTGTCATCAAACAAGCGTACCAACAAGGAGCATTGAGAATTTCATTACTGAAACACGTAATTACTGAAATTTAATGGCAGGTTTATTAAAAATTGTTACTGAGACTCACTGTGTTCCCTAGATAACCCCAGAACTGGTAAGATATAGTTGTCAGTGAGTATTCCTGCCAGGCATTTTTCTGCCTTCAGAAATTGTGCAGAACTTTTTTGGTGAAGTGGTATAAACCTTGAGGGCAGAAGTGATTTCTCTCTCCTTAGCCTTTTGAAAGGATTAAATGAGAGTAGTGAAAAGTGGAGTATAGCGCCTGCTCTGATTTAGGAATTTTTATGTAGCTTCTTAGAAACTTTTTAGCCTCTCAGATGTGATAAAGTATTCTGAGACCTAGGTATTCCTTTCTCTGTGTGGTGTGCTTTTTCTGGATCCCAGAACAGTATGTCTTAATATGAGGGCTGTGATTGAGGCCGGTATGTATTGAACCTTGAACAGGAATACATTTTTAAAAGGTGTAAAGAAGCTAATTCAGGATTTAGAGCTGAAATTTGTACATTTAAAGTGGGAAATCCTGAGGGTTTTCTTAATCTGTGTAAGGAGCTGACATTATGTAACAAAGCTATATGTTTGTAAGCACTAGTTAGTGTTGATAATCACTGAGCTTTGCCCGATTTAGGACCAACATTAATTTGGAAGTTTCATAGTAGGTAGACTTCAGATGGTATGTTTATGCCCTTTTCAGGGGGTAGCTAACTATCTCATTACAAGTTTCACCTGTGATTCAAATCATACTGATCTGTGCTACTGGTGTATGACTGTGCTATTGATGATGCAAAAAACTGTTGGCATTGCTGTCTCTAATTTTGGAAGATTTTTAAGAAGAAATTGATTGCTGGTACCAATTGCACAGAATGAGTATGCTAAGGGGATACAAAGTTGTAAAATAAAATGCTTGAGAATTTTTGGGTTTGAGAACTGATTTTTTTTTTTTTTTTTTTTTTTTTTTTTTTTTTTTTTTTTTTTTTTTTTTGGCAAATACAATCCATGTGGCCAGGTTGTATGAATTTTGATGATTTTGGTAATAAGACAGATACAGGCTTATAATCAGACTGCCTCGGTTCTGCTCTCAAACCTTCATTTTTTTTCAACCCCTTGCCTCATTTACTTCTCCTCCCGTGCCAGAGAGGAGGATGGTGTCTTCTGGTCATGCACAGGTGGTTCAGCATCTTAATAACCCTTAAAATTCTATAAATACTAATATTGAAAAGGAAAGCAATATTCTGGCAGATTTGTCAAGGGTTTTTTGTTTGATTTGTTTCTTGGGTTTAGTCTGATTTTAGTCTTTATTCTTCAGATTTCAACTATGGGAGTATTTCAAATGTTGGTAATATTGGTGTAATTGCATCCAGACTTGTAGCATGCTGTTTCTTATATTCTTTCTGCTAATGTGATTTTCTTGTTATCTGAAAGTTGGGGGTTTGGTGTTGGGGTTTTTTTCCCCACCAGTTTGGAACCTCACTCTCGTTTTTTGAGAAGTTTATTTGAGCGAATAATACGTTTGCTATGTTGAACTTTATTTTGGTTTGGTTCTTTTAATGCAGTAGTGACATCTGTTATGAGGAGTCATGCACGGTAGACACATGGATCACAATGTGGCAATCACAGAGTGCCAGTGAGACTGTTCACAATGTGTGGGCTTATTTGGTGTGGAGACACCTAATGTAAGGGTTGCCATTAAGCCTGGGTTTTCTGTGGTGTGTATCCTATAGCAATGGTGTCATAGTTCAGGCCTGGAAGTGAAAGGTGCTTGCTGCTCTCATTCATATGGAAAGGCCAGTTGCTCAAGATTTTTTATGAGTACTTATGCTTTCTAGCTGGATCTTTTTTCCTTTTCCGTGGGTGGGGGGTGGGGGGTGTGGGTGGGAAAACTTGTAGGTAAACTGTGTTCATAAAATCTTTTACTGTGTTGTACTCTGTGGTTCCTAAAGAAGTCAGTGTGTGTAAATCAGGCCATTATTAATTTTACAGTTGTTTTAATGCATTAAGAAGACCCTTAAGTGTCTTGACAGAATCTTGCTTCACCTTCTACTTCTTTCAGCCTCCAGAAAACTTTTTAATGGATGTGTAACCACTGCTTGAGCAGTCTTGTGATGATCTCTAGCACAGTACTTTCATGCTTTCTGTATTTGTACTGAACGGGGCTAGCTTAAAATATCTTATATTGTCTTAGGTGTATTCAACTTGACACATCCTCTAGAAGAGCCCCCATATGCACCTTAAAATGTACGTGCTTTGTTACTATGGTGATGCAGGAGAATCGTGCATGTTAACAGCCCTCGTTAGGTAATGGAGGATTTGCCGAAATCAGTTAAGCATCTGCCTGGGGCATGGAAAACTGAGTCTGTGACCATACCTGCACCCTAGCCTCTTGGCTGCAGGCAGGCTGAGGGAATCTTGTTATGGGATTACGTGCTTCCCTGTTTTCAGGTTGTCTGAGAGCCGAAGATGACTTTTTGGTAATGGTTTCAGAAGGTGAAGTAGTCTTGCCTTACCGAATACTTTTAAGTATATTCCATCATACACTTGGGGTGTCCTGCATAGGGTAAAGGAGATGCTTGAGCAAACGTGTGTTTGTCACTGATACAAACCTCATTTTGCTTTTCTTCGAACTACCTGGGCTGATGATGCATGAATTCACAAGCTTTCATTTCTCTGTCAGCACTGCCTGCAAATCCTGCACAAGGAGAACATGTCCACATTCATTCCCCTGAAGCAAGGTAGAAAACGAGAGCTCTTCTTCATCTCTTAGTTGAATTGTGGATGAAGAACAGATCTATTCAGGGAAGCTATTCCAGAACAACACATGAATTTAGAGTGCTGTACTTTAGTATAGTGTAATTTCCTGTGGAGGCCTTTTATTTTCCTTGTTCTGGAGTAAGTTATGGTTAACTAGGGGAAAACTGATGAGCTTAGTTGGTTAATTAGAGGAGCTTTTTCAGGTTCTCCCTTCTTTCCTTCTTTACTGTACATTTTAAAAACCGTAGGTTTTTGCATTCATTATTTTGTTTTGATTCTTTGTGGGTTTTTTTTCATTTGATTGTTTTGTTACTGCTGAAAGTGACATATCTTTTCCATGTTTTGAATATGTTGGTTTTGAAACCTGTGAGTTTCTAGCCATCCTCATAGGTTTTGGTTTGTTTTTAGTATTTCTAGGAAACATTTTTTCTGAGTATTTCTCTATTAGTGTTCTCATACATGTTATCCTGAAAAGCTTCTCTGGAAAGTAAGCCACTGGTTAGTATCTCTTGGAGACATTTCACTGACCCACTGAGCATCTTTACAGGTCTCAGTTTCCAGGGTTTTACCCTTGAGCAATGCTAGCAAGAAGCTGGTCTTTTACCACTCTGAAACAATAAAAACATAACCCAAATAAAAACATGCATCTCCTTTGCTGTAGAAGGAGAGAATGCTTCCCACAGGCTACAAGTTCATCCTCTTTTCATCAGTGAAAGAAGAAGACATTACAGAAATGTTGAAAGTCAATGTTGAGTCACTTCTCTGCGTAGACTTAGAAAATTCAACTTTTTTGATATTTACAAACAAATCATTCTGAAGTAGAACTACAGTTACACGTATAGCTCCTTTTTGGAACAAAACCAAAATGTATGGATTAGGCTTGAGGAATAACTGGAAATAAGTTTAGCAAGTCTGTTATTTCAGCTGGTTTTTTAGGCCTGAGTGGCACTTGGCAGATACAGAATTGGCTTTTCTACCGTTTTGGCACATCTATGCTGCTTGAGCTTGAGCCCCACAACTGAAGCTCAATGGATGAAGTAAGAGGTTTTAGTTAGTTTTAAGATCCTCGTGCTCCTTTCAGTATGAGCTTGGATCAACTGAGCATCCCAAATAAGGCATGATGATCCAAATCTCTGCCATGTACTTCAGTCAAAGATTGTTTCAGTAGAGAAGTTGCAAGAGAGATCCTAATTGTATTTTACATAGCAAAGGAGGAAGGATCAAATGACACTTCTCAAGGGCAAGTGTGATTTTGGTCAGCTTTTCTGAGATTGCTTCACAGTTTGTTTTAAAGGCAATTGCAATCAGGTAGTGCAGAAATTTTAGTATTCTACAGTAGAAATTCTTTGCTTTCTGCATTTTTTTTTCTTCACTTATACCTTTGTATTTTACAGTGGAAAAAACATAACTCATTTCCCAGTTACAGCATTAATGTCCATGATCTCGGGTCAAAACTTCACAATTTGATGAGAGGTGATTTTTTTCAGTGTTGTTACTACTTGGCTTCCCTTATTTTGTCTGAAGAATAAAACAGTATATTTGATTCCGGAGGAATTCAGTTGAAATGAAAGATGCTGTTGTATCTTTCATCATTAACCATAAAAAATTTTGGTTATATCATGTTTTCAGTAGGATATAACTTCTGTTAGCTTAATTTACACTGGGAAATGGTGTTCTCCAAAGGAGTGATTTTGCTTTCCTCTGCAATGAGGCCTTACTATAACCCAGCAAATAATTTTGTCAGGATGTATTTTTGTTTGTCTTTGGGCTTTGTCCTTTGTCAATAACAATGCTGGACAAAAAGTAGAAATTTTTTTTTTTTTTGGTCAAACCCTTTCTTCATGCAATATTCCAGTAGATCACAAGACGCTCAGATCAATAGTTCCCACAGTTTAAATAGCCAGCTACTACTCTTATGCCTTTAACTTCCATGACAGTATGGTCAGAAATTGCTCTAGGATCTGGCAGTGCAAGTAGGGCGGTTTATGTATTCCTTCTGTCTCTCTCTTTTTTAAGGTTTGATTTTTCCTAATGATAAACTTAGGTTCATTAATCTTTAGTCTCTCAAGCTCCATTATGTACCCTTTTCTTCACAAAGGAAAATCTTTGTGTGCTTTACTCATTCCCATATTAGCCTTGCACTGCAGTTGCTCAGTCTTGGCTGCTACCAAGTGAGGTTCCAAGATCCACAGAAGTTAAGTTGAATTCAGTGTTATACATACTCCTTGAGATTACACAAAATTATTTATCTGTGGCTCTGAAGGGTCTTGAAATTGTTGCTCCTTTGTAAAAGTACACAGAAAAGGCTACTCACAAGCAGGTCTTCATAATTCTATGGGTGTTTTAAAGACATATAAGTAAATGCCCCTTCCCCCAAGCAGTATGAGGATTTGTAATGATATACCTGATATGTGCTATTGGTGGGTCTGTTGCAAAGGTTTCTGATAGCCTACATAATTTGAAATACTTTATACTCTTCATGATAGGTTTGAGGGTTTGGTTTGGGTATTTTTTCAGACCCTTTCTGAAATTCTGTGAAGTATTTCAGAATAAACTACAGTTGTATAAGTACACAAACCATTTAAAATAGAAACAAAAGACAATTCCATTAATACACTGTGTTTAATCAACACTGACAAATCCAGTTTCACTAAATATAAGAGAACTGGTGCTGTCATTTTGACACACAAAATAACTTTGTCTCTATGTAGTTAATAGTCCCCCTCTTAAAGCAACTAAAGCAAATTTACAGTTGAAATCAGTTAATGAGAGAGAGTGGGAGTCGATTTATTTTAAATCTACTGAACTTAAATGCTCACTTGTTTGCTTTTTAATGGTAAAACAGATCTGTGGTTTGAAATGGTTTGGGGAAGTTGTGACAAGGCAGCTGATGATTTAGAACTGTTGAAGGACTACAGAGGGGTCAGCTATGGTTTCTCATTTATGGGAGATTGGAACTGTCCTTTTGAAAATGTCTGAGAAACTCAATAGACATTGAAGATGTTCAGAGATGCCATCAATATCTGGACAGTGTTCCAAGAGCATCACAAATGAATAATGATCTAGTACTATATTTTATTATTTTAACTTCCTAATGCTGCTGTTACCTGAAAATTATCATGCTTTGTGTAAAAACAGAAGAGTTGCCATAAAGGGTCTGGCAAAAAAAATTATTGACATTCTTTCTCTGACTTTTCCATTTGCTATGGAACTTGGTTAAATTCCATATACATCTGTTTCCTCATCAGGAGGTTTGAGCTGAAATATGTTATTTCTTCCTGGATTCTTTGGTGGGGAAATTTACCATGTGGTTGTTTGGTAGGTCTTCATTTGACCTTAGCAAAAAGTTAGGTTTGGGTGGTTTATCTGTTTGTAATTGAAGTGTTGTGTTTTCAGGCATGTAGAAGTTCAAGCGAACTGAAATTGTTATGCCATCTTATGCAGTTTTAATCTTTTGATGTAACTCGCTGTTCATGCTTGATGGTAGAACTTGAAATTAGTCTTATCTAAATGAAATATTTCAGTATCTGTGTACTGCATTGGTATTTCTTTTCTTGAAACCTTTTGTCTCACAGGAACCATGAACAAGGTGATGAGGGAAAGTGGTATGTATGACGTTCTAGAAAAGAACTTAGCAATTCAGTTTTGTTAGGAAATGCATTGAATTTATGGTCATGTCAGTGTCATCTGTTTGCTTTCTGATGCTAGGTGGTGTTTTAGCAGATAGAGAAAGGGATTGGGAGGTGCTGGTGCTCTTGGGTTTTGGCCTTGGACAAGGACCTCATGAAGTAGAGGGCAGAGTGCCTGTGTCGCTTTCCTCCAGTCACCATTCAGCCAAGGCTCATTAATACCTAGAAACTGGGTGGGTTTCTTGTTTGGTTGATTGGTTGGTTGTTTTTGTTATTGGGCTTTTTTGTGTGGGGTTTTTTTGGGGGGGGTTTTTTAGATGCTGCTTTACACTAGATACAATTGAGGCACAAAGGATTTATTGATTGAAAGTTAGGTACTTCAGAATTTACCTGTGTGTTCCACTCAACTGTAGGTCTGTCATTTTTGTACACAAGACAAAATATGTGTAATGGAAATCAGTTGAATTCAAGGAAATTCTAATTGGTTATTTGGGCCAAGGCAATACTGACTGCAAATGTGAATTCATATGGGTTTGAGAGAGCTGCTGGGTGTTTTAAATTACGTTTTTTTGTTGTTGAACTACAGTTAAATTATACCAGGGCTGGTTTTGTTCATGCAGCACTTCCTCAGCTGTAAAATAATTTTTCAAGGTGGTATTAGAGAGATGAAAGTATCAAATGAAAATAAGGGCAGGAGCGTGGAAGGGCAAAAGGAAAGCTGCTCTAAAGGCTACCTATGTCTTCAAAATACAGTAATTCCTTTCCCCTAATTAGAGCTGGACCTTCTGCCAAGACAGGTCTGCTGTTCCAGCTGGGGTTTGCACTAGGTGATATATACCATTCTTTTAATTCTCAATGGCACTGATGGAACCTGAAGCTACTTTTGTTTGCTCCTGTCTATCCTTGTTAGAAGTTGAAATGAAAGGCAATAGAGACAGTAAGACAATACTGAAAGAAAAAGACTGACAAGGAGAGAAATCTGGGGCCTAGTTTTAGGTATGCATTTAAAAATCAATTAGGCAAACTGCTGGTATTAAATTTCTGAAATTATTTCAGATGCCTGTCTTGCAATTTGAAAGCTCTTCTTGTAGCAGATTTTTAAGGTTTTTCATTGAAGTATATAGTACAGTGAACATTAGAGTCCTTTATTAAGGCTGCTTCTCATATTGAATTATTGCCCTGTTGGCCAGTGCAAGTTCTGGAAAAAATACCTAGTAAACTCCTCAGCCTAATTGATGTTCTGTTTGGCAGTGTTGGAAGCTATAGATAGTTTGTCTAAGAATTGCTTCCAGCCCTACCAGTGGTATCCATGGCACTAGTAAGAAAGCATTTTTAGGCAGTTTTTATCAGCTTCACTTGTTAGCTTCCTTGCTACTTTAAAAGAATGCCCAAACACTATTCTAAAACTTTAAAGAAAATGCAAAGAGAAGTTTAAATGTCTCTGTGGGCTATACAGCTGCCACTCTTTGTATGAAGAATGACAGGCTTCACCAGAATGTCTGGCTCTTAAAGCAGGAGACCATGATGCTGAAACACATTAGAGCAATGTTATTTATATTCTGCCAAAAGCAATTATCCTGCAAGACTTATAAATATGTGTTAGCTTTTATGTGTGTGATAAACTCTGCAGACTTCCACAGAGATCTGTAGGTCTACTCAGAGTGATATATTTAAATTTTTGCAGGACTGAAGCCCAAGTGTTTGCATAAAAAGATGTTTCTAGTTGCAGGCATATGCTGATTATTCAGTAGCGTGGCAGGGATGTTTCTTTGGGATTGGTCTGTTACGATTAGGATTGTTAGAATGCCGAGCTAAAGAGTTTTATGTTTAATAGTATTTGATAAGAGTTGTTTAATGAAACCTGTCTGGATCCACCGGTATTTCTTTTCAGCAACAACTTCTAAGCTCCCAAGGGCTCTTATCTATCCAAGTACCCTATTTTTAATTTCTGTCAATCCTTTATTTATTTTTTTTTTCATGAAGATGTATTACTCCTTAAAAGTACCTTCAGTTAGCTACTTCAGGCCCTAAAAGTGGCTTTTTTCTATGCTGTGTCTTTTCGTCACCCTGTGACAGAAAATGAGCTCCACTGTTTGAGAGGAAAGGCCTGTACTTTGGATCTTGGCTACCAAATACAGCAGCTTTTCTGTTCACCCCACAGCTGTTGTTAATGTTTCATTCTGCAACTGCTAGAGGATGGGCAAGTAACCATCCTCATAGAAGACAAAAATATAACTCCATTAGTCAGCTGGCGTGGGTTGTTGAAGCAAAAATGCAGGCAGTATTTTCTCCTGGTGGAGAAAAATCCATCACATCCTATTAAAGTTGCCATTAGCTGACTATGGGGCAATGTACATTTCCTGAATTCATGATTGCCTGTTCTCCTTACTTTGATGGCTGTCTACTTTAAAATTTGTAATTTAGTCAAACTATTATAAGATCGTGTTACATCTCTGGGGTTAATTTTATTTGACATATAATCTGTCTGGGAAAAACTCTTAAGAAATAATGATGCTTGATGCTAACTGAACCTCAAATTTCTCAAGTTATTGTTGTGTGAATTAGAAAACCTCATTCCTAAAGAGGTTCCATGAGATTTCTCAGATCTATATTGCCCTATAGGACTTCTAAGATTTAGTATTTAAACTAAAGGTGGTGTTGAGGGGAGAAGGGGGTTGTGATTTTTTTATTGGGGTTGTTTGGGTTTTTATTTTTTACAGCTGTTTGTGAAGGTTGAAAATGTGATAGGCTAGTGGCATCTTTGACATTCTCTTGCCAGTCAGTATTCATTATAAAGTTTAAGTGAGGGGAAGTTATAACTCTTCAACTTTTTCACACTAACATTTGAACCCTTAAGGTTTTTGGATGTTTAATCTTCATAACATGAAGTTATGACCGAAAGCAGAACCAAGAAAATAAAAAGGTGCCATCTTTTCCTAGCTGCTTATCAATGAAAAGAAAATAACTTTTCTTTGGTATTCTGGAAATGTGGCTCTTCCATCATATCTAGAGCACTGTTTCAGTAGAAGATGACTTTTTCTCTCCAAGGGAAATACATATGTGGCTTCTTCTTAGTTTAGTGCTTAGGGATTTTATTACAATGTGTTATTTCTTTATTGTTTGTGTACTTTTTTTAATGCAATGTGGACAGAGTGAAATGTATAATTCTTAAATTGAGAGGGATGAATATTTAACCTTAACATGAGGATTGAATGGTTCTTTACAATAGCACTTCTGGTACTAGTGTATCAAATGTCATTGGTCGTTGGTTGCATGTAACAGGTGCATTAACACTTATAATTTAAAGGCAGACTATTATGCAGTTCTTATGCTGAGTGACCCATGTCTGTTTCCACATTGTGTAGGATATTGATGAAGAAATGATGCAATGGAAAACTGTGGTTTAGTTTTGGTCTTTATTGCAGTAGTGTTTGAATACAGACAGATCCTGGATGTATCTCCAGCTACTCGACAGTTCTTTGTCTCTGGTTGTTTTCATGTTTCTTTAGGGCAGGTAATAGGCAATGCCTTCTGCCACTTCAGTTTTGCTCCCTATTCCCTCTAGCAAAACTGCTTCTTGTTTTCTTAGTAAGTTGTCTATGTGGTAGTAAAGGATTTAAGAACATAACAGTGAGCAGAAAAGTTAAATAGGAAAATTAGATGACTGTGTTATTATACAGATACAATGACTCTACACTGAATTAAAGTAAATTTTAGTTCAAATTCTAGTTGAATTAAACTAAAAAGTAAAAATTACATAGGTCCAGCTGAGGGAACTATTTTCTGTCAAGTCACTTCTTGCATGCTCATGTATGTTGTATACCCTAAAACCTAGTATAAAACTGTTCACAAAATTTTGTACTATTTTACACAAGAACTTGGTTGCTGGGCTAAAAGCTGTTGTATAATGCAATTGTTAATTTATTAGATTGAAAATAAAATCTCTGTAAAAATAATTTTTAGCTTCCCAGAAAAGAACATGAGCAAGATCCTATTTCAGTGTATTTGATCAGACAATTCTGGTTTTACCAGAGTTAAACACAGGTTTCATAGATCTAAAGGCTGGGCCCTTCTGAGAATCTTATCAGCTCTTCACTGAGAGTGAATAGTGGAATATCTGCTCAGGTGCTGTATCTTGGAGTGATTTTCCTACTAGATTTTTGTAATTTGCTGTTCAGTAAAACTTTAATGCTTTCCCTTCGTGAAAGGAAAATCCATCTTCACTATGCTTTTGATTGGCCTGGTTTTTTTCTGGCAGATTCCAGGCAACCATGGAGGTTTCTTTTCAGATTCTAACCTTTCTCTTTAGTCTCACTCTCCAGCCGTGGGGTTATCCTCTGCATGTATTGCTCATCAAACAGGCACTGTTTCTACTTGAATACAGTAATTTTCTGTATGTCAAAGCCTTCCTGCGTGCTAAACAATACACTCGAGCCTTTGGTTTTTCTCTGGACCACTTGAAGTCTCATGTAGACAGCTAGGTGGAAGCCGGAGCATGCTTCTGTGAGTATGGACAGGGCTGCTCATGTCCTTGAAGTAACATTTGCTGTACTTCCTCCTTGTTCCATTAGGCATAGGTGCAGTAACTGGTCTGTAAGAACGTAGGCATGTCGACACTGGTATCTGTGGGCTCTCGCTCTTACCGGCTTCTCCTCAGATTGCCTTGGTAGGAAGCTTGTTTTGCCTCTTAGGGATTGAGAGAGATTGTCATATGGTCTGGTATAGTTCATGTACACAACTGTGATCCAGTAGAGGAAAGGCAAACTCCCAACCCCCCAACTGCTGTTTCAGAAAGGAACAGACAGGAGGAAGTAGGAGTGAGAACAGATTTCTGGATAGATTGGTAGGCAGTGGGGTGAATTCTTAGCACTTCCCACCAGAAGTCTATTCTAATAAGCGTCGGGTTTTAACCGTGTGTGTGCTGCTGAGGAAGCCAGAATATGAGTATGAAAAGCAAATGCATAAATAGACTTAAAGGGATCATTTCAATTTAAAATTATAAAAGTGTTTATTTCATATCTGAAACAAGGCTGTGGTGCTCTCAGCCTCTAGCTGTGTGAAGTTAATCATGGCTTGATTTGTTTTGTTTTGTTTTTAACTTCCATTTTTTTCAAACTCTACATTCAACTGAATGTATGCACTACTGGCTTTATCTGGGAAACATTGCTGTAGCAGTATTCTGACTGAATGAGACTTTCCTAGGGTTCACACCTAGGAAGTATGTGTATAAATAGATCTACAGTGATTGAAATATGCCAAATGCAACAGAAATCTTTTTCTTGGTTTCTGGGTCCCTCAAAGCAAAGGGGTAATGTTTTTTTTTCCCCAGAGTGTACCGGAGGAACAAATGGATTTTTATATTGAACAAATGGCTAGGATGTTGGTCATCAGTTTCAGTCTGATTTAAATCTTTACTGCTTTACTGCACTAAAGTAGTAAACAATGAAAGGGCAGTCTATTTAGAATTCAAAAATTTGTGTAGACTATAGAGCAACTTCTGTAGCTTTCCTGTGGATAAAAAAAAATAAATTATAAATACATATGTCTCCTAAAATGATTATTTTTAGATAAGTCTTTAAAAACCTATGTAAACTGCATTTCTAATTATGAAATAGTTTTAAGCTGCCGATGAAAGGCATAGTTTGCATTCACCTACACAGCCTTGGCCCTAGACATTAGGGGCACGTGACTGAAAGTAAGTTGGGGCACTCATCTATTAGAACAATCTTTTTGGGAAGATGGGTTTTCTGTTTTGGTTGCGCAACCAGTTCTCTTTACTGCTGTATGCCGATTTAAGTTAATACAAAGGAGATAGGAGATTGTACCCCAGGACTAGTGAAGAAAGGGGTAGAAATTCAGGCTGAATTTAGGTGCGAGAGGTTTAGCTGCTTTCCTATTATCCCATAAAAGCACATAATCTTTGCTGCAGACCTACAGATGCTGAATCACTGATAGAGCTCTACATTTATGGCTGCTCAGACATCTCCTATGAATAACATCTTGCAATTAATAAGGAATTCAAAAACTGAGAGATCTACATAGCATTTATGTGCTATGCATAGTACAGTGCACTCCTGTCACATAACTGTTCAATGGAGCATCACCCTTTAATTTGTCTCCTGGAGATGCATCGTCTGTCTGTGTCAAAATGCTTACATGAGTGCAATCTTGTTTCTTTTGAGTGCCAGTTTACTGGAACCCAATGTTTAAAGTTTAGAATCTATGGATTTTGTATTATTTCCTTGCATTCTCAACAAGTGCTGAATAACTTTTTGTAAATAATGATCCTTATTAAAGGATGAATAGCTGCAAAACTTGTAGGGTTTTCATGTTTGGGGCTTTTTTTTTTTCTTCTTCTTCCTCTTTTGTAGAGAGGAGATTTGTATTTCCTCTCCCTTATGTGCTTGGCATAAAAATAATGCAGGAGCACCAACTGAGAATGGGGGTGGGGAAAGTGGTTACGAGTAACAGTGTGGTTCATGATGCCAGTAGTACTGTAGTTTGGAAAACATTTTTTACCAATAAATTTATTGGACTAATCTCAAAGCATCTCCTTTACAAGTAGTTAGTTAATGGTGTGGTCACTTCATCAGTTTTTGTTTTACTTTATTGTGAACAAGTGTTTTGTAGCAGTAAAGGTTCAGTTGCCAAGTGAATTTTTTTTTGGTTGTTTTTAAAGGCTGCTTTTCTATTTTAAAACCTTTTTGGGGTGATATTTCCTTTATGTATTGGTGACTGTGCATCAATGAAGATGAGGTGATGAATCACTTTAGGCAAATCACATTTGTTTGGTATATATTAAACTTCTTCCAGACTGAGGCTGCTATAATTCCTTTCCAGTGAAAAGATCCAGAGTGAATACTCCTAACCCTTCCTGAGACTTACGGTAGTTTGTGTTCAGACTTCTAAATTCATACATAGTAGGACTACTATCTTTAGTGCTAATTTTTTGTAAAATTATTGGTTTATCAGTGTAAAAGCTTGGCCATAGATGATGTATCAATGTTTTAATGTGCAGAACAGTAGTACTTGTTTCTTTTATATCTGCACTGAAAATACTCGGTTTTGCATGGGTTAACGATACACAGATTTAATGCTCCATGCAGGCTATATGTGCTTATAATTGATTCTCTTCTTGTGATGTATTTTCAATTGTATTTCTTGAAAATTGTGGTTTCTCTCACTACATTAAGGGGTGACCTTTTTAGTGTTCAGAATACCTGTTTTCTGTGCTACTGGAATCAATCCCTTTGCACTGTCTGGAATCAAGAGTGCTTTCCTTATGTGTATTCCATCATTTCATAAAGGAAATTGTTTTGTTGGCATGTAAACTGGACTTTACTAATACAAGGAGGGCCAAAACCTCTCACAGTAAGAATTCAAAGACAATATATGTTTCTTGGGAGGAAGAACATTTTTTTCCACTACTTTTTTGCATGTTTGGTCCTCATAATTCCTCCCATATGAAGCCAAAAAACCTGATCATTAGATTTTCTCTTTAGGTTTAAACTGCAGGAAAGGGTCAAATGTGCCAAACTTTGTGACTTAAATCCTGGGTGTTGATATTGTTAGTTATGTTCTAATCTCAAAATACATAGGTAATGTAGATAAGCAGGCAAACTCCAACTGGGCTGTAATTTACTGATCAAGGCTGGATAATTGTTCTGGATTGAAGTTGCTCTTTCTTCTGAATTGTTCTTGATTCACATCAGCTTTCCCAGTATTGATCACTGCAAAGCTGTAGAAGCAGTGGGGAAAGTGCATGGTAGAGGTAAATGAAATGGGCGAGAGAAGGATGGAGAGTGCTTCTGACAATAGTGCCGGATCATATTACTTTAAAGTGCTTCTAACAACAATTGTAGTATAGGTATGCAAGTTGCCTTGGATTTATTAGCAGGAGGTTGTGTAGAACTGTCAGGTTTTTTGTGTCCTCTCCCAGGTCTCTGTTAAAGGCCCTCCTGAGATCATGCTGCAGAGAGTAGTTTCAGGAAAGATTAAAAGAAATGTGATTGCTCTGCATTTCCAGCTGTCTCTGCCTACTCTTTGGAAATGCTTCTTAAAACCATTCTTTCCACTTCTTCATGATGCTTACCAGTTTTCCACCTGTTAAAACTGTTAATATGCTATAGATTTTGATACAATAACTTGTATTTGCTGGAAATGACTTAATATACAATTAAAAATGAAAAATTTCTATCTTACTCTGTGTTTTTTTAATTGGAACCAATCGAACCAAATTTTTCCTAATTTAAATTTGGCTACAAGATTTCATACTGCCGTTTTAATCCAGGAAAAAAAATTCAGTGTATTTTAGAAAGCCATAGTATAACCATTGCATGTTAAACAGTGATGTGCATTGTGATTATGCTTGTCATTGATGAAGGGCACCTAGTTTTTCCTCATGTGTCTGCTTCTAGTCTGGGAAAAGGAGATACCGCTTCCTTTCTCTTTCCTACTTCTTTTGCATCCCTTCTTTCTCTTTGCTCCTCCTTTCTTTTTTGCTCCACTACTGTTACTTACTTGGCAGCAGACGATTTATACAAACCATTTTTTCCCCCCCAATCTTTTCACGTCACTGACTTTTGGAACATCTATTACTTCATTTTGGTTACTTGAGTTCTGGCATTTTTAGCTCCCTCTTCTTCCCCTTAAATAACTCTTAGGCAATCTTTTTTTTTTTTTTTTTTTTTTTTTTTTTTTTTTTTTTTTTTTGTGCTCCCTAAAGAAACAACTGTGTCAGCTGTTTTTTGTTTGGTATTTTTTTATCATCTTTTTATGTAGAATAGGCAATATTAGGTTTTTATTCAGTCTTCTGAATAAAATGCTTCTTACAGATGTTTGGATTGAATGTTAGGCACACAAAACTTCCCAGTCAACACAGGCGAAGAGAACAAGGCTGAGCTACAAGGATTTAACTACCTAATGGCATCTAAAACTGCAGTGACAGTTCTAAAATTCTTCTACTCAAATAATCAATTGTATCAGTATTATTATTTTTAAGAACTTACTGACTAAAAAAGTCTTTTATCCATTCCTTCCAGTATTATTGAACTTACAGGAAAATGAATCTGTCTAGGAATTGCTGCATGACTAGAGAAGATCCTTTCCTCTCTTCCAACTGAATTTAATTTCTTGATATTTGAGCAACCAAATTTAAGAAGCAGAGCCCTCAAAACCACTATTTTACATCCTGTATGTAAAGCTCATACATGGTAAATGCATTCCCAATGTTGGGTTTTAAGCAAAATGTTCAGAAGTCTGTCAGATGAACCTGTGTGATGCAGCCGATACTTAAATTCCTAAATAGTGAACATTTTGGCTCAAAATTTAGGGATTTTTAGCACCACTAAAGCAATTACTTGTAAAACGCTGCTGGTCTTTTGACTTTGCTTTTCAGCATGCATAGTAAAATGCTGATTGCTTTACTTCAGCTAATAAATTTAATGATTTCTCCTGGCTTATTTGAATTACTCGGACAGTATCCTTGCAGATAAAAGTGCTCAAAATTCATTGTTAGTTATAATAAGGGAAAATTATTTGTAATCCTCACTGTTTTGATAATAGACACTGTCCTTGGAGTATAAATATAGAAGGTCCTTCTGTTGCTGCAGTAAGGGCAAAGGTCTGTAACACGTGGGTACTAACAAAAGAGCCAAATTGAAATCTTTTAAGTTTGATCTTCTCCATCTACACCTGTCTGTTCTACTAATTTAATTTCTCCTTATTTTTATTGAATATATAATATCTTCTGTCTCTCTAAGCACAAATATTTAATTTTCTGGTTGTATTTCTTCAATTATGCAGTCATGACTCATTTCCAGTACTGTTAAATACAAGGACACAAATATTTTTGGAATGGCCTAATGTATATCTCATTAATTTAGCAAGATTTTTTAGTTTTGTACTTTAGCCTGTATTTTATAAGCTATTACATTTTATTTTGTATAATAAAAGGGGCAAATAGCCACTTAAAACATTTTTACAGTGGATAGCAATCAGCTTTGGCTAGTAAAGCTGGGCAACAATGATGTCACAGCTGCTCCAAAGAAAAAAAAATCTACTTAGTTGTTCCTACACAACATTTTTGTCTCATAGATTGACTGTAGCTGAAAGGCTGTTGTTTCACTCCTTGCTTGGATTCTACTGCCTAAAAACTGTTTGGAGCTTGCATTGTGCAATGTTCCTTTCTTGGTACTCTAATCATACATTTTGTGCAGTTTGACTTAGCTGTCTCCATCACCCTTTTCAGAATTTCCTCTTTCGGGTGAAGTTCCACCCTAAGCCATAATTTATCATAGAATGATTTGCATTCGAAGGGACCCCCGAGGTCATCCAGTTCCAACCCCTTGCCTCATCTTCCACTAGATCAGGTTGCTCAAAGCCCCATCCAAGACACCTTTGAACACTTCCAGAAATGGAGCATTCACCACTTTTGTGGGAGACCTGTTCAGTGCCTCACCACACTCACAGTAAGGAACTTCTCCCTAATACCTAAACCTATCCTTCATCAGTTTAAGGCCATTACCCTTCTAATGGTGTTAATGGTTTTAAAAGTCTAAAGAGGAAATAAGGAGATGTGATTATAACACTAAATTATCCCATTATCTCATCATCTCTGCTGTAACCCTTTGTTTGGGATTGTGTTGTTGCCTAAACAAGGAAACTGTATCTAATGGATACTTTTTAAGTTGCTGAATAGACAGAGATTCCACGATTATTGTAGTAGTTCTCATGGCTATCATTTATAAAGTCTAAATTTGTTCTTTTTTTTGGTTTATTATGTATTTGGTGAGAAGGGGGAATGCATGTGTACTCCTTATTCTTTTTCTGTGCAGCTACTTACAAGTTTCTAAACTTTTCTTCTGGAAAAGCAGCAAATAATGGAACTTAAATAACCTTCATTTCGAACTCAAAGGCATTGCGGTGCCTTATTTCTTGGCTCTGTGTTGTGTTCATGCATCACCCATGTATTCGTTACATGCAGCTTTTTGCAGAAACTTGTGAAAAATAACGCTTTAGTGGTAGTTGGAATGGGGAATGTAGTAAACCAAGGCTTAGTTACGCTTTTTTGAGATGTGCTGTTAGAATTCCTGTGTTCTGATCTTAAGGCTCATGTATCACCTATTTCTGTGCTTAGACTGCTGGTCAGGTGCTTATTATTACTGAGATTATCAAACACAATCACAGAATTACATAGTGGCTATGTAAGTTACATTATTCATGCTGATGTATGGCATATATAAAGGGCATACCATTGAAACGTTTTCTATAATCTTTTTAATATTTTAGTTTTTTCTGGTTTGATGGATAATTGTAATAGAAGTATTTGCATTTGTCTTTCATTTGTTTATTTCTGTTTACTTCCTCTCTCTGAAATTCATGTTTTGTTAAAACTACAGAAGAGAGTGGTTCAAGCCACGAAATGTGCTGTGTAGCAAGGGAATAGTAACTTCTTTTTTTGGTCAGTGAACATACACCTTCAAAAACTTCTGTAAGTTCACAAGCTTCTTTCTTAAGGCTCATTCAGACTTCGTTTTTAACTCTGACTTTGGTGTTAAGCATTTTGCAGTTTGCTTTGTAGTCTTTGTTTTGTTAGTGCAGACATTTATGATTTGTCCATTTGTGTGTGTTTAAAACATCCTTTTGAATGTTTACTGTTTTGTTATTATGTTAAAAGGAGAAATTTAGCATAGGGATTTTCGTAGAATATGATTTACTTTGCAAGATCACTTTCATATTGTGTGGCTAAAGTCCTTGAAAAGCCACATCAATGTAAATGTTGAGACGAGCTTTAGATTTAACAATATCAATTAGTGATGCTACAATTTCAGTTCATATGGGTTTAAACACTTGAATGTTATTTGTATACAACATTCATTAGCAATCTCACAGCGCAGCAAGGCTGTTAGAATATTTTTATAAGTGTGGATATGCTATATTTGGTTCCAGGTTCTGTTCCTTTTCTGTCCAGGCTGAGTGGGAAATGCATGCCAGAAATGACCTGTACCTTTTAGAAATTTCTTTTAATGTGATTAGAACAAAATTTAGATTTTGTGCTTGTCTACCTAATATCAAGTGTTATTTTAGGTAAGCTCAGTGGATCTGCTGCTTTTTTTCTTCCATAATGCATTGCCAAAAGTTCAAGAGTATGTAGCAGCTCACCCTCTAAGCTCTGTACACTAACAGGCAACTCTGAGTTTCATTGAATTGTGCTCATTACAGGTGCTCCCATGGCCAAATGGTCTGTAGTCCAGAACAACCTGACAGAAATTCAGGCAGAGGAAATACAAAAAAATCGGTGACGATATTTTCTGACCTGTTTGAAAAAAGTATAACAGCTTTGTCCTTTATTTTTGCTATGTAAGTTCTTAGGTGGAGGAAAATAATAGCTATCTGAGCATTTGTGGGGTGCTATTCCTAAATACAACAAGAAAAGGAATAAAAAGTACACATGTGCTTGTTCAAAAATAACATATTTAGTACAGTATATTGTACCTTAGGGGAGCTAAAATGGTTTATAAGAATGTGTTAGTTACTTTCATCTTATTTTACTGATCAAGAACTTTATTACAAAATGGCTTGTTGGTTAATGTATTTACATCTGTTAACAGGTTTTCCAGTCCTGCCATCCATAACCTCAGTGGCCAGATGACCAGCTTTGACAATGAGAGTGATCTAATTACACTTGCATGCTTCATACTTGGGCTTTGTGAGCATATAAGACTCGAGAAAAATGGCTATGAGAGAAGACAGAATTCTGACCTGTTCAGATACAAATATTACATAAAATCTTTCCATAAATTGTTGTCCTAAACTGTAGTCATCATTGCTATTTCCAGGAAAATAAAAAGTGCAACTGAATCTTTAAGCTTCATTAAAAAAACAAAACAAACTAGACTGGATGGTGTTGTCTGAGGAAATTTACTGGAAGTGTCAAGTTGTCTTAGTTTCAGTGGAACCTGCCTTAGGTGGCAGACTTGTGCTTGTCCTAAGTTTACTGAAGAGCTCAAGAAAATGAAAAGCTTCTGTTCCATCGTTTCTTTAGATGTTTGTTTTTGCAAGCTTGGAAAGAAATGGTAACTTTTCTCACTAAAAAATCCCAAACTAAACCTCTTTCTCCTGTTTCATTTGTGGGCTCTTCCATCTTTCTCTACACGTTTCCATGGTAAGCAAATCAGAATACATGGCATCAGTACCCAATAGCTTGGTAAGAAACAAGTAATGATTTCACAGAATTAAAAGAAGGTACAGACAGTTCTGTGCTATAAATGGAATTAAGAGATTCCTGTGGATCTTCATAAATTCTGAGGTAAGGAAAAAGCAGTAACTTTAAGAATATATGCAGAGAAGGGAAGACAGGCTAGAACAGAGAGTGGATATTTCTGGAGTCATGCTGTCAGCTTTTTAAAATGAGGCAAATTTAGGACTTTCTGGAAGAGCCCCATTAAACTTGGAGGGTACATGAGGACCAGGATCTGACCACTTGAATTGTTACCCATCTACCTAAAACTGGATGGACTTAATTCCAGTAGTCCTTGGTACCAGCAGTCCTCTGTTGTGAGCAGGCAGCTGTGGAAGTGGTCAAAAAGTATCTTCCAAGTCCTGCTTATCTCATAAACTACTACAAAGCGGAATTACATACTGTATGCTATTTATTTAGTTCTGCTACATGTGTCCAAAACCTCTGGAGCCATCTTCGAACTTCACTTTGATTCTTTTTCATTTTTTCAAGGAGTAGAATCCAAGTATGTATTGTGATCTCCTTTGGTGTGATAAAATATTACTTCGTTTAACCAGCCCTCATGGATGACATACAGAAGTAATAGAAAACAGCTACAATTATGAAACAAGAGAAGATGCTGGGGAACAGGGCTAAAATGTTTTTTCATACAAATGTCAAATACATACTTTATATGTAATTTTGATGAGTTTCAATTCTTAACAGCTTCTCCATTCTTCATATGCTCTTGAGCTTTGCAAAAGAGCTTACAGCAGCAGCCATTCTTCCTTGTAGTCTTGATTACTTTATATGGACATAAATTGTCTGTATTCAAGTAGGAACACTAGGACCCCATTCATACTTTTTAATTTTCTTTTAATTATTCTTGTGTTGTGTCCAAGAGAACAATTCATGAGAGCAACATAGTATCTTGACACTTGTTCATTTATGTCTCATTTTCCCATTTGAATTGTAGGTGCACTGTTAAACAACTTGTTTTATGAACCGCTTCTACTAAATAATAATTTTAGTCATGTATTTTTGGGTCTTTGAGAATACCACTTATCCCTTCCTTACATAATACTATTTCCCGTGTAGCTTTTTCCTTTTGTCATTTTGGGTTCAAGCCATTTTGCTTGGTAGCTCAGGTTTCTGTAAAATCTGAAAATTTTCTTCTTGTTGATTTGTTTTGTTGGTTTTTTGGGGTTTGTTATTTGAGCGGAAATGTTCTCTTCAGGTTTTTGGACAAAATCCAAAGCTCTTCAGTAAATCAGTGTGGTTACCCATATCCTAAATGTAACAGCATTTGTTTGTAGTTCCTCCTGGAACCACATGTCTTTCCTTGCTGAACTCACAGAAATAAACTTACTAGGCATAGTAGCCATACACATTTTCTGTTTGTTGTGAGGAATATCTCTTGCCTCTTTTTAAAGGAGAAAATCTGACAACTCTTGCATTCTAGCAGCAAGGAGTTTGGTGAAAGAGCATAAGAGTTTGGTGCATATTCTGATTTGTTGATATAATTTTGAGAGGAGAAAGGTAACAGTCATGTTAAGCAGAGCCTCATTTAGTAGCTGTTTTTATGGCAATATCCTCCTTATTAAAAAAATAATAAGATATGCTGTCATACATTTTCTTGATGTAAATTATGTCTTCTTCAGCACTTGTGCTACATTTTCATCTCCATCTGTTTAAGGTAAGTTATTAATATTTTGTGCCAGTGGCACTCATTCACTAAACCTTTAGTAACGAAGGGTTTATAACATCAGCAGTGTACCAGTAAGGTCACGTGTTATTGGTGACATTATTTTTCTTTCTATATTGAGTCAATACTCAAAAAATGCTATCTGCAAGTAAAACAGACTTTAGTGGTCTGATAGTACCTTTTGGTATGTGGACATGTTATGTACTCCCGTGCACTTCTCTCGCTGGGAATCATAAAGTGTTCCATTAAGCTGTTTGTATAATAACCATAAAAAGCCAAGTGTGGTTCATGTATGCTCTTTTGGTAAGACTACTAACACAAAAGGATATTGCACCAGAAGTTGGAGGGACTAAAGTACCTGTGTAAAGTGTCAGTCAAAGGTAAAGAGCCTTGATCCATGACCATTTCACATTTGAAGACCAGCCTGGAGCTGTTACTTGGGTGCCAGCAAAGATAGTGTAATTTCATAGCAGAGTGTGTCACGATTTTTCAGAACGCCTGTTTTTTCCCTTAGCCTTGTCAGAAGTGTTTAAGTAGCAGTTTGCACAGTGACAATTCTTGCTTCAAAGTATCATGAATTTTTATAAATTAACCCATATATAACCCATATATATAACTGTGCTTTGAAATATGATATTGAAGAAAAGAAAGAATATTTGAGATTGGAAGGCATCCTCTGGATGTCATCTTCCCTGCTGCTCAGGGAAGGGTCACCTAAATCAGCTTATGCAGGACTCTGTCCATATGGCTTTTGAAACTCTCCAAGGATGGAGACTCCACATCTTCTCTGCATAACCTGTGTCAGTACTCAGGTACCCTCACAGTGGAAAAGTAGTTGCTGATGTTCAAATGGAACTTCCTGTGTTTCAGTTTGTGTCCCTTGTCTCTGGTGCTCTCACTGGGCACTACTGAGAAGAGCCTCTGCCTATCCTCTTTGCACCATCCCTTGAGCTATTTCTATACACTAAGAAAATACCCACAAGTGTTTTCTTCATCCAGCAAAGCAGTCCCAGCTTTCTGCCTGCCTTCATTTGATGGATGGTTCAGTCTCTGAACCATTTTTGTTACACTCTGCTGGACCCACTCCAGGAGCTTCATGTTTCTTGTGTACTGGAAAGCCCAACACTGGACAAAGCTCTCCAGCTGTGGCCTCAGTAGGGCTGAGTAGAGACAGGATCAGCTTCTGTGACCTGCTGGCAGCATTGTTGGCCTCCTTTTTCCCAAGGGCCTGTTTTTCACTTGTGTTCAGCTTGGGTGTCCATATGAAACTCAAAGTCCTTTTCTTCAAATCTGTTTTCCAACTTTGAAAGAAATTATAATTCTAAATATTTTTACCAAAGCTGAAAGAGTCAGTTTCTCTTATGGTTCAGTTTATAATTCCACTTGCAGATTCAGGTTTCTTGGTGGTAATGGTAGTAGCAGTATAGTACTAAAAAAATCAATTACAGTACAATTGCTTTAAGCAACATTTCTGAAATCACTTTTGTTTTTCAGTCCTATATTAAAATAGAAATGTGCAAAATGCAGTACAAGTGAAAGAATGGCAATGTTTAAAATGAATTAGGAGAGGAAAGATTTGTATACGGTTGAAACTAGGTTAAAACATAGGTAAAGCAACAAGATGGCTGCTTTTCCACTATCCCCAACATCTCTTCCCATTTTTCTCTGTGACAAGTATTTTGGCAGAAAGTTCTAAATATTCATTCTCTTTTGCTTGGCTAATGGAATAAAGGACAAATGTAACAACATTTGTTATCTTTATTATCTTGATATTAAATGTAAGAAATACCCCAAATTATCAAAGTAATTTATTTTTCACAAAAAGAAGAAAACAATCATGGTGATGAAATTACAATTGCGTTCCTTCCTCAGCTACCAAAAGCAGGCTTATTCCTTAGTTGTTGAGCTGAAGGTCCCAGCCTGTCTTGGCCAGTGACATTCTTCCTGAGCTTGTAGGATGGTTTGGTCATCCAGCTCATAAGTCAGTTTGGGCCCAAAAGCATTACAATGATATAAACACACAGCTTTTGGAGCGGGGAGAGAGCCTTTTAAACCTCTTGTCAGAGGTGCTTTTAAGATGCCTGCTGCTGTCAGGCAAGGACTGTAGGTCATCTTTTTTCTGTCCACTTGTGGTGTATAACCTTTTGATTTTGCCCCTAATACTTTCTTAGGCTGCTTAATTCACCCCACTAACGATTTTGGTTTTGGTATAAGAATAATCTTCATTTGATTATATTTTTAGAATGAAACTTCACACAACATATTTATTATGCTATCTTAAAATAGCTTTGTTTCGTGTTTACTAGGTATAGCACTCAGACACATGCTGTACTCCTCAGTAAGTTTTCACTGCTAGAGGGAAAACACAGTGTAGATAAGTGTTTGGGTTTTTTTTTTCTCTTTCTCCTTTATTCCAATTTATAATTCCCTTTAATCACTTAATACCATATTCTTATCTCCTACCTGAGGCGCTCAGATGTTAGAGAGATCTGTTTCCTTAGTCGTTAAAAACTGATCTTGGATTCCAGTGTCATTGTCACCAGTCTTACTGTCCTCAGTACTGACTTTAAGAAAGCAGCATGCTCCTTTGGCCAGAATACCATTTCCTTTAAACCTTGCTCTGCCTCAAGAATTTCCAGTGGCCACAACCAAAACCAGGGAGTCTCAGGAGAGGTTGGCTTCAGTACAGTAGCTTTGGACCTGCTGTTGCAATGCTGTTCTCCATGCTCCATTTCACACGCCTGTGGGTAGCTCTGGTAAAAGGCTTCAGAAGAGCAATGCTCAACCAATCGCCATTTGTTTGGTTTTTCTTTTGTTCAGGTATTCCTGATAGAGCTGCCAAACATGCAAGAGCAGGTAAAAACCTTAGGCTGTGTTAGGAAAACTCTAGGGCCTTGTCTGCCCTTTTTCCCACTGCTAAGGTACCACCAGCAGTTTAACAATCTGTTCTAAAGTTCCCAAGAGTAGACAGGGCTATGATGCTTACAGATAGAAGACTTGCGAGTGCTTTTGTAGCGCCAGTAGTGTGACAGGCAGATCCTGTTCTGTTTGCAGAGGATTCTGGAAATGGGAATCATTCATAGCTCCTGCCACTGCATTCTGGTTAATTGGAAACCAGCTTGTATTGTTGCTAAAAATAGCTGTTGTTACGAATTGTGAGTTCCATTCAAATATAAAAAATAATATTAAAAAACGGCCACCAACAGAAGCATAAAACTAAAAATCTCTTTGTAGGCTTAGGTATTGTTACAAGTACAGAATTTGTCTAGTTAATCTACAGGGTGATTATACGGAAAAACGGGCTTGTTTCAATTTAAGCGATTGTTCATTAAATATTACCTTTTGGGGAATTTGGTTTTGCACTAATGCAGTGGATTCGATAGTAGTTTCTAAAATATTTGAAAGGATAAATGTTTAAAACATTTTTTTGGAATATATGGAAAGTAAATCACAGGATTGTTAACCAGACCAGACTAGGCATCTCAGTATAGGACAGAGGGAAAATTCCCAACACTGGCAGAGAACTCCACTGAATGGAAGTAGCTTAAGCCTCTGTCTTTGCTTCTCTTCAGCAGTTCTTGGAAAGAAAATGGATGTGGAGTGTGAGCTTTCATTTTAAGAAAAAATTAATGTTGTTGTAGGTTTTCTTAAGTGTCCTAAGGGAAGTTCTCTTTAACTGAACTCTTGCTGCAGTTGATTGATATACAAATAAAAGCTCTAATACTCAGATTTATGACCAAATTTATAGAGTGAATAACTTAAAAGCCAAATTTGTTGTTCACTTAAACTGAGAATAACAAAGACAGTTTTGAGGCTTAACCAGTCGTTGGATCCTGTTTCTTACTGGTTTAGAGGAGTGTCCTGGTGTCCTCAGTTTCTGTCAGAAGAGGCTCTTCTGACAGAAATGAGATGAAAGACTACCTGTGTATGAAGTGTACATGCAACTACAGTCTGATCTTAGCTCCAAGTGAGACACAGTGATAGAGACCAGTGAACGAATGATTCAACTTTCAGTAATATTATTAAGCATTGAGATGTAACCAGTTTTATTGGCAGATTTTATAAAGATAGACACATACAGTGAAGGATTGGATTGTTTTTAACGTATGTCTGCTGTGTTTGAGTACTTAAGTAAAAGATGTTGGTAAAGAAATGGCAAGCAACATTGACTGAACTGTCATTTTAACTATGAGATTCAGAGAGAGGAAGGGGCTTTGCCCAGAGGCTGTAAACAAAATTCAGCTGCCTATAAGCAAAAAATTTACAGTCTTGTATAATTTTCCATTTTACAAACCATTGTGTGTTTCAGCTTTAGATGCTTGCAGCAAAATCTCATATATATATATCTATATGTAAACACACATGCACACACAAGTGAATCATATTTGTGAATCATACATGTGTATGAGAATGTAATATGTTAATTACACAAAGAAGCCTACCTTTTTTATTTTTGGCAGGTTGGGGGGGGGGGTTAGAAATAAAGCAGTGATCTTTTAAAAGTGCAACAGCTTGGCGAATAGTTTTATCTCAAATACTGAAGGAACAGTTTTGATCTGTTCTAATATTTCGTCTTCAGCCCTTAAATTTGACATCACTAGTGCTAAGTGACATAAGTACTTAAAACCTCAATCAGGAATATGTTACAAAAAGGTAACACCTTATCTTAAGGTGTTAAAATGTTCAGTCATCAACTGCTACATTCATCCAGTAGACTGTATTTCAAATGTAGCATCTTATAACATCCCTGGCAAGCCGTGGGGTTTTAGGTGATGTAGTGGCAAATTCATAACCAAAACTAGAAGTTTTCATGTAATTTAAAAGAAAAAACTAAGAGCAGAGAGAGAGGGAAATTACCTCTTTTTACAGTACTCTGGAACTTGGCTTTTAAGTAATGACATGATAATAATTAGTTTATTTTATAAAAATACTCAACTACAGAAAAAGCTGTTAAATTGTAAAATGCAAGTAATTTTATACATGGTGCAAATACAGGAGAGAAGCAGCAAGTAGACACTGCAGATACGGATTTTAAGTAGTTGTAACTGGTTCTGTTTTCAAACGCCACAGTGTGTGTCCTGACCTACCCTTGCAAAGGACGGGTTATATGCATGGGGAGGAGGGATGGATGAAGGGAAGCAGGGTTTCTGGCTAGAAGCCTGTTCTTGTTTAGATTTTAGTGACAGAAGGCTTGACCTCTTTCTGTTTTCTTGTTCTCTTTTCTGTGCAATTTCATGGTGGCTGACTGGCTTCATGATTAGTCTAAAATAAATCAGGAGTTGTTTCTTATTCTCTTTCCGGCCCTCTAGCTAGATCACTGAGTGTAAAGTTTTTAGAAGAACATGAGCTTTGATTTGGCAACTATATTCTCTGGTTGAGCCTCTTTACAAAAAATTACAAGCTCTGAGAAGTCCTAATGAAGGCATAAAAATGCAGAGAAACATTTTTTGAGGGTGGTCTTAAATTGTTTTCTTCTAGGTGATGTTTGTGGAAAGACAGTGTTAATTATTGTGATCTTGGTTGTGGGTTTGTCGGTTTGGTTTTGTTTTTTACTAGACTTAGGTTGTTTATGTTTATGGAAAACTAATTTCTTCTTTTGCTTCTCTTTCAGTAATAGTTATGCACGAGTGCGAGCTGTGGTGATGACCCGGGATGACTCAAGTGGTGGATGGTTACCACTTGGAGGGGGTGGACTAAGCTGTGTCACAGTCTTCAAAGTCATTCCCCAGGAAGAGAATAGCTGTGCTGACTTTCTTATCCATGGAGAACGACTCAGGGATAAAACGGTAACAATTTGCATCTATTTAATGATTATAAAACTATATGGGACATAAGTTTAGATGCTTGCTTGTAGCCTGTAGACTACAAAGTAAACTTACAGTTTCAGTCTAATGCTATATCTGTATCAATGATTGTGTACCAAACGAGCCAGGTATTTGTTTTAAATGGAATATCCTGCCTTTTTAGAATCAAGCGCATTGATTTTTTAGAAACATCTCCATCTGGGAAAAATTTTGCTGTTAATTTTTCTTCCAGTGAAAGATTGGAGTTAAATCTTGTTTCTAAGCAGTGATACTGCATTTAGGAGGAGTGTTGGAAATGAGAATTTTATTAAGAGCATGAAATCAGGTGGAGTTCCTCGGTAGTGAATTGGTTAGCTGTGGAATATGGCTATGATAAAAAGAAGCGATTTTACAGGAGAACAACTTCATATTGAAAGATAGCATGAAGCTGACAGGTCCAAGAATTGACCTGGTTTGCTGAACACATTGACAGTATTCATTCATCAGCTACCTTACATAAAATACCAGTAATAAACACGTCTTAAGAAGCATAATGAAAATCAGCCTCAAAAATGAAAACTGGTGCAGGATCTCAGCCATTTCTACATGCAGACCTATGGAAGACAAAATGGGCTTACTAAGGATTGCTTGAGTGGCAAACAGATATCTGAATGGGGCTGTGTCTTACTGTGGAAACAAAGAGAGATGGAGAAGGCACAAAAGCTCCGTATTAATGACTTTTATCAAGAATTTACTCTTTTCTGCAAATGAACTTTGACTCCTCTGTAAGTTTAAAAGATAGAATTCCTTCTCATACTGTACTGCTGACCCTTCCTCAAGCACACCAGTTTCTCCCCTGAGGCAGGACTGCTGAGTTTTCTGCCTTGACTGTGACTATTGTAGGAAGAGAGCATATAAATAGAAATTCTGCTGACTCAGTTGTTTCAGTGGGGCGTAGCGCTATTAGCAGAGTACCCTGTGTTCCCGCACAGCTACGTGCACCTGCAATTCCTTCCTCACTTTGCAGTAGTTCCCTTTAGAACTTCTTTTAGCCTTGTTGAGGCTCTTTTTGAGACGCTTAATTGCATTTAGAGATACTTGGTAATTTTTTCTTAATTCTTAATACTTGGAATATTCACAGCTTGCCTTAAGAATAATAAAATGCTCTGAACTAGAGACTGATTTAATGTTTTGCCTGCATGGATATAAAAATGTCCGGCCATCAGTGTCCTGACCTATTTGCAGAGTCCTCTCTCCCATTTCCCCTAGGCAAGATTTGTTTTGTTTCCACTTCTGGTAGAAGGTTTTAAATATTTCTCCTCCTCTTCCTGCCTAAAATCAAGCTCATGAATTAGCATGAATATGTTTTCCAAACCTTTATTGTCTTGGTCAGTTTGTTTTGTTTTTGGTTTTTTGTATGTGCCCCATCCTGTGTCCATCTGTCTTCTTGTACTTGCCCCCCAAATATGACCTAGCTAGTCTGTCAGGGCAGATTATAATCTTGCTGTAGTTATGGGAAATTTCTGTTGGAAGTCAGCCCCTCAAAAACACAGGATAAAAGGTTGAAGAAGTGCAGCTAGGACGAACATCTCTCCTGTGTATATTGAATAAATCTCAGGGAACTAACAAATACACATTTAAGGTGTGGAGAAGAACACTGGAGAACCAGTAATTCTTTGATAACTGAATGAAAGGTCACTGTGTATTCATGTATTTCCACAGACTTCAGATAATGCAATTATAAGCAACAGCTAATGTGTAATGAATTAACGACCAACTTGTATGGTGTGCAACAAGACCTCACTGGCACAAAAGAAACAAGATCCTACACCAGGATATGCGATGACAAAACTAGGTCATGACGCTTATTTAGAAGGGCAGAAGATTTCAGGCACTGAAAGAGAAATTCTGTTGGACACATCACTGATTCTAAAATTGTTCTGATCATTATGCTTTCAATATGGTTAATGGTTTTACATGCAATCTTAGTATATTCCTGTGGATTCACTGTTCAAGCACAAATTTTAACTTTTAATAAAGCCAAATATTTGGGTTTTTTTTCCAAATAGAAGTGACAGGTGACTATTATATTTCATAATAATTATGTATTTTATTTCTTATTTAAAAGCAAAGTAGAAGTAGAAGCCACTGTATTTGCTATTGAGCAGATACCAAATATTTTGATCATCTTCAGATTTTGCAGAAGTGTTATGCTGAATGCACTGTTTCTGTGCACCAATTTCCCTCTAGTCTCTTTTTAGATTGCCCTTGGTAAATCTCAATGCCTGAATAATCTTTGAAGTTAGTAGTATGCTGTTTAGTTGGTTGCTTTACTATTGTATTTGAAAAGAGAGTGTAACAATATTTTTTTTTAAAACTTCCTAAACAGTTTTTAACATTTCAGTTTTTCAGACTTTGACTACCTGTATCTTCAGGAATGTTTAAATAATAATCTACTGTAATATCTACAAGTCACTTGGACCATGGTTTCCAGTTCACTAATTTTTTTGCAAGGTACACACAGCTTCTATGGATTAAAAGAGAAAGTCATCTTTACAGATTCCCCACATTCTTCAAAGTCACATTACACATTGCTAAAATACCTTTCTACTCAAGATTATATCTTGATTTTTTTCTGGCCAACAAGTGTCTTCTTTTGTGAACTGTCTTAGCTTCCAGAAAATGTACATAAATTCCCTTACCCTGGAAACCTAGAGTATGGAACTTGGAACACTTTCCTGTGACATGGGGAAGCATAGGTTTTGAAATATCTTAGGTTAGAAAGTAAATACAGTTCAGATCTATAGCTTTTACCTAAGATAAATGGGAATCATAATGCCAGTATAACTGTTTAACTGATGTGTCAGTAGAAAGGGGGAATTCTCCAAAGCAGCTTGAAATCCATAGGTGAGGTATTTGATGGAGGTATCTTTCAGATGCCTTTTAAATTGTTATACTGAAGAGGAATTAATTAGCTTTAGTCGCTGCTTCTGACACTACATTGCAGTTCCATTCAAGTGTGCCAGATCTTTCCATGTATTTTATAGGTTATGCAGGCATTTGATTACTACTATAGATCTCAGTCTGCAAGTGCTGTGTAAATTAAATATTCCTGAATGAACATCACAGTATTGAAGATCCTTGTTGGAGAGGGCTTGTGTTGTTTCTTTTTAGACCTGAGAGGCAGGTTACTGTCAGCCCTTCTGTGAACCAGGTTCAGAGACTACATGTAGAACTTCCAAAATTTTTGTGCAGTACTGAGCTATTTAAAACATCTCGCGGTGTTCACAAAAAGCATCCTAGTTATCTGAGAAGAAAATAAAAGTGGTGCCACCATTGAATTAATTTGTGAGAGAATGCTCCCTGCTAGTTTGCTCAGGTTGTTTAGGTTTGTGTTGGAATGTAAGGGAATTTCATGAAAACTTTTCACATAATTACACATTTCCCCCTTTATTATAATCACCTTCCTAGATGAGGCTCCAGCCAGTCTGCTTGAAACAATTGCACTCACTTGTAACCTGGTCAGGTCTGCTGTTCTCTCTTTCTGTGTTTACAGTAGCTCTCCTCTATCTTAATAACTGAAGAGTGCTAAACACATATTAGGCTCAAACTTACTGGTGTTCAGGCTTTGGTAAATTTTGCCTTCTTGAATGAAAAGTCTAATAGAGAAGTCTAGTTTTATTTTCTTCTCCAGACCTTTGCCATGCAAGTTTTTATTAAAGGAGAAAAAAAAATATTACTAGTACCTTTTAGATCATGAATCAGAAGTGAGAAATTTTAAAATCTTTCCTTTGAATAAAAACTGATTGTGTAAAGGGAGAGATGCAAATCTAAAACTGAATATAAATACCATTCTCTTCTAAAAATTTCTCTTCTGCGGTTTGCAAACTTAAATATTTACTTTTAAAATTGTCTTTAAAGTTTGAGGGAAGGTTGATTCTGATGGGCTGTAGTACAGCCCTTACATCATCTTCTTTTTTGAACTGAATAAAAAGAAGTATGCACAGAATAATTATGTCATATGGTTACTGTGGTACTGGGTTCATATACTCTCTAGCATGAATATACTCAGGTTGTGCTGCTTGTTCCCCAGAGTACAGCAGAAAAGGCATTCAAAAACTATGTGTTTATATGCTTGTGGATTTGGGTTGGGAATGAGAAACAGTGAAGCTGTTATCTGACATGTGCTCTTGTTAGCTTTGAAAGTACAGCTAGAAACCAGTGAAAAAGTTCCAGTATCTCAAATTGTTCAATTATTGGGTCTGTTAGCAAGACAGAAATTTGTTTGAAATGCAGAAGTTTTTTTCTCTGTCTTTTTTTTTTCTGAAATAAGCTCTAAATAATTATTTTATATCATAAATACTCATTTCTGCTTAAAAAATATTTGGGTTTTAAGTGCTGAAGTAGAAAATTTCTGACACTGGAGATTGATCTTTTCTACAAAAGCCAACAGATTTTTTTGTCTTTAAAGAATTTAGTTTTTAGAGGTGAGAAAAGAAACATTAAGCAAGCAAGTACTTTTGAGTAGCAATGAATTCATAAGTGTAACCCACAATGGCATCTAGATATTAGAAGGATTTTTCATTAAATAAAAGTAGACATACAGCCCTATTTATGCTCTGAGAATTTAAAATTTGGACATGTGGATCTGATTTTCTTCTGTCTTGAGACTGATGATTCTGTAACGTTTTCCATTATGTGCCAAGGTAGATGTTTCATATTGGCATGGAAGTCTTATTTTAAGTCTCCAAATAAGAAAACCTTCAGAACAGTAACCTATGGGGTGTTTTTTTAAATGAAACTTAGTAAAGCTGTAGGCACTTTATTTACAATTTTTCAGGTCTTTGCTCTGCTTATCCCTGGAGACTTGGGGAAAGTCTACCTAAAACGGTTTGGGAGTGCATATTTTGGGTAACCATGTGGAAAAGTATATGGTCTTCACCTATGATGTGAAGAGTTCTAAATCATAGCAAGGTGCACTAAAAATAATAGTTTTAAAATATATCTGCATTGCAAAACCTTGGCTTCCATTTCCAGGCCTTGGACAATATGTATATGAGGATACTTCCTCCCCAGCCCCCATGATAGTTTACATGCTTGAGCATCAGGAAGCCTTTGGCAAAATTAAGTTTTACAATTTAAAAATTCACTATTGCTGCAAAGCACAGAAGTGTTTCAGGGAGAAAAAAATGCTTCTGGGGATGGTTGGTATGTTTTTTTATTTGGTTTGGATTTTTTGTATTTCTGGATGTAACAAATACTATTGAAGGGCTGGATGTTTATAAATTTGTGTCCCACTGCTAACTGAGGCCTATAGCTTTTAAATTTTCTCTTAGGTAGGGCAGGCATCAGGTCTTGCTTGTATAGATTCTTATATCTGAAAACACATACAATTTTGATGCAACGGATTTTTTCCCTTTTCAATGTACTTTTACTTATATCTTCTGTGTTAAGCAGTCTGTTTTCATACAAGTTTAGATGGGGAAACTCAAATGTGTTGTTTCCTTGAATCAAGGTGAAAACAATTACTGTGTTGTATGGGACATTTACTTATTTTGTTAGTCGTATCTTGTTATAGAAAATGTGAGGGTTGGAAGTGGGGGGTGAATGTAGCTTTTTGGGCTGGAGGGAGTTGGTTTGGGGATTTTCTAGTTTGGTTCGTGTGTCTTTGAAAAGCATAGCTTCTACTCAGTGAAGTTCTAATCCAGTTTTTATCTCTACTGATCAAATTGTTACTGGGTATGAATTTTCAGCATGGAGTAATCTGGATTAATCCCTTCAGAAATTCATTGTGATACTATAAAATCAGGCATGCAGTACGTTTTGTTGATGTTTTGGATGACACTGCAGACAAAATAGGTTGTGAAAATAGTTGGTGTTAATGTATTAGAGATCCCCCTAAAGGGCTGTCAGACCTAGAAAAGGCAGTGGTGTGAGAAGCCTTCATTTTTGACTGCTCTTTGAAACAGGAAGCAAGTGTAAAATCATCCAGAGGAGCAAAGAACAATAATTTGATTCACCTTAGAACTGCAGAATAATCCTTTTTTTTTCCTTCCTGCAACAACTTTTCCTGCAGACCTATAGCAAACAGATTCCTTTTTATGTTTTCTTGTAGGCAGTTTTACCTACATATTGTTGACCATTTAGGGAGATCCAGGTGGAGAAACAAAAAAATTATTTCCATGCTGAAGGAGTTTATATGTGCAGAAAGAATATTATCCTTCTAGAGGCAGAGGTAAAAGGCAGTAAGAGTCGGGAGGAGATGATTACTGGTGGATTATAGGCGGAACAAATAATGAAAAGCAAGAGAAAAAGCCTAATTGCCTATGTAATAATTAGACAATGAAAGAAGACGAACACAGAGAATATGTAAGAATAAGCTAAGTACAGATATAGATATGTAGATATAGATACAGATCTAGATATAGATAGATAAATAGATATATTTAAGTTTGAGGGGTTTTCTTCATTGTTTATACTTAAACTAATTTTACCATATCCTGTGAGGAATTTCGTATTTTTTCTTTTAAAAAGCCACATATGTAACAAAACAAAGAATTAAAATTCTAAAAATGGATCAGTGAAGTGATAGAATATTATTGAAATGATAGAATAATGAAATTCCTCATTTATCTTCTAGTCAGTGTAGGCCTTCCTCATCAAATACCAATACAGAGAGACATGTTGTCTTGCTGGGAGCTTTATTATACTGCAATGGGAGCAGATCAATGCATCTCCCTCCATACTTTCTTGTTCATTGGATTTTTTTTTGATCAATAAACACTCAGTGTAACAACGTTGCTTAAAATAATTTTTGCCAGTAAAGTAAATATGCAAATATATTTTTAAAACCAGACTATTTCCAGCACCTGAAGGGAGCCTGCAAAATTAGCAGGAGAGGGATTATTTAACAGAGTGTGTAATGACAGGACAAGGCAGCATGGCTTCAAATTTAAAGAGGTTAGATTTAGATTAGATACTAAGAAAAAATGCTTTATTGTGAGGGTGGTAAGGCACTGGAACAGGTGGCCCAGAAAAGTGGTGAATGCTCCATTCCTGGAAGTGTTCAAGGCGATTTTGGATGGAGCTGTGAGCAGCCTGGTATAGTGGAAGGTGTCTCTGCCCATGGTAGGGGAGTTGGAACTGGATGGCCTTTGAGGTTTCTTTCAACACACACCATTTTATGATTCTATGTGAAGACTGATTTTGCTTTATAAGTGAATGTGCGTGTGTACCTGTAATGATTTTGTAGCCAAATAATTCTGTTAATTCACAGTTACAGGGGTTTTTTATAGTTGAACATGAAGCTCAAATGTATTTTTGTCTAGACGCAGGCAGTAGTGCATTCATAAAGACTTTAGGTTTTATTAATTCCATTTTTTCAAACAATTCTCTTACATTACTTTCACTTGTCTAGTAGCCTTTCTGGGAGAAATCTGAAAATCTGCCTGAGAGCAGCATGAAGTTAGTCTAGTGGTAAAAGATTTTGTAGATCCCAGTGATACACTAAAATTTGATATCAGTGCACATAATACTTTTTGGGGGGATGTGACCCCTTTCATTTACTGAACATCGACCAAGTCTGTACTGGTTGTTGCAGGTATGAGATATTTTTGTGGGTATGAGATTTTTGAATAGTAAGGTTAACTCAGTAAACAAATATTGTCTATCAGCAACCAAGAGTGAACAATTTGGCCATAATGGAAATGAAGCTGAAATTGCATTCTTGTAGCAGGAAGACATTTGAAAAGAGACCTCTATGATGCAGGTTTTTAGGTAGTTCACAGAGAGTACCTTTTGTTCTCAAATCTGATGTGTTGATCATTGGTACCTTTTCCTTCTGTTTTCTTTCTGAAAGGTGGTCTTGGAATGCACATTAAAGAAAGACCTCGTTTACAACAAAGTTACTCCTACTTTTTACCACTGGAAGATTGATGACAAAAAGTTTGGCCTCACATTTCAGAGTCCTGCTGATGCAAGAGCATTTGATAGAGGTATTCGGAGAGCAGTAGAGGATATTTCTCAAGGTACATATTTCAGGTGAAAGACTTGGTAGGGTGGAAGAATACTGAGTGTTTACTAAAAAAGATGTCAAAGCACTTTGTGTAACATTACATTGATAGTATTTAAGGATGTGGATTAAACTATGGTATATTGGGATTTTAATAGTTTTTGAAATAGTACTTCTGGCATTTCTAAAGTGCCATTCGTCCAAGTGTCTTAAATTGTTTCACAAACACTAATAAGATAATTTCCTGAAACATCCCTACATAATAAAGCATTGCCTCTTTCTTTTAGACATTAAGAAATGGAGGAATCTGGAGTGTTATATTCTCTCACTTGGATCTTAGAAGCTTTTTGCAGCTCCTCTGTTCTTGTAGGATAAGCTGGGAAGTTGAATGATTTGTGACCTGTTGAGTTCTCTCTTTATCTGCACTTTCTTTCAGTTAATAGTTCTATTTTTTAGTAACAGCTGACAGCATAGTTCTTAGGACAGGTTTTTTTAGGAACAGAAGAAGAATTTACGCAGATAACAATATGGCCAACTGGTTCCAGAGTTTCACTGAATTAATGGAAACCAGTGAGAAAACTGAAGGATATCATCAAGCCTAGATTTTAAGCTGAAAATATGATAAATGTATTGCTGGATTGAGACAGGGAGGGAAGAGAACAGGTCTCTATTGAATTGAAAGAAAATCTCTTTCAGGCTTGTAAAAAGTAACTTTCGGGATTTTGTGTGTGTTACCCTACTAATGAAGGGAGGAGCATGTTTCTGAAGGGAAATGCTTTTTGACATACTGTAATGACTGCTTTGGAATTGTGTTGGTATGACCCATAGCCCTTCAAGACAAATAATTAGAGAACTTGAGAGTAATTTTTTTTTCTCTTAAGGTCTCACAGTTTCAATTTCTGCCAATTTATAGCAAAATACAACACAGTGTGCATTCATGCTAACCAAATGTGTCTGCCTTTTCAAAATGCTACATTAAAAGGAATATACCCGCTTGCTTCTGACTGCTGCTGACACTTTGAAAATGTTTTTATAAGGAAGGTGGGAACAGGAGAGAGGAGTATGGCTAGGAATATTTAGTATAGAAAATGCAGAGTGTAGAAATGAATGATGCTTACTAAATCAACTTGAAATGCAGTGATCTATAGGTTAAAAAAAGTAAACAAGAGTGTTTATATCATCCTCACTGGATATTGGGAGATGGTGTGAATTACTCGAAGCAGTAAGCAGTAAATACAAAGAAAATAACTTTGTCTACATTTTTTTTTCTTTATATGAAGGTTATCCACCCTCCCAAAATGATGTTGAAGTGGCAGAAGAATGCTTTCAAGTGAGTAAATCTTTTCTTTTACAAATGTACTGAACAGATTTTTGCTCTCATTAGTGAGAATAAGCAAAATAAGAGCAATAGCAAAATTCAGTTTAATGAAATAAGTTCCAGAAGAATTATCTAGAAGACTTGTAATATTGTCTGTCCTAAATGAAGTAGTTATTATTTAATCCATACGGTCATTAAGTATCCTGAGTTTAATTTTTAACTTCAAAATGTTTGTTCAAGGTATATGTCCTCTTTGATCTTATTGAAATATGAATTATTCTTCTGGGAAACAGAAAATAGAGGAATGAAGAAGCTTTTTACTTGTACATCCTGTTTGTCTTCTTAGATTTCACTTTGCAGTGATAAAACACTTCTAACATAAATTGCTAGAGTTGAAAAGATGGTGAGACAATGGTTAAGAGAATCTAGTCCAAACAAAGACAGAAGTTGAGACAATTTTTAAAAACACACTGAAGATAAAGTAGTCACTTGTTGAGATTCAAATTTTTATTGATCCTTTTTAGCACTATTCAATTTCTGTAGGTCATAATGGCTTAACAGATAAAGATTTTTCCAACTATACTTCAGAGTTACACTGCTTTACACGTATACCATATTATATACCATAAATACTGTAACACTGATGCCTAGCACTGCCTGGTAATATCCAAGAATCTATGTAATTAAAAAGCCAGTATAAAAAAATATAATGGAGATATATATATACATACACACAGAGTAAATAACTATAATATAACCGAGTAAATCCTACTTGTGTCTAGGTATGATTGTCATTTTTTTCTTCTTATTTATGGTTTTAGGGAAAGCCGTGTCTTCATTCACATATCTATTCAGTTTTCAGAGTGCAGAAATTTAAATTAATATGAAGATGGTAAAGAAACAAGTTGACTCAGGAGTCTTAGTGACTATTCAGAAAACTGATATTGTTGCTAAGTGATTTCTTCTGGGAAAGAGTCTTGTCACTTATGCAATAATAAATCCTGTATCTGTGTAATTAGATCCAGCGTAGAACCTCTAGAACACAAAATCAAGAAAATTAGCAGCTGACTTTGAAGATATTATGATAGGAGACTGAGAGTCAAGTGTTTGGACAGGATACTGCAATGCAGTGACAATACAGAAGTCTCCTGATATCTTTTCATTTTATGGTAGAAGAAATGTATTTCTTTGTGTAAGTATTGCCTGTGTAACAACCTGTTGTTCTTTGTTTGCAGTGCTTTTTTTTTCAAGGCACTTGAAAGTAAAACGGCTATAAATATTAGATATTTCAGATTTTAAAAAAAGAGAGATTTTGTCAGGGTGAGGAAATGTCTGCCAAAGTAAATGCTGTCCTTAATCAGATCTTAAAGGACTTGCTTAAACATGCTTTGTTGCAAGGATAAATAATTGAACAGTTTCTACAGGCCTAATGAGATTAGAACAAACCAATAACCTCTTGATTTTGCTGCCTAATTATTACGTTTTTATAGAAGGATGCCAAAATTGAGGAAAATATCTGAGATTCATTATAGTTACAAATTTGTTATTGGGAAAGTGGAGAAAAGTGTGTTTACAACATCTGTTCTATATATGTGAATATCAATATATTACCTACTTACATTTGTAAATATAGGTTTACTTTATATTCAATTTTTTTAAAATGTATGGGTTTTTTTCAATACATACATTTGTTTTTGAAATCTGGTCTACAAGCTGTATTTTATATATATACACTCACATACTATATATATATATATATTACAGGTACAAACAATCTTGTGTGGTACAAACTGCTGGCAAAACTATCTTTTACATCTTAGACAGGGAAACATATTTAATGACTTCATCACAACAGACTTCACCTAACTGTGGTTAACCTCTTAATAGGTGTCCTGTTTTCTAGAAGCCAATATCTCTTACTGTATCTCTGCACACCAAAGTAAAATAAGTGAAACTAGCATTGCCTATCAATAGAAATACCAGAAGGGAGGAAAAAAAAACCCAGAAATGCAGAGAAAACTGAATCCATCCTGGTTTAGCTATCCTTCATCTAAACCAGGTTTAATGTATCAATAACGAAGTTGTAATTGCAAGGTTATAAACATGAGAGTAGAAAAGCTACACCATTTTAGTTATAGACATCAGATCTAGTCTCCAAGAATACCTTTGAAATGCCAAATAGTCCACATTCTCTTTCAAATTATTAATTCCTTCCCCTTCCAAGACTGATACTCTGATAAAGTGAAACTGGGTACCCCAGGGTCTTTTTAACTTGATGCATAAGACAATAGTTCTTTGAAGATAATGTATTGAGTATTTGAAGAGTCACGTTGACTTGTCCCATACTTCTTGCCACCTCTACGTAGTTTAAAATGCTTAATGATTTTTTTGTTTCCCTGTTCATTTTATAAGCTGTTTTCCAAAGTCTCTATCAGTATTTTTGAGTGTGTTTTGGAGTATATGCAAGGGCATTTTGGAGTGTGGATAGAATATTAGAGAGTAGTTTTTCCTATACTGTTCTAGTCATCTTACACAGCAGGAATCCTATATTTAGTCTACCTTTGAAGTATAAATATAGTATTTCATTTGTACAGAAATTTCATTAACAGTGGCTTGTTCTTGTTATTTGTTTTTTTAATGAAGATGATTTGATAAAGAAAGCTAAACATGCTTCATAAGTTATTTTACTGGCTAGTTATAGTTGGTGCTAAAGAAAGCAAATAAAATGATCAAAAGAAGATCAAAAATTATCATCTCAATGTGAAATCTCAGTGCTTCCTTGTAATAAGTATTATCATGTTTTAGAGAAGTAGTTAGCAGAAATAATGATTGTCCAAAAGCTGTATGTGTACATCTTAAATATAAACCCAAAAGTTGAAGTCTTGTCCTGAGCCTTCTAGGCTAGCAATTGGCCTACTATGTTATACTTTGGTTCATTATTTTTTTTAATTTTTTTAATTTACATTTCATAAATAAAATCTCCCAGAGAAAGCAGTCTTTCTGTAAAGATCAAATTTATTATTTTAAGAAGATATAGCTTCATTATCGTTTCTTTAGCCTCTCTATTGTTTACAAATAATGTTAAAATCCTAGTATTAAAAGAATATGATCACTTAAGGGGTTTCGTGGTTGCTTAAATTATTGCAATTATTTTTAGTTGTTTAATTAACTTATTAGATGCAAATTGTTCGTATCATGAAAAAAGCCCTGGTTTCACCAGATTCATTTCAAAGAGAAATACAAATGAGTTAAGGCAGAGCTATGTGACTTCCTATAATGTTGGTAAATGGAACCTGGAAAAGAGTATGTACTTACATGGAAATATACATTGGGAATTTCTTTTATAAGGAAGTTTAGATGTTTTTGGTATAAAACCTTGCATTTTGAATGTAGTAAATAAGCAGCTTTTGTAAGTCAGTTTGCTTGTTTATTAAAAGATTGGCTCAGGTTCTTTTCCTCTGTCAAATAAAAACCTCATGGTCTAAAACTCACCTAGCTTAACTGAAAAAAAATTTCCTTAGAAGTAAATGTAAATGAAATCTAGAGCTCATACATTTAAAATTATTTTTGTGAGGTCTTGCTTTTGTGAGCTGAAAAATAGAGTAGTTGAGTTTTAATTTCTTTCAGTTTTTGTTGATTCAGCCATATTTGTGTTATTTATAGGCTACCAACACATTTTAACAGTTTTGAAGTTATAGGAGTTGGATCACTTATGCTTTTGAGTTTCTTACTAGTGGCAGAAGAAAAGTGTAGACTGATAAATTGTAAGCAGAAAATAAAAAGTTTGGCTTGTTCTTTCAGACGTAAGTACATTAGACTTTTTGTTAACAGGAAGGGGAAAAGGCCTGCAGCTTACATGCATCTTAAGTGGTCTTGGTGCAGGCAGGGAAGACATTAATTGTTCATGTGCCACTCTGTAAATATATTGTTTAGTGACCTCTTCATAAGGGCCTTTAATGACCACTCAATTTATTTTGTCTCTAACAAAATGTTTGCAGAAGTTTCATTTTACAAAAATAACATTATGACTTGTAAGGAAATGCGAAATAATTTGCCCTTGACACGGTCTATTGTTTTATGGATAAGACAATACTACATGGTAAAACAATAAAGATTAGAAATATTTAGTGCAGTTAATAAATTGCTTAGGTCCAGTTCTTAAAACTAAAAGTAATACTAATTCATATTATCAGTTTCAAATAAATCTATTCATATATTGTTCTAAATAATTTTGGTTTATTAAGCTTTTTTTGTTGTTGTATATAAAAAACAGGAGGAATTATATTTTTTTTCCTCACCAGTGTTCCTAGCAGCCTCTTTACATGTAGTGTTCTCTATGTATTCAGGTGGAAAAGCCTTTGAAGAAAGAGGCATGTCACATATCTTATTTTTTAGTTTAAACTGTATGAAATATTCAGAGTAATCCAGGTAATACTTCAGCCTATGTCAGAAACACATACCTGAAAATAATAGTTTCTTTGCCAAATATATGGCTTCATCAGTCTCAGAAATACCCGAAGCACAAGGAAGTCATTCAGATGTTTTTGAAACCTTGTATGATTTATTCAGAATTGAACAATTAAGGAAAAAGCCTTCAAACATTTCTTGTGTTGTTAGCATCAAACAGCAGATTTTCAGGCCTCATGGGAAGTAAATGCAAGAACTGGGATGCAGTGGAAATGTGGTCTCTCATCCATCCTTCTGTGTAATAATTAAACTTAGTTAGAGGAGAACATTTTTAACAATGTTTGCAGAACAATGTTGAATTCTCTCCCAGACTTAACTCTGGCAAACTGGGAGAAGTAAGGAGAGAAAATTTGAAGAACAAGAGAAGCTCAGTCTGGTTTTCATTTTCTCTACAGCTGTCATCTGGCTTTGAATTCTGCTGGAGAGCTACAGCTGGAGTCATTTTATTGCTTTACCCAGCATCCTTTTGCTTGTGCGCACAGAAATGTTTTAGTAGTCTTGGAAAAAAATTCAGAGTATCTCTTAGCAACCATAGGACAGTAATTATTATACCAGCAGCTGGGAGCAAACCAGATTTCCGTTGTGCATTAAAAACTGGCGTAGGTTACTTTACAGATGATACTGAATAACCTATGCCAGTACTGTACTTTGGAGGCTGTGGTTAAAGAATATTGAATGTGGGCGGTGTAATTGCTTTGGACAGTAGAAAAGGAGAAGTGTGTGCATCTGTGTTAGTGTGTGATACTCTGTATATTTGTTCTGTATATGTTCTTGTGGAAAACTTTATATGTTTGCATCTTACTTAAATGCATTTTCAGCACAATACCATTTTTGTTTCTAGGGCTTTTACTTCAGATTGTCAGTGTTTCCATTATAAATGTGGGTTTTCAGGTGTTGTAATAAAATATCACTTTGGAGCAGGAAGTGTTGTCCAAGGAAAAGGTTTTTGGATACTAAGAAACGTGGTTTGATTTATCTAAACTACAGTTTAATTAAAAGCAGAGAGTTCAGCATGGTTATCTGGCGTTTCTGTAATTTGGCATAGTGAATATTTATTGGCTAAAGAACTGACATGATTGCTTTTTATTTTAATACCAGAAGTTAGTCTGTGTCTGCTTAGCTGTAGTGTAAAGGTTGGTAAGCTGAGCATTGTGCTTTCAGAAATGCTGTCTGGCGAGTTTTTGTCTTACAAAAGGTCACGTGCTTTTCTCTGTCTGTTGCCACCCCGAAATTTGTCCTTGAAGTCAATTAGTTTGAATTGTGGTATCTGTGTTGGAATTTTCTAAAAGCATTCTTTGATAATTGCTGTGTATGGGGCACAGGTTTGCTTTAAGATTAAGGTTTGGATTTTGTACATCATCTGGCACCGCTAGTTAGCGCAGTAAGAGATGATCTGTGCCTGTGTCCTTCATTAGATGGAGCGCTCCTTGACTGCCAAGGGGAGTACCTTGTGTCTGCCTGTGTGAGCATATGCATGTGTCCTTTTTGCTCTGTAGTGTAGAATAGTATATTTTTAAACAAGAAAAGTGTGAATCACCTGCAGGGACAGGAAATAATGCAGGCTGCTGCAAATCTCACCCAGGGATAAAGACTGGCTTGGGCTTGTGGGTAGTATGTGTTTTTTCCCTGGCAAGGAAGGAGTAGAAGTTTTTGCTGCTTGCTCCCTTCTCCCTAGACTACTCAAATTTATAATAACCAGGGGAAGGGGAAAGGGGATTGCTTATCACTGTGGTTTCTGTAAAATGGCTTCTAGCTGTTAGCTTAAATGCTTGTAGTCATTTTTAAACATTGCTCAGACCAAAAATGGTTGTAGGCATTTCTTCCTCATTTTGAATACAGGTCTTCTGTGGTTTTAGCCACTATTTTGGAAGCTTCTTATATCATTGGGCAGTGTATCTGCAAGAGTACCTCCTGCCATGAAGATGTTTGCTATTGCACTAATATTTGATGCTTTTTGCTCTTAAAATAAGTGTACATATATGAAGTCTAATTGTTGTCAGTCATTCCAATATTTCTTTTAGACTCCTTTCCCAACAATGTTTGACCAGAAAACTTAATTTTGACAATAACAGGGTCAATTACTTTGTTGTGGTGTCACGATCAAGGATTTGCAAATGTTTCTTCTTTTTGGCATTTTGCATGTCTTCACAATTTTTCAGGGGGACTTCAACCTGGCTGAGTGAACTTTTGTCTTTCTTGGCATGTATGGTCTCTAGTATTAATTGCACTGGTCATGAATTAATTACTAAATTTAATGTTATCCTACATGGTGCTTCTGAAACAATATATGAAATCTTAGTGAGGTGATGATTTTCTTTCTCCTACAAAATCAGCTACAGACCAACTACTTCATATTATCTAGGTGTCTTAGAACTTGATACATTAGGCTTTTATTTATGTGACGTGCTAATGTAATCCTGGAATAAATTCTGTTAGTATTTTGATGAGTGAAAACTAATGATTCTGAGATAATACTTAACTTGCCAAAACTTTAGGTTTGCCTCTGCCTCAGTATTTTTCTGTAGTATTTTTATTCTTTTCCTCTGAATGTTTTCTTGATACATACAAATTCTTATGATAAAGCTGAAACGTTCTCATTGCTGGAAGCTTGATTATGCCAGAATTTTATCAGTGCTATCTGTGATGACAGCCAGTTAACTTTTCACCATCCCTCAATGCAAACAAAACATACAGTACATTTTTGGTGGCCCAATGGAATTTGTGTCAAAATGCTTTGCTGTATCCTAAGTATTTCTCAGTCAGTCAAGCTTAAAGAATGAGAACTGTTTGTTTTTCAATTCATTTCAGAAATTGGATCATCTTACAAGCCAGTATTCCACCAACACATACTTCTTCTTCCTTCTTCTGAATGGCACAAGTCCTCCAGCTATCCCATCATATACTGCTTCATGGTCGCATTTTTGTATCAAATTGCCTGATACAACTTTAATTGCAGAAAGACAGTCTTTATGTGTTTAATGCACACTTGCTGCAATTAGATATTTTAATTGAGCCAGTATAGATTAAAAATTACTTTCTCTTCCTTTCCAGCTGATTTTGCTTTTAATTTATAAAGAGGTCTGACTGCCTTTTGCCTTATTAGTCTCAGATTTTTTTTTCAATTGTGTTTTTGTAAATACTGGCAGCTTTGTGGGTAGTTAGAGAAAACATCATCTCAGAGACAGGTTAATCTCTTACTTCCTTAAAGAAGTCTGATTTGGCAACTGTATTTCAAAGGCATTTATCTCTAGTGCCTAAGTGTGCTGTCTGCGGAGAAATTCTGTATTTACCAAGGCTCACAAAAATGAAGAAAATACTTGTCTACTTTGAAATGCTTTAAAAATGTGCATTTAATATTACTTGTATTTATAGATACCTCTAACACGTTATATGGAATATTAACATATTTATGTATGAACTTGTTAGGTTTGGCATTGTTTCTATATAAATGCAAAAATCATTTCAAGGGAGTTCTTATGTGTTCTAGACCGCTCAAGAAAATACATCAGGTTCACTAATGAAAGATCACCTTTTTCAACATGAAACTGTAGTAACCAGTGAAACTTACAACAGTGCAAATTTAAGGCCTTCAACATTTGAGGATTTCAACACCAGGAGAGCCTGTTTTCCTAGCCAATCTAACCAGGTAAGAATACCCATGAAAGAAGCAGTCCTTACTTTGCTTGCTGTATTAATGGCACAGTGTGTAGTTTCTGCAAGAAATCACAGTGTTCTGAGTCCATGTACTCTCAGCTTCTTGAAATGTTCAATATAAACTTTGCAGCTGAAATATTATAGCATTATTATGGCAGAGGTAAAGCTTTGTGAAGGTATTTACCTATCTTTGTAGTGCACCAGACTACATGAATAAATCTCTAATTTCTTTGAAGTCTGTTTTTGTATTGCAGATTTCAGTATCAGCAGCTTTAAAAAGCTGTTGAAATTTTTTCAGAAAATGTTAATTGGGCATTAGCTCAATCTTGGTTACATGTATACTAATTCTGTTTTGCTTAGAAATATTGAAAAGTATCTTTAAAATTGAGTTGGATGCATTGTACAGTAGGGCACTTCTAAATATTTTTATCGAAACATTGTTTATGCTTTCTAAATGCCTGTTTAAACTAAAGTACTCTGTTTTGGTGCAGAAAGGAATATATGTATATATCAGTTATGTGTGAAAAGTATTGAGGCATTGGTACAGCTTTTCCTTTTACTATACTATACTATTCCTTTTCCACACTATACATTTTTCTTTTTTTTCTAAAGCAAAAAGAACTGACAGTTTTTTAGACTTAGTAAATTGGATTATAATTAATTTGATGGTCTTATGTCTAGAACCAAAGACATGGGAAACTTAGAATATGCTGAATAACAGTAGTCAAAGCAGAATGCAAGTTCAAGTAGTTCTGAAGACTTACAAAAAGAATATTTCTGCTACTTGAAATAAAGCTTTTTAGTGCCCTCAGTTATTTTTGCAGAGAAAAATATGATTGTATTTAAGTCTTATATCTGCTACTCTTATGCTGCTTTGTTCACCAAAAGAAGCAAGCAGTGTTATCTGGAGAACTAAGAAGCTTGAAATTATTAATTTTTGATTTTTAATCATTGATCTACTCCAATTATCTCTTTGCATAAGTCATCTCATATTATTGTTTCTCTTAAGGTATGTATTTTTCCCCTCTTCCCATTTACTTGCAAAGAGAATTGTAAATATTTTTTTAGAATAAACCAGATGGGTGATTAGGTTATTGCAGTTAATATTTAATGGCTACAGTAACAAGTGATGTATGTCCTGTTAGTCTTCCCAACATTGTAAAGAAAAGTGCAGTAGCTTAAAACACCTGTAAGTTTTAAAAGCATGTATAAAATCAACTACTGAGAAAGTGATAATGTAGGTTTTGTTCAACTGATTAGTCTGTGTCTGCCTGATAGAAATTAAATAGAAATTTCTTTCAAATGACAATGTTAGAATTCAGTTCTTGAAAAGGGAAGTTATGGGCAATTCCATGAAAATTTAAGTAGATATTTCTTAAAATATTCTTCTCATGTTGTAGCACCACTTGCAAGCAACAGACACACTCTGCTTTTTGCATGGTCTTGTGGGACACACATTCAGAACATAGGCAGGTCACCAGAACCTCACATTCTGTATGTGCACACACTGCACTGGCTCTGCTAAACTCCATGCATGCAACCAGGTGGCGCAGCAGACCTTGAGCTAATTACTGGGTTTGTTTCAATTTTGTGTAAATAAGTTTGAACACTCTTACTTAAGAGTGTGCTCGTAAGTTGAATAGCTCAAGAAGTACATGCTCCAACTAAAGAAGTGATTAATGACAATTCAGATTTTACCTGTAACATTTTGACTGTTATTAAAAAAAATATTCAAGTCCTTCAGCTTTCCACCTTCTGATACATGGATAAAAAGTGTGTTAAACTTAGTACTTTGTGATGATGTAGGCAGCTGCTGGTGTCTTCATATTGAAAAGTTGCAAGGTGAGCAAAGTCAGGTGTATGTCTTTTAGGAGAAGCTGCAAAGGCTACTGTACCAAGGAAGTGACTGTGCCTTGTTTAAAGGTGCACCCCTTCCAGTAAGGTGTGATACTTGTGGGTTCAGTTGCATCAACAAAAATTTTCTGCCTCATTTCCGCTGGGCTAATCATGTTCAGAATCAGATTCTCTGTGGAATTTCAGTTTGCTGTAACATTCTTCCTCCCTTCCTGCTTCAGCTTCACATAGGTGACATTTGTACTGAGTTTTACTTTTGACTGTTTAGAGGACTGAGTGCATTATTCTCATTAAATTTTGCTGCTATTTCTATCTGACTTTGGATTGTGAATTGTTCATAAGTTTTCATGTACTTCATGCATTCATAGCGGTCCCATTTAATACCCAGTGAGTAAGCTCTTTCCAGCATTTCTCCAGTTTGCCTATTTTTCAGCATTTTCTGCTCAAAAAATATTTCTTAATATCAGTGCCATAAAGAGTGTAGTGGTGCCTTATTTGTAACAGTTAAGCATTTTTAGGTGTTGGGCTCAAGACTTGAAAAAATAAGAGTTCTATGTATGTCGTGTGTTCTGCTCAAACTATTAAAAAGCATTCAAAGGCTTAGGAGAGGTCAGATTCTACAGTTGTTAGTATTTGTAGTGATCTTTAATGGCAATGGGAGGTTGAGGGTGGTTTTTTTTGTATTGAGGTTTTCGGGGTTTTTTCCTTTAAACAATGTTTTTTATTTACTGTCTTAAGTGCATGCATAATATTCTGTATGGACAGTGGGGCAAGGATCCTTTATGCCTGTAACGTATGGAATTTTAATTACTTTTGCACCTTTTTTCCTTAAATAAATTTATGCTGTAAAATGTTCAAATAAGGCAATTAGCCATAGTTAGTTATTTTTGCTAAGCAATAGATTCTTCCTCTTGTTTTGTTTGAGAACAGAATAGGGCTGAGAAGCAGTCTACTTCTATAAGCAAAGGGGAAGCCTAACTGCTCACATAAGAACCCGGTTAAGTATGGAAGAGAAGCAAGTTAGCAGAATAGGATATAACCTTTTTTCTCCCAGTATCCTTGAAGCCTTGTGGAAGTTCAACTGTGTGGCTTGGAGCCAAGGGAAAAAAAAATTGTTCTTGTTAGAGTACTCCAGTTGAAAGTCCCAGGGCAAAGTATCTCTAATTACAGTTCTGTTCTCATCACACAAGGATTGTTGAGCAGGGAAGTGGTTAGAGCAGGCTACAGATATTCTTGCATAATCAGAAGATAGCATATTTTAAGAAGCTCTTCCTTCCTCTTTTCCAGCTGCCTTCCCTTTTCCCTTCTCTGTCTCCTACCCCAAAACCAGGACATGCAGACTTCAGCGCAGTAGGAGCATAGACAAATGCAAAGTGACATAGAAGTGTTTTAACCTGAAACATCATCTTCAGTTTCACACACTGCAACAGAATAGAAACATGCAGTTCAGATGTTGTACTTGACTATGGAATGCTGATACATTGATTCTCATTAATTTGAGTACTAATAAGGTAAACCCTTTCAAAGCAGCAATACTGATGCCAAAGATTATTCCCAAGTGATTCATGATTCTGGAAGAATTTGTAAGACTAATAGGTTAGAGGGGAGGGGTTTTTTGTCTTTTCTGAGAGATGGTTTACACGCTGTGCACTTGACAGAGAAAAAGGCAGAATTTGACTTGAAGCCCATTTATAATCTGGCTCTGATTATAATAGCCCTACAGTGTAGGAAAATAATTGCCTGCCTGTAAGGTAGAAATACTGGGGCATACTGAGACCTTTGCTTTTTTGCTGCACTGTCTGCTATTTTCTGGTGCTACTTTTTATACACATGCTTAAGTTTTACTCGGTCATTATTTGCGTGTTTTCTTGCAAGTGTAATGTGATTTCAGTAACATTTAGTGGCAGTCCACTGTCTTACACTTTGATATGTAAGGGCTGCAGTATTTCAGTTTGGATGATTCTCTGAATTTTGTCATCTTTGACAACTTTTTCATGCCCTCATGCCCTTTCATTGTAAGGTGGAATAAACAAGAACTCTGTCTTCTCTGCCGGTTTTGTATGTGTTTAGCACATTCCTTATTAATTGCCTTTTGAAGTAAAAGGTCTTAAGTGATGGTCAGTTCATTACAAACTGAGAATTTTAGAAGTCCTTGGGTCTTTGCCTGCTGGTGTCCTAAACTAATCAATTTAAGTGCTGTAGATGAGCTAAGGAGAGACGCATTCAGAAGATGCAGTTAATGATTGATCGTCATACTGAATGTTATTCTTCATACTGCAAAATCCTTATCTAGAACACAGCTTTGATAAGAAGTTACCAGTGTTCAATACTCTTGTTATGAATTGGAGAGAGCAGGAAAACTTAGAGCAGGAATTACAGAAAGCTTCTCCTGGATAACACCACGGTGAATGTATTGGGCAGGTAGTCCTAAAGCAGCAGATCATCACATGAAATCAGCACAAAAGGCAACATTAATCTGTGGGATTAGTTTTCACTTTTAGATGTTAACACTCTAATTTTAAGCATAATTCACAGAGAAGCATCACGTTTTATGCAGATACCAAAATACCCAAAAGCTGTTACAAGACACTAAAAAGTCAGGAAAGAATACTAAAGCTCACAGGCCTAATACCCTGCAGAAGACTCATTATGGTGGGGATGTTTGTAAATTATAGTAGTGAGAAAATAATCTGAATTTTTTATCCTCAGGCAACAAGAGAAAAAAGTCTTGTTTTTTTAGTTTTCTAATCTATGTTTTGCATTCTAGGTGGACATAAATTTGAGACTCCACCATAGTAAACTTCTCTTACTTTGCCATTTCAGGTCCCATTGAAGTCAATCAGACACGTTAGTTTTCAGGACGAAGATGAAATTGTCAGAATAAACCCTCGTGACATTTTGATACGTCGTTATGCAGACTACAGGCATCCTGACATGTGGAAGAATGACCTGGAGAGGGATGACGCAGACTCAAATATACCATTTTCTAAATCAGACAGTAAAAAATCTGACTATTTATACCCGTGTGGGGATGGAACTAAGTTGAATTCCCTAAAAGACTCAAAGAGTTCTGTGGTATTTAAAACTCAGCCTTCCTCATCAAAATTTAAAAACTCAAAAAGAAGAAAAGAGGATGGTGAGCGTTCCCGCTGTATATACTGCCAGGAAAGGTTTAATCATGAAGATAATGGCAGAGGAAAATGTCAAGATGCGCCAGATCCTATTAAAAGATGTATCTACCAAGTTAGTTGCATGCTTTGCGCAGAGAGCATGCTGTATCACTGCATGTCAGACTCTGAAGGAGATTTCTCTGATCCTTGCTCGTGTGACACTAGTGATGACAAGTTCTGCTTACGCTGGTTAGCACTGGTGGCACTCTCGTTCATTGCTCCATGTATGTGCTGCTACCTCCCCTTGAGAGCATGCCATCACTGTGGTGAGGTGTGTGGGTGCTGTGGAGGAAAGCATAAAGCTGCGGGATGAATCAGTCTTGTGCCAAACAGAGCTGAAAAATCTTTGTTTCCAGGAAGCATCTAACTTGGATTTGTGGAAGCTTTTTGGCAAGCTGAAGGGAATCTTCTTTCACGTAAGAGATGCTTGATGTGGAGGAAGAAGCAAGACTTGTCAGACCTTGGCATTTTACAAGTGCTAGCCACGCCTAACTATTTCCTTTGAGTGCGTGGCATTTGTTGCGAGTTGTGAAGGAGATTTTGCAAAGGAAAGCCTGTTCTTATTATTGGCTATAAAATGAGTATATAAACTATGATTATACTAAAAGGGATTAACTTTTGCCACTTTGTACATTCATGGTTTAGGTGAGGGGGCTCTTTTAAAAGGATTAAAACTTATCTGAGGGGAAATTTTAACTAAAGTGCACTAGTGACAGTTGATTTAAGATTAAGAAAAGTTAATACTCAGCAAATGAGAAATGAAACTGATTTCAAGTGCAACTAAATCACTTATTAATAGTTTTTTGGAAGCAACTTTATGTATAAATAACAAATGTTTATATTTAACTAAATGTGTAAGGTACGAATTATTACATGTTAAACTTTCCTTCCCTCTGATATAGTAGGTATGGACCATATCTACTGTCACATTCCATGGTAGTATTTTAAATAGTTAATTTAGTTGCATTTTTATTCCAGATGGACAAATTGGTATTTTCAGTCCTGGTTCCCTTCAGCTACAGTTTGTGTTGAGTTGTATCCATGCATTCTGATAATCTAAAAACCTTTAAAATATTAATTATTCTAGTCTTGAGTGACCAATATTTTTTTGTTAAGCACAGATGTAATTGTCTAAAATGTTCTTGTTAGAACATAACATTTATTTTTATATATAAATTACTTTGATTTCAACATAATAGCAAAAATGCCATTGTTTCTGTTGTTCAACCAGCAAGTTGTTTTCTTTTGGGGTGTCCTCCAAAAATACTTTCTTGCATATTCAAATGTTCATTAAGCAAAAGGTACATTAAGGCAGTTGTAACAAATTGTCATCAGTGTTCTTGTTTATCCTTCTGTTAAACTAGGATCCTGTTCAGCTGTTTATCAAGTACTATGATTAAAACAAAAGATTAATAACAAAAGTGAAATTGTTTTCATTATTTTGAACCACAACTTTTTCTAATTTGAACGGGCAAGAACAAAAGTACTGTGTGTTTTGTTCAAAAAGAACAACAAAAGACTTAGCTTGAGAAATAAATTCCAGCCCAGGCAGAACTGAGTGAACTTCTTAATTGGGGAATTTGAAGGCGGGTTTGGAGAGGGGAGGCTGGAGAGTGAGAGAGTGTGTGTGTATGTATGTGTATGAGTGCTGGTAGATTGTGTATGGTATTTCTTATGGTTTTGTACTTAGTAAGTCTAACTTTCAGGTAAGAATTAATTAATTAACCCACAGAGAATTTTTTAAAGTGTGACATGTTGTGCTATGTTATGAAATAAGAATAATTTACTTCTTGTTAAAAAGCTGTAAAACACTAAAAACAGTCACAATTGATAGCATAGGTGCCTGTTTGACACCTTGGCTGGACTGGGACAGATTGTCTTTAGTATACCCTTGCTATTAAACATAACCAAATAATTTTAATTTAAAAAATGCATTACTTACTTTTCTCACTTACATACACATTTCTTCAATATATTTTGTGTAATTTTTTTTCTGCGTGTATCAGACCCCTTAATTTTCCTTTGTAGCCCAGAAGTAAAATGAGCAAATGTATATAATTATCTGTCTGTAAAATACTTTTTAAAAGAAAACATTTATATTTATATTACAGCTTGAATTGACCGCCTTGTGTACATAGATCATCTCAAAGTATTATTTCACATTGAAAAAGACGACAAATATCTTGATAACTACAGAAGTTATGGAAGAGCTTCTAGTTTTGTATTAAGAGTTGATTGGATGGCTGAAGTCCAAGAATATGACGTGGTAGCAGCAGTCTTGGATTTTACTGTTCATGTATTTGAAAGCTGCTACTCTGGTTGGTTTTCGTGCTTCACACATTTTCAGCTAAACTTGGTTGCCTGGAATAGACTGTTAACTTTAAAAACAACTTTCATTTTAAAATGGTGACTTTTTTCTAGTGAATGAGAGGAATTTAATATTTGTAAGTGCTAGGTTACTACTTCAAGGTGGAGAGGTATGAACAACCTAAGAAAAGAACTTGCTGGCTGTATAAGAAAATGCTATATAATCATATTGTATATATACTTCAGAAAGAAATTAGTTTTAGCAATTTCCTCTGAGCACTATACAACACAGTGAAACTCCTGGTCCTGTACTGTATTTTATATGATACATATACTTTAATATTTTTCTTAAATGTGTGCATTAATATTTTCACCTTGCATTTAACCACTTTGCTGCTAAAATATTTTCACCTTTTGCTTTTCTCTTTGAAGACCTGTATCATCTAAAAAATGGTTACTAAATGGGCCCATGCTTGCTTGTTCCTGTTGTGCTGCGTCAGCCAGCTTGCCTGGTTTGAGAAACCAAATGCAAAGATCCGAGGTTGCATAAGGATTGGTTTTAGCGGCACGCAGGTGTACTTCTCTGGTGCTAGGGATCTTACCCACTGTTACATTTAGGAGATTGGCAGTGGAAGGTAGACATACAGCAAACCCGTTCCAGAACAGCTTGTTACATCCATACATCTTCTGGTTTTGGCGGCATGTAACATTCATTCTATCTCTTCTGAAAAACTTCCTTGAGCATTTGGAAATAGAGAAATTTCTTCCCTGATCCGTAATCCTTGCCTTTGCCATTGGAGCTGTAGTTTGTCAGGCATGTAGTACCCGAGCTTTGTGTTGCTCGGAGGGGACCCGAGCCTTTGGAAACCGTCACTGAATATTAAGTCCCTCGCTCGTTGGAAGCCTCGGTTACCGTGAAAATCGTTTCCCTTGAAAGTGGGGGAAGTTAAGGGAAGAGCGGCGCTCGGGCACCATCTGCCGGGGGAAGCTCGGCGGCCTTCAGGCACAGCTCTATGACACCGCAATCACCGGGCTGTCTGTGCACGGCTTAAGGTACACCATTAGGTTATGCTGTAGCATGAATATACAGAATAGTCATTTGCAATCTGACTGGGATGCTTTAGCTCATCATGCCTCTTAAGTTTCATTATTAATACTGAAGTAAAAATCCTTTAACCATGTATTTTGTTAGGTTTAACGTTGTGATGGCCTGTTACAGGAGCATAAGAACCAGGAATGAAATGAACATTCTTTTGATTGTGTCACTGGGCTTATAAGAAAGAGGTTTTATTATTATTTTTATTATGATGATGATTTTATTTATTTCCCCTCTGGAGGTTCTTCACACAGCACAGTTATGGAGTTTTCATCCTCATGCAGAGAATATTTGGCCTTTTGGTTTGTGATACAAATCAAGTTGTGAGTATGCACAGGTGGAGTGTGCTCTCACACATGAAATTCAGTAGCTGTGAAGGACATACCTACAGCTGTGTGCATGGTTAAAGCAATATCTAATAATAATCTACAATTATTATGGTAACTGTTTAGTAAAGAGCATGATCTCATAGAACTCTTCAAGAGCTTATAGAAGAGATGTTTCAAACAGTCTTAACCAATACAGTTTCTTCTAGAGGAGCAAAGGTATTGTGAAGAATGCCTTAATTGTGCATGTTGGAATATAACATTCCCATTTTAGATGAGTTCTCTTCAGAATGATCTGTTCGTGTGTACCTGGAGGATAATGTTGAACACTTGCGTAAATAATGCCCAGGTTTAAATTAGACTTCAGATCTTTTCCAAGCTTACGGCACAATGTGCAGCCAGTACAGCTATACATTCATATTACTAAAATGAAGATCAGGATCGCTGGCTGGCAACAAAAACAAGAACTTGAAAAATATGCCTTATGGTACTATTAGTCCAGCAGCTGGGTGGATAAAACTTGTTTACTTTGGTGCATTTACAAGTATAAAGAGGGCTTGAGGGGGCTGTTGGGTTTTTTCATTCTATTTTATTTTTTTTTCCTCTGAAAGTTTCCCTTAATTGCAAAAGTTGTGGTTCATTAAAGAAATTAAAGCATTTGGTGAAAAAGCAGCCTTCATGTTTAAAGCTGCCGTATAAGCTCTACATGGTTTTCCTTCTTTTGCTTGGTGCCATTTGCTTTTCACCCTAATGACCTCAAAGTGCCTCATGTGTATATTGTTTCCATTAAACCTCGACTGCTATTTGTGTCTACTAAATGATGTATAATTTAATTAACTCATCCCACATGGGTTTGCTTAAAGAATATGAATATAGCTTGTTTCTTCAAGTATATAATGTAAATATGTCTTTAAGTTTGTAACTGGTTTGTTATCAATATCCTTGTAAGGATACATCATATCCTTGTAAGTTGACATAGTAGATAACACCATAAAAACTGTTTCAATGTTTCTCCTGTAATTACCTGATTAAAAATATCTTGAAATGAAAAAAATAACACGTTTTTCCATTCTGTGTGGGTTTCCTCAGAACAGCACACATAAAATGAAATGTTGCAGTTCAAGAATAGAATAAAAAGCCCTAAATACAGGTATTACCTTCAAACTCCAGCATCTTTCATTGTAGGAACTATTTTTAAGAGATACTATAATGTTTTAAACAAAAATGGGCTTATACCAGCTTGCTTTGTATGCACAGCAGTACTTGTCGTTGACATCATGCTGAGGTCAAGATTCCTTTACGTAAAACGTGTATATCTGTGTTCCCGCTTGACCCTACCACAAAAATGCATATCTCTGAATATAATTCCAAGCTTTCTGTAAGTTGCAGAATAAGATATACACCAGAAAAGGAAGGAAAACTAATCAGTCCATGAAGAAAAATGAACAAGCAGAAATCTGTGAGACCATAATTTGAAAGTTCAGTGGTCAGGTTTTAGGAGAGATTATTTTAAATTGAATTGTATTTGCCTCTAGGTTTTATAAATGCTTTCTTAATGGTTACAGCCAATAAAGTAATTCTCCCTGTTCATTTGATCAGTTGCTAACTTGAAGAATTTTTATTGGCAGGTGCAAATGTTACATGGACTATTAAGTATAGATACTTGAGCTTTTAATTGAGGATGTGAAAATTCACCTCTACCAGAGAAATGAAACAGACAAATGAATTGAATGACGAATAAGGTGAGGAGTTAGGAGAGAAAACTATAGAACTATGTGAAAAACGCATATGAGAAAGTAGTTCAGCATTAAACATGGTTTCATACAATTTAGAAACCTAGTGTTACATCTCAGACAAATCAACCTAATGTCATGGTTAATGCACAATCTTCTGGGTTTGAACAAGAAAAAAAGATAGTTAAGGGGTTATTGTTCTTTTATTTTTCTTGATGATTTATTTTTCTTGTTATTTTTTCTCGTCTTTTTTTTTGGGGGGGGTTGTGGTGGGCTTTGTGGGGGGGGTTGTTTCTTATTCTTTTTTCTTTTTCTTGTTCTTTTTTTCTTTACAGCTGAGTCAAACTCAGTTGCTGGAGTTCACAGAGCTGGTGGTCAGTTTCTAAAGAGAATTCACAAAAATATCTAAGTCATTTAGCAATTAATACTCAGCTTTTTGTATCACTGTTTCCTGAACCTTTTGGCTTATTGTCATGGATCACTACGGGATCCTGTGCCAGAACAGAAAGTGTTCAATCTGTAGGATTGAACATAATTTGAGAACACTGAGCTGTAATTTAACAGTTTGGAAACAGACATAACAAGCAAATGATGACAATAAAAAATAATCCACATTTTATACCTTTAATTTGAGATTGGACAGTGTGTACACACACACAATGGGATCTGATTTAATTGTGCTTTGAGTAATGCATACTGTGTATCACCTACAATACTTAGTTTTACCTAGAAGGAAAAGGAAAAAAGAGGTAAGCCAGTTCTTCAAGAAACTTGCATCTCTAGATATCCATGCCCTGACTTGAGGGGTTTGGGAATATTTGAGAAAATGAGGTTTTTGACAGAATAAGCTTCTCAGATTAATTGTGATTTCAGCTAAGTGGTGGTTTGGCAGACTCCAGGCACATCTCAGTACCCACCAAATTATATCCAATGTTTTTAGCAATATGCAATTATCTATGTTAGATCGAGGTAATGCACAGGAACAATTATTTCATGTTTGGTATTGGCTGCTTTTTTATTTTTTAAACCACCAACAAAAACCTCTTCTGCGTTCTGATTATGAGTAATATGAATCAGGGTAAGTAAGCTGACCAAATAATAACTGTTTGAAAGAAGAGGAGACACCCTTCTAAATGCAGACCCAGTACTGATCAATAAAATCTGTTTCTGTGGTCACTGCTAAAAGTAGCTACAAGAAAGCCTGTTAAGATGATTAAACTTACTGTTGCATGTAAAACTGGCTTTGAGTTATGGGCTAATCTTCCTTACTCCAAGACTGCAATCTGTCAAACCATTCCTGTATGAGCTCTCTCCTTCCAGTACTATATTTGTAGAATACAAATCTATTTACACCTGACACCTCCTAGCCCTCTGTGTGAGTAACTTGCCATTTTGTATCCCATGTAAACAGCAAGTGGTGTAGTGGACTACTTCTTTCAAACTGAAAATAGGAGAATATTGTTACTGAAGTAGAAAGGGGTTGTGCAAATATATTGCTGCTGTCAGCAGTTATCACTGCCCTTTGCTGAAGCGGGCTGTCTCTTTGTACCTGGCAGTGTGCTTAGGTGCTTTTCTGTTGCCTATATTGCCAGTGAGGGAAGTGTTACAGTGACTTGATCTTTCCTGTCTTTTCTCCATAACTTGTTCCCTTTTTCTTTCTGTGTGTTCTGAAATTGTCTTCAGCTTTCTTTGCCAGCATGTAGTTTTTACAGTCTGTGTGTGTGCATCTGATGATGATAGCTGCTGATTACTAAACACCCATTATAAATAGTATTTAAAAGTTTGTATTGCAAGCCTCAAAAGAGTTAGAAATACTGCATCACTCTTGAATATGGTAATGCTGAGAAGTTGTCTCCATTAGGTGGGCATTCAGCCACAGACTGATCAATCCAAAGAACTGTTTTCCAAGTCTGATATGGTTTTACCTAAGTCTTCTTTTGTCTCTTGCCTACTTGAATTTAACTGTTTATAAGATGGGTAATGGACTGGATTCTGCAAAACATTATTGGGCAACTCTTTTCAAGGGGAGCTGGAAAACTAAAACACTGAAGCTCTAAACAACCCTCGGTTTCCTCTCTTGCCCTAACAATCACATTGGTCATAGAGTTAAATAATTTTAACAGTTGTTGGAACTATGTTGAAACCAACAAGGTGGAACAAATTAATTTGGGAAGGCTGTCAATTTTTGGCCTTCAACAGTACTAGGGACACTTGAGTAACCAGCTGTGCAGGATCCACTGTTCTTGTTTTCCATGACTCTACAGCTAAGTGTTAAAAATGCTGCTTAGGAGCATTTTTTTCTTTCAGTGCTACTTCTGTCATGAGAATGGTGAATAACTATTCCTGCTTCCTTGCGCTTAGTGGTCTTCTGCCAGTTCTTGGAAGCCTGGAAAATGGTGGGGATGTGAGAAGTGAGAATGGTGATCCCTGCAAGGTGGACAGAGGTTAAATTACCTCTGTGGAATCATGGGAATAGAGAGGGAGAGAAGAGGAAGAGGAGCATCATCTAGGTCCTGCTCACAAAATTAATCTCTTCAAGATGTGTTGACAAGTGAAGAAGCATTCACAAGAAATTTCAAGCATTCTGATTACAGCTAGGCAGTTTCTGACATCCCCAGTGCCTTTGAGCCCTTTTGTGTACCTGAATTAATAAGTAAAGTCTGATACAGCCAAGGTCCTGGCTCTTCCGTAATAGGCAGTGTCTCAGAAATCTGCTAAGTCATAGTACAGAACACTCCTCTTTGTACATGGTGCATGTCTGGGATTTGTGCAGATGAATAGCTAATTGATTGGTATTGAAGATTGACTGCTGTCCAGACATTTCAATTAACAACGCCGTTCTAAAATAGTGGTGCTATCCAGACTTCTGATTAATTCTAGATTGTGGCAGACTTGCGCAGATTGCTCTGTGTTAACTGCATTACTAAACATATATTTTTAAAGTCATGGTTCTGAAGGCTTTAATGCATTTGGAGCTAGTTGACCAGAGAAGTGATGAGTCTCGATCTTTGGAGACATTCGGAACTCACCAAGACAGGTCCCTGAGTAATCTGCTCAAGCTGACCCTGCTTTAGGCCTTTGAGGTTGGACTAGGTGATCTCCAGAATTCACTTACTGCATCAGCAATTCTGTGGTTTTTCAAAAAAAATTATGAATTTTGAAGAAGAAAGATGGTTTCAGAATAAGTGATGTGATTTTGTGCCTGCTAAATCTGATCTCTAATTTTGAGGCAAATCCTACTGTTAACGCTTGAATATTTCAAGTTAAGATCAAAGGATTGTCATTTCAGTCGTGTCATCATTATAACTCAATGTTTTTCACTGTCATTAAAATATGAATATATTTCATGAACAAAGGCTTTTCAATATAAGTAATAGGTATTAGCATGGTATTGAGGTGAGGGGGAAAGCTAAGTGTTAGTAAGCTTAAAAATATTCACAGGTGTTTGCATAAGTAATGAACTGCTGCTTCACATGCTCTTTTGGCACAAAAACGTTTTCACAGAGTTGCTAACTTCAAGATAGTTTGGTTAAGAAAAAAAATAAAAATCAGGACCTCCAGACCTTTTCCAGATTACCAATCTACCTTAAAAGCACCTCTAAAACTTGCCTGGAATCTGGGACCTGAGCCAAGCTAGGTAAAAAAGCCTGTGCACAGTATATTTGAAAGGCACACACATCTGCTCAGGCTGATGCATCAGCAGCAGGGTGAGACTGGACGTGGGTGAGTACAGGCAGAGCTGGCAGCTAATCACTGAATCTGGGACCCTGTACCTACTACAAAATTTAAACTGTTCTTAGTAGCCAGAGCCAGAAGATGGGTGGGGACTTGAGAAGACTGAGTCATTCCCCTTCATGCCACTACTAAAAAATCAAAGTAATGTTACTGCACACAAATATTCATCTCATTTTTAGACAGACATTTTTCTGAAGTGGTTACTGAAATAGATTTTAACTATATAATTGCCAGTTCACATTTCTTAGTCCTGTTTCTCTCTTATGAAGTTTAGAAAAATGAAATATTCTAAAAACTTTGGCCGTTTTTGTGTTTCTGGAAAATTCAAAAGTACCTGAACTGCATCATTTGCTTGTTGGATGTCCTGCTGCCAACAGATTCCTGCTATTTTACCTCCAGCCAGCAATGAGGTGGTAAGTCTGGCTCATCGGCTTACTCAATAACATGCTGATCGTGACTCAAGTCCTTCCTGCACTATCCTTGATGACTTCATGCTCTCTGTAGCTTTTCTCTCCATTTATCCACCAGTGTCTCCAACAAATGCTCAATTATTGCCTAAAGTTTCTCTTCCCTTTAGACCAGTCAGATTTTGCTTTCCCCTCAGTCCTCATTTGTTCAGCCTGATACCTCTGAACTGGCTCACATTCATGAGTGTGGTGGCAGTTCTCACTACTGATAATATTTCCCTATAATGTTTATTATTCATAAATATAATTTCTTAGTAAGTGCTGCTGTGAGGCTTTACAGTAGTGTCAGGAAAGTAGAAGGATTTTGCCTCAAGATCAACCAAAAAATCCCCTACTCCTCCCATAAGGTGGGAGGTAAGCTAAGGGAGGGTGGGAGTGGTTCTGTTGGTTGTACTTTTCCATGCTATCACTCCTCAGTCTTGTAGTAATGTACCTTTGGCACCAGAGTTAGGATTGTAAGGCACTGGAGCTGTAAGACTCACTTTGACTTCACACCCTGAATGTGTGGCCCAGATGTATCTGCTGAAACTCCTTCACTGCAGCAGTTATCTCCATTCCCTCTGAATTTCTTTAACATAAACATTTACATTTAGAGGGAAAAGTAGAGTGAGAACATGAGCAGATCTACATTGTAACAGTTCGTTAGGACAGTTGCTATTGCTTGGAATAATTTAGAAAATGTTCAACCAGTTAACGCTTATATTTCTAGATGACATAGAATAGTTTCTTCCAAACTAACTGTTACAATGTGCTTTGCCCAGTGCAGGTACTCCCAGTTGGCTACACATCTGCTGAAGAATGAGATAGAAGTTACCTTTAACTATATCCATGGGGATAGGCTTCAGTGACATCTTGAGTGCAAAGCTGCCTGCACTGCGCAACAGCTTATTGCAAGTCCTTGCTCCCTTGATTTGTATATTTTTTCACTCTTTTCCTAAGTGCTGGCACTTGAGAATCTACTTTTAATCTTCCGAGGAAGATATAGAAGCCTTCCCCTTCATAAAGCAGGCAATCAGAAAGTAAATAAAGAAAATCAGTGAAGTATTTTTGTAGAGACCTGGACAGAACACCACCTGGGCTTGCTCTTTGATTCATGTACTAAATGTGTACTAAATGTACTAAATCAGTGATGGGCTGTGTTACTATCATTTATCCACAAATGACCTTTAAAAAATGTAGGCTTAATTATCAAGCTGTTGGATAAAGAACTGTCCTTTGCAAGACATCAAAATGATACAGATTTGTAAATGGACAAACTAGGTCCTGCTATGTGTGTGGACCTCTCCTGGGTTTCCAAAAATTTTGTGTATGTGAAAAATCTCACCTTGTGTAATCAATGATTGTACTGTAGAAAAGACCTTCAAGCATGCCCAGTTTAAAACACTGTGTGTGGCAACTGGATGTAAGAACATTTAAATGGAACTGCTCCCACATGTTGCAGAGGTCATTTAGGAAAGGCTGACATCATTAATGATTCATGTCTGCACAAACACAGCAAGTGACATACTATCACAACATCACTCGAGATGAAAGTCTTGGCTGTCAGAGCATTTGGTGAACAGACTGCTGGGACTTGGTGGAACTTTGACATCTGTGATGCAGCCCAAGAAGAATTTCAGATTACATATTTACATGGATGATTGGATGGCACCTCATCAGCTGCAGTTGCCTCGCAATGATCTTTCCTTCCCTATTTCTACTACATGGTGCAGTAAATGCTTAACTATATCTCTGACTTCAAAGGTCAGCTCTACTTGCAGTAATCTCACCAGCTGCTGACATGCTTGGATGGTCACTTACTAGACTTTAAACAACTTCTGAAATGTGGCTGGTAGCAACACGCTAATAGAATTTTCAGTGAGTTCTTCCTGTTTTGGACAGTAAGTTACTTGCCAATAACACATCTAGAGCAAGAGTTTTAAAGATCTCAGAAGATTGTCACTTCACTCTTACCTTTATTTCTTACAAAAGTGGAGTAAGATAGTAAAGAGGTATCAACAGGTGCTGCTTAGTTTCAGTAGACATAGTCTAGCTAGGTTATTTATATATAGAGCTATAGATAGATATAGCTATGTTATGCAGTTATTCAAAAGCCTGCCATTCAAAAGCATACCTGAAAATTTACCTTTGTCTTATTTTGCTACTGACTGTTAAATCACAGCTGACAGTAATTTGTGATGTCAAATCAGGACTGAAGCAAAGATGTTTCCCAAATAGGTTTTTTTCATAGTATCCTCCAAGTGAATCATATATTTGAATATAGGAACTTAGAGTGATCATGCATCTTGGGCATTCAGAATGTAAAATTGCTTAAAATCTTAACTGGGCTCATATACAGTGTGGTGAATGCCAAGAACTGCTGAGTGCACAGTCTTGGTTTCATCCAAAAACCTATGCTTGCTGAAGACTTTTATGTCCATCCAGTTTGTGTGTCAGTGAGCAAGCAGCAGTTAACCAGTCAACTAGATAACATGTAAACAATGTCTTACAGTGGTTTATTGACAGCCTTCTTCAGGTGAAATAGTTCCAGATGAGTTATTGAGGGCGGATGCTACACATAATCTGTGTAAGTTCGTTTCAATGTTTTCAAGCCATTAACTGACCAGAACAAGAAACCTGAGCTAGGATTTGCCTTAGCAGCTTGGTATTCAGCCTTGCTCAACCCCTGCATTAGTTCTGCTCATCTGTTTAACTCAAACACAGTCATTTCAGCTCTTCTACCAACATAAATATTGCATGCAGCACTCTGCAGAGGCATGGCATGAAATGCTTCTTTTCAGTTCAGCAGAGCTTAGTGAACCACAGTATGTCCCGAGGAATGGCAAATATACCCAGCCCAATGTTGAAGCAAATCGTGGTATCTTAAGCAAAATCTCCATAGCCAGGTAAACAAATTGTGGTGTCTCAAGCAAAATTTCTACAGCCAGGAGATTCTGCTTCTCTCCCACCGCCAAGTACATCCTAGAAAAGTGTTTTGGGTTGTTTTGTGGTTTTTTCTCTCTTGTTCTCAGTCACTTGTTTGCTTACATACATTGTTCCCTGAGCAACTAGTTTAGGCTTTAATGCTACTTGCCACCTGTAGCTTTAGAAGATCATCAGCTTTGGGAACATTTGTAGAAGTGCCTCATCTATATGCACACTGCTTTAGAGTTCTTTTGACAGTGTCATGGACAGCTCTTTTAGGAGATCTGTTCTAAGCCTGAATCTTCAGCAGCAAACATCAGGCAAGAACATGACTGGTATCACTTGTAGTCTTACAGGTTCCTGTGCCGTGACTTGAAGCCTCCTGATGCTTTTTGTTAATCTGGCAATGACAGAGTTACACCTCATCTCATCACCATTCACCTCAATGATGAAATTGCAAATCTTGTGCTACGATGTACAAACCATGACAGTTTTCTTCTAGTCATCCCCTAAGAACAAGCAAAAAAAAAACAAACAAAAAAAAAAAACCAAAAAACCAAAACAAAAGCCAAAAAGCTACAGCTAAACAATGTTTTGGGAAAGAAAAAGCATATAACCAAATTTCCATCAATAATAGCACATGTAATATCTTTAGTTGTCAGGTGAGAGGGCAATGTACCCTTCAACTTGAGGTCCCAGCAGAGGAAATTGATCTATTCCTTTTGAAATGCTGAAATGTGATTAGTTGGGCTCCCTGATCTTATATTCTTCTTTTTATACCATTTTTTCTTCTTATCTCAGAGCTTCCATTGGGACACCACTCACCATTTAGTATTTTCATTATTTAATTACGTTAATAAGCACTACCTGCACAGCTTCAAATGCTGCAAGGCTAATCTAGCTTTCTCCTACTCCCCTTACACATCCTGACAGGCCAGGTGGGAACCCCTTACCTGCTTCCTATGTCACCAAACATCCCAAACACCTAATTTTTAGAAACTGGATTACAACCTGGAGAAAAGCCCTGTAAATGTGCGGCCCTTCTGTGTCGCACATTGGGTTCCAATGACCTTGTTGTGCTCTGTTTTCAGCTCGCTTTCAGACTGTGGTTGTCCCAATTCCACTTTCCTTCTTTCTTTGGTTCAGTACCTCTATTCCAGCTGGTAACAGGCCTCTGAGTTTGTCACTGCTCAATGAATGAACTACATTGATAATGTTTTTCTAAGTTGCATGGAGAAACCCTGTTGTGCTTTTCCTCCCTTACTCCCTCTGCTGTAAGGACCTTGCATAAATTTTAGTGTCACTTAGTCACACATGAATAAGACTCTTTCAGTGCCATGGAAAAAAAAGTCATAGAAAGGCCAGTTATGAAAAAAAAACTTTAATATCCCTTAAATCTAGTAGAAGCTGTACATATTCACTTTTAAACTAGATCAGCCCTTTAGCTAGTAGAGCTTCTTATTTAGGTGCTGTTATTGTGCCTTACATTTTGGGTAAAGCAAAACTGCATGGATTAAAATTTATGGAATGAGGAATGTCAACAGAGAAACACACTGAATACTTCAAAACCTGCTTTAACCCATAAGTGGTTAACATTAACATTTGTTTAGTGCCAGTGAAGTTAAATTTATGTGGCACGTAATTTAGGAAATTGAGTAGGCAGAGAGCTGGTGGATGCCTTTTTAGTTAAAAAAAAAAGTTCATTTTCTGTTAAACGCTCACACATTTGTCATAGCAGCCTTGAAGGTGGCCAGAATGCTAAGCAAAATAAACAGTCCTAGCATAATGTTCACTGTAATAACATGTCTCATGAGCTAGTTCAGTAGTCCTTTTTATTACCTTATTTTCATTGCTCATTCACTGTGTTGGAGTTCTGTTTTGTGGTTTAATCACTATTACATCATTTTCCTTTCTTAATTTAAAGGTGCTGCCCTTTTCCTGTCATTCCATGACACCTCTTTACTACATGCACGTATCCCTCTTAATTTGTTTTATTTCTTAACAGTGAGTTCTTTACCCAACTATTAGTTCTCAGGAAAGACTAATAGTTGGGTAAATTTTCTCACAAATCTAATTAGACTCTGCTTTGTCATTAGGAGAAAAAATACAACAAGAAAGGCAACAGGAAAGAGCAATACAGTTAACGAAGTATGGCAGTACAAAATGCATAGAAAGGATCTTCAAAGTCTATCATAGTGACATCTGTGCAAAACAAAGAAATTCCAATGTTTATAGCTAATGCTCATCAAATTTCATGAATCATGGACAAAACACACAATATTTTGCACAAATTCTGAGTTTAAAGTAGAAAAGCTGTTCTCTATTACAATACTCTTTTTTTCTCCTCTTCCTTTTGAAGATGAAGATACATAGGTAGACTTGAGCAGAACGACATAAAAGAGATTTGCAAGCAGATGAACAACTGCTCTTCTATGTGTCTTCCTTGTCACTCCTAAGACACATGGGAAAATCCCCACTGACTCTCTGCCAGGTCAGGACTGAATGGGGACAAGGATTCAAGGCTGGCACCTGATTTTAGCATTTTGCTCTTTAACAGTTTAAATAATGAAATAACTGAACTGTTTATTCTTAAGCAACATATATGTACTACATAAATGGAAAAACAAAACCAAAAACCCAAAAAACAAACAAACAAACAACCCCCAAAAAACCCCACCAAACAACCCCAACTGTATTACCCTTTTCCTGAGGTGAAACATGCTAGTTCATCATACAGGTAAATGTTTTAATCTGGAAATTGTCCTCATCTGAGAGCTGAAATTCAGTTTATCTCAGCTCAGGTAGATAAAGAACTACTGACTTTTCAAAAATCCTTCTGAGATTCCCCTTTACTCAATTCTAAGTTAATTTCTGAAAAATAAGTAGTTTTTTAAAAAGTCTCATATTGTCCATCTCTGATATTCTCTTCAGGTCTGTGTATAAAGGTATGAAGAAATGGCCTTTGAGACATCCAAAGTGCATCTTACAATGTTTAGCCACAGTGCCATATCCATGGGAAGACTACCTAAAAATGATAGAGAATCCTCCTTAATTAATGGAGAGCAGAAGGGAACAACAGAATGACCAGAAATTAAATTTGCTGATACACTATGGATATTTTCTTTATGCAACCCAAAAGAAAATGTCACAAATTCTTCTCCCAAACCAAAAATACAGTCCAAAGAAAATGTACTCATTCCCAGGAGCTTTTCTCAGGTGTTGACGCTTCAGCAAGGTTCCTTTCACTTAACTGTCTGCACCATCATAATTACTGCATCAGTTGTGTGGTTTTTCTCTTTTCTCACTAAACCCCCTCTCTCTGTGCAATGCTCAGGTACCAGAATAATAGGGAGGAAATGCCATTAGGCAAAGCTTGTTTCCAAAGGGCCATCTGTGTAAGATCTGCTTGCAGGAGTTTAGATTGGGTCAATTTTGGCTAAAGCATGACAAATTATTTATGGAATTAGATTTAGTTGAGTATAGAATCCCTAACCTTTTCATGAAGTGGTATTCTGAAGAAAAGAAGAGATTAGCCAAGAACTGCTGGCCTACTGCTGTTTGTATTTGTTTTATGATGTTAATTAGGTTTACATGATTGTCTACCTCAAACCACAGGATTAACTAAATGTCTTCCTATTGACTCCCTTATTGGATTATTATCACTGCTTTTTCCATGCAGTATTATTACATACAACATTTACTTTAATTTCCCCCAAATATTGAATAAAAAGTGTATTCATTATATAATGCATTTACTCTTGGAGTCATGAAGTCATGAACTCATTTTAAGGGCTGAGGAAAAGAAGCAAATAAAAAATTATTATGGGCAAGACATGCTGTCTGCCTCAGCAGTCAGTTTAATGTCTATCATGGAGAAATGTATTTTCAAGGCCAATTGTGGCACAAGTATTTTTAACTTGCCCTTGCTTACACTGGTTTAAATCTGGAATAACTCACTAAAGTTAGAGAGGAGAAGCCTGGATAAATTCCACAAAGTGAGAAATGACTTTGGGTCCTAGCATATAAAACTAAAGCTGTTAATCTTCCTTTTGATTCTCAAATTGGTCACTTCTTCATAAATGTTTACTACAGTTGTAGAATCTAGGAACAAACTTACAAAGCATTTTGCTTTGAAAATGTATTTTCTCCAGCTGAAATCTATATTTCAAGAGAGTACATTAAATAAGTACATTAACCTGCCCCCCTTTCAGTACAGCTGTACTGCCTCTACACTTCTCACTGTTACCAACTGGTTTCCTTTACAATACTTCAAGGAGGTGTTCCCTTTTCATGGACAGCCAACTGCATCTCATAGGGATTGCGAGCTAAATTCAGAGCAAGGATTTTTTTTCCTCAGGTGTTTCTGTAGACATTTACAGACACATTCAGTTGCCTGATCTACTCCACACCAAAAAGCACCTGAAATAACTCAGTGCCTAATATTTCATGTGTGAATTTATATTATATATTGGCTGCACAGACTGATATGATTGCATCAGGTTGCAATCACATCAAACAGCAAGTTTCTGGGCAGCTCCAGGGGTCTACCAGGATTCACAAAACAGAGGTTCCTCATAGTTTTTCGATGATCCTTGATTTACAAACTAAAATTCTCCAGTAAGGAGGGCGTGTGAATTAGTCCCAATAGTTTAGCCTGAGTAACCCCTTGGGCTAACAGTGCCAGGCCTGGACCCCATCAGTGCTAGAGTCAGTACTCCTAAGTGATGGTGATTGTTCCATCCATCTCTGGGCTCCCTGAAAAATTTCTTTAGTGCAGTATGCTTTCTTATAGGACACATATTTGCTGTGTCAAAATGGCATGTTTCCAAGGCATGCAGCTAGGTAGGGGCAGACTTAATTCTAGAAATTTCTCAGTGAAACCAATTTATTCATAAGTGCTAATCTTCAAGAGGAAGGCTTGCCTGAGAAAGCCTCAGCCTGCAACCTGGTGGGAAGGGGACAGGGATGTGATGGGGACTGTGGGTGGGGACATGAAGTGGGGAGAGTGGGCGGGGGGAGGGCCACACATGATGGGCAGTGGGGGTTGGCAGACAGGTCTGGAGGTGTTGGAGGGGTATGACCTCGGGGGTGTGACCAAAGGCTGCACAGTAGACGTTCAAATTTGGATCTCCCACAATATAGAAAATGCAGAAATAGTGAGTTAAAATATACAACATCCATCGCTCATTTCTTACTGATTAAGAAGCACAATTTGGCTGTTACTTAGAACAACAGCAAACCTTGGGCCCTTGCCTGTCCCTTGGTATTTCCCAGTGGATAACTAAGCTATCTCTTGCTCAGATTGATCACTTTAATGAGCTTTACCCTTCCATATCTAAGAATTTTCATGCTTTACAAAAGATAGGCTGGGCTTTCACATCACAGCATTGCAGCTGGTAGCATGCAAAACCTGGGGGAAGACTTGGGCCCCTCCATCAACTTGTCTTTCAGAAAACTGACAGAGTTCAAAACTGCCCTAGAAACTGTTCCAGCATGTTATCCTGACTCCTCTGTTCTGTCCACCATATTTTTCTTCTTGAAACACAGCAGTGTCTCAGTGGAATCACCCACTAAACCAACCACTTCCATCTAAAAATACTTTTTCACTATATTTATGTTTTAATAGAGAGCAAGGAGCACCAGCCCTGTGTTAGAAAGGAGTGGTGAAAAGATCCCTGGGTGCCTACAAGGTGTACTCAAATTGTCTTAAAGGAGCTTTTCCATTGCCACAAGAGGGCCACTGACAACTTATATGATTTGTATGTACTGTGATTTGCAACAGAGAGCTTCCTGTCCTCCAAGATGCCGAACTCTTCATTTAGTAAAAGAAATAGGAAAAAGCATACCTCAAAGTTTGGTCATGTCTCAGCACTACTTACTTTTTATTCCTATTTATGACTGGAAATCTTCTAGGTAGGTTGGTGTCTGAATGAGTGCCTATGTTGTAAAAAAACAAAATAAGGATGAGCAAAAGCTCCTACAAAGGAAGTCCTAAATAATACCAATGTGTTAAGGGTGTCCCCTAATGTTCAAAACAAGTAAGGGGAATTATAATTTTGGAAGGTCAGCATGAAGAGCTAACATGAAATGTTTTAAAAGTAAGTTTATTGTTAAAATGGGGGGTTTAAAAGACTATTAAGGAATATCATTCTCAGATATCAGATCTCTAAATGGATCTAAATGCTACCTTGTAGCTCTGTCTATGGGGCTTACAATGAAATTCAGTTAAGCTGTAAAGCAAACTTATTTACTAGTTTGTTTTTACTTGCTACCTGATACTTTGCTGCAGAAGCCAGATCTCCTGAAGAAAAGCCCCACTATGAACACACCTGGACTCAAAGATGAGTTAGAAAATAAGAGGCAAAATGTATGTTTTCAAGTAAATGTAACTAGAATTGTGAATAGCTTGAATTTGGAATACAGGTTTTTCCCCCCGAAGTTCTTTTCATTGCACCAAGGGAAGGCTACATAACAATCACCATCTATAAAACTATTCTATGCATATATATTTTGTGTGTAGATAGTATACAGAGCACCATCTACTGACACACAAAGAGCATGAAATACTCTTCCTAAATTATCTTCATTGCAGCTCATAACTGTTTTGAGATTTTTAGTTTTGCTACACCTCACAATCTGTCTTTGATTTAGGTATGTCCTTGTCTTGGTTTGGGAAGACAGGTATCTGCCAGGTAAAATTACAATCAGAGGGTCTTTGGCAAAGATTTGGGAAATAGGAATAGCAGTTCTTTACTAGTATGTAATACAAAGCAAACAAAACACAAAAAAACTCCCCCCCCCCCCACCACCACCAAACAACTACAGCATTAATGACAAACGACAACAGTACCAAGAACCTTGAGGGCTTTGTTTCACAAAACCCAGGGCAGTTTGGTTTCGGTGTCCCTGCAGGATCCTCAGAGCACCAAGCTGAAACGGTGGAAAAGTCCCGGGCTGGTGTAGCTCGGATGGCAGGGTGTCCCGGCAGCGCAGGGGGTGCAGGGTCACGCTGTAGCAAGAGAAGCAGCGCCGAAGAAGCCAAAGGCAAGGCAGGGCCAGCCCAGCTCCCGCAGGTGGCAGGGAAAACTCAGGATTCAGGCCGAACCGGTGATAGTAGATTTCCCAGGACTGGATCCCTTTGGCCACAGTGAAACTCCTCCAGCCAGCAGCAGCCGTTCTCCGCTCGGCGTGCTTTGCGGCGGCTGAGCTCCTCGAGGAGCGGCAGACACGCGTCTCCCCGAACGCCGGAAAAAGAAGAGCCCGCAGCTGCCTCAAGCTCTGTCTTTTACCTGCGTTATCTCCCCCTTCCACCTTTGTCCACCTCTTTGTTTCGGTTAAGTACTCTCAAGTATCCAACACTTGGTCTCCTTGGTAATTTGTGGGGAAAAAATTCTTTAGAGAAAGAAGGAACAAACCTAACCCCCAAGAGTCCTCCAACTCTAATTCACACTATAACATGCAAAAGAGACAAATAAAAAATATGTTGGGAAGTAATCAGGTTAAGGACTTTCTCTTCCAATGTCTCCAGACAGCACACCCTGAATGTGATGATTTCTGTGAATAATCCCATCATGTATAGTGTAATAAAAATGTGAATTAAAAAAACCCCCAATCTTGTATTGGCAGAGAATAAAACAATGAATTTGCAGAGGCCATAATCTTGCATTCATTTTCTCAGTCTGCATAATTTACATCAAATCCAATCTTAGATTAATTTCTTTCATTAGAGTAGTCTTAATTTTGCTTGCTTGCAGGAAAAAGACATAGAAAGTAATATATTACATGTATCGCTTTATCTGCCTGTCCTGTTAAACTGAGTTTAAAGGTTTTAGTAGACTGAGAGCTGTTGATTAGGTACCTCTGTCCTCACTTCCCTCAACAAGAGGAAGCGGTTTATTTTGCAGTTTTTATTCTTCTGACTTCCACCAGACACAGTGAAGTTGAAACTTCGAGACTGCTTGTAGGGATTTCATTGCTGTCACCCTCCAGACATGAGCTGCTGTGCTTTTAAGTGGCTCAGATAGCAAGTTTGCTGATGAAAGATACTGCAGCCATGTGAGAGCAGAGCAGTAGAGAGCTCTGGGGCATCCCAAGTGCTTCTATCAGAGGGCTTTCCCCCCCCCCCCCCCCCGCCCCCTGCCCCCAGTTTTATAGAACTGAAATGCAGATCCACAGAAAGAAGGTATGAATGACAAAGATGTCTTGGAAATAGAAAGGAAGTACAGTCTTCCTTATTCCTCTGTTCTGTAATACATTTTTTTTATATCAATTAAAAAAGAAAGAAACAATAAAGGGAGCAAGAAAACCAGATATTTTTCCTTCTCTGTGTTGTTCAGCCATTACTTACTTGGTGTATGAATTACCAATGCAGATAGTGAGAGGGAGAGGAGTATTTACAGAGTAGCTGGAGGATTTGTGGAAGCAGTCACACACACACGATGACAGTGTCTTGGTTTCACCCACATTACTCCCTCTTCTCAGTCAGAGAGCCCCCAGCTTTCTGAGGAGCAGCCATATGGTTAGGGAGAGGGGAACTGGTGCTGCTCGGACAGGATTTGGGGCTGGTTTTTTCTTCTGTGCTCTCAGACAGAGAACTCCTTGAGGACACGCTGGGCTTATGGTAGTTGCAAAATTTCACTGTATTTCCTAAGCGATTTTTTGCAAGGTCCTTTTCAAAGGCTTGCACAATTCTACTTTCCATAGTTTATAATCTTATCTTCTGGTTTCCATCTTAATATTCATGTGAAGGTAAGCTGTTTGCAAAAATCTGTCATTTAACAGAGACAGTCCTTCACAGCAAAGCCAATATTTTAAATGATTATACTAATATTAAGAGGGTACACACAAATCCTATCAGATTCTTTCTGATTTGATTTTTTTTGATAACTCTTTTCTGATTTATCAAAAGAATTGATAAATCTCTGAGCTTCCTGAGCATTCCCCAAAGGCATTTAAAAATAAAAATCACTTGTGGATGACCCTTCTGGTTTCATCTCACCAACAGTATGTTGAGAGCATCTGAGACTTATGCAATGTAAGCATTTAGGAAAAGGGAGAGGAGACTATTCATAAAGAGTTTTAATGGTGATAACAATTACTGTCATTACATGTTACCAGTAAGCTCAGAAAAAAGTTAGAAGCATCCTAATAGCATCAGCCATGATATAATCATGTGAAATTGGACCCCCAGAAAGGAAAGCATAAGCAATAAGTATACTGGAAATCAGATGAAGAATTCAGCACTCTCAGAATGAAATGGGTCTAAACATTTAGTCTGATGGAGAAAAATAGCCATTAGAAAAAAATGATTGTTGCTATTTATGAACATCAGGTTGCTAAGTGAGATCATGTGATGTTCACCACTTCATCGGCCACCCACAGTTCTCAAGGAATAGCAACAAAGGGGGTGAAAGGGGTGAAAGACCAAAAGGCTGAGTTACTATTAAAAAAAAAAAAGGCCTACAGTTCAAGGGAAAGGAAAATGAACTTTCCAGAAATACCTTATTTCTTTTCCTAGGAGAATCCAATAGAATTATGCTAAGAACTTTTCACAAAAGCAGCACCTAGGTGAATCATTTAAAAAAGACTAAGAACCAAAATCTCCCCCAACCTGAAATATAAGTTAAGGACCTGTTTTTATCTATACATACATTTATGTACAGATGTATGCACATATGTGAGTTTGTATTGAATTTTCCATTAGAGGAAGACTCCATTCGTTAAAGGCTACATCATACGTTTTTTATTTGCTTCTAATGCTGTCAGATTTCAATATTTTGGGCTGAAATGCTTCACACTCCTTTAATTTACTCATTTTTTAATTATTTCAGCTATGTCACCTCAATTCTTTCCCATAGATTAGATTATTTAAGCAACCATTTCTCTGAACCTTTGTCACTTCCTGTGCTTTGCAGTCTCTTGAGGTTTATAAGGGGAACTGGGAGAAAGACAGGACTGAGATGGAGAGGAGAAAATATTTGGATCAAACAGCCCACAAAAGCATGGGTGAGAAACTGACGAGCACGGATGTAGAAATAGAGAAGACAGGGGAGAAACAACAAACTGCACAATTCATTTATTTCTGTACTCTCATAAGAAAAACTCTGACGGTATAGATTGGTGGTCAGCATCTAAATCCTCATCACTTCCTGTTTTGGATACTGCTATCACTCCAGACTTGAGAAGTATGTTGCATAACACAAGCATGTTCCGCCTTTCATGCTAGTGTATCATTTTAGCTGTTAATAGCCATGGTTTTAACCCCCCCCCTTTTTCTAATCACCTCTCCCATTATGACTTCTGTTTGATGGCTTTTTAACTGCTTTACTCTGGGCCATAAACATTCATTTTAACTTTACTGATGCTTTGCTTTAACCTTTGATACTGATATATAAAGTGATTGAAAAATATACATACACCATAAATGTTTTGCTGCAGAGAGGAAACAGCATGAATTTAATTCCATGCACACTTCTTTGTTGACATTTTAATTTGTGCTGTTGAAAAAGAAAAACCCAGCAAAAAGACAAATATGCCCTCAGTTCATTTTCCCATGCTAACAGAGAAGCTTTTTTTTGCTATGGCAAACACACCTTCCAGACAGGGAGTTGCTTTCGGACTTTAGCGGTTCACTCCCTTCCTGTTTGAGACCAATTATGTCTCATTTGCAATACCATTAGTCAAGGAAGTGGCTATCCTGAGGTCACTTCTCAGCCCACCCTTCCTAAATGGCACTGGTATGCCTTTCTTCCAAGCCACCAGGATGGGAGGCTGGGCCCTCTGTGTGGTGTAGGCTCCTCCAAACATACAAGCAATGTCAATCTTTCAGGACTGGCCACAACTAGTGTGAGTAGAAATGCTCCAAAGTAATTTGAACGCTGTGGTTTGAAATGATGCTGGCTATTTATTAAAACAGCAAGCATGATCAGACCAAGCCAATTCACTGGTTTAACAGATGGAAGCTTGTTAAAAATCTTTATTCCAATATGTTAATAATCCAGTTTTGCTGTAAATTGTGAAGTATGACTTGTGAGTCAAGCCCCAGTGGAATGGATGCCTCATACTCTGAAAGTCTCAGCTTTACATTTAACACCCAACATTTGCCACTTTATGTTTTGATTCCGGGATTTTTTTAGAAGTAAACTATTCCCATCATTCAATAATATTCCATGTTTCCTGTCTTTTATTTTAACTAGGATATATAGTCCAATACTTTACACTTTATCAGTCAAAGAGAGTATGATGATTTTTATTATTTCTTCTTTCTATTAAATTTTGGTCTACCATCTTTACTACCCAGATAACACGGTTCTTTTACACCTGAAGTACAGAGTTTTAAGTGATTTCCCAAGGTCACACTGTGTACATAACTAGCAGAGAAATAATTTTGTCTTACTATATGCAGTTCTTCCTTTCTCTGGTCTCTCAGCAGGGGTTTAATAGGGGAAAAAACCCACAGAAATTTCACTTAATTGTGGGAAATCCACGGGAAAAAAAAGAAATTAGTAGTGATAAAAGAGAGTTAAGAACTGAAAGAGGGAGCTGCTGCAAATCTACCTATTCAGTTTCCCTATGGATGCAACACAGTGTCTGTGGTGCCCTCGTTCACAGGCTTTCCTGGACAACCCTGCAGCCTTGTGGTGTTACTGACACAGTCTACCAGGACGCGGTAGCAGGTTTCTGACGTCAGGGAATCCCTCTCAGGTAACTCACACTCCAGATCACATACCTTCTATGCCATTTAAATATTCAGCATTTTCTAATTAAATTTGTATTTGCTATAACCATCCTAAGACTTTTCTCTGTTGTACTTAAATGTTCTTAAAATGAAAGAGTAAGTAGCAATCAGGCACCTATGACTACATCATACAGGAGTATAAAAGCTTAAAATAAAAAGCTTGTGTACATTTATGAGTAAATTAACTTCCAACCAGAAAACCTAAAAGCAGGAACCCTTTATGCTTGGGTTTCACTCCTGTAACTCCAGTTTTGAGCTGAGATTAATGAAGTTACCTTTCAGTGAAACAAGTGAAAGAGACAAGAATGGCTGTAATACATGAAGCTGCTCCCAGTGAAGCCCCACCACTTAACTTCTAAGAAATAATGTCAGTGTAAATCATGATGTGATGAATGCTTCACTGAAATGATTCATGCCATATGGTCTGAAGAGCTAAATGGGCACAGTTTATTTTTCAAAGAATAAGAAATATGAACTTGGAATATTCATTGCTTTGTCCTGCCAGGCTGAACATTTGCTGTAGCAGGGGCCAGACTTACTGCAGGTCTGTCTTTTTTTGCTCACTTAATATGTTGCACTAGTTTGTGGCTTCAATCTCATTCATAACAGAATAATGTCTACGAAATTACGACCAGCACTCTGCAGCCTCTTCTGCACACAAATGTTCATTGGGCACCTAAGGGTGAAATAATCTTCTCACTTTCCCTTAAAAAACAAAACAAAACAAAAAAACCCAAAAACAAACCACCAACAACAGAAATTTTAGATGCAATTACTCCTCACAGTATAATTACTATCCTAGTAGCAAGAAGACAATTAAACTGAGTCCCCTGACAGAGGTGAAAGGTGCTGGCAATACCACGTGTCACTCAGCTTTCCCTTTTGTAAAGCTGCTTATGTTCAAAGCCTTTCTTTCTGTATTGTTGTATATCAATATATTCTGTGTGAGACTCCACTGAAGCAAAAAGAAATCTAGGTTCTTTAATAGTCATCATGCTTCTCTTGTAATGCACCACTAGGAAAAAGAGAGAAGCAAATTATTCATATTTATTTAGTGATGCTGAAAGGTGAGAGCACATCTCACTGAAATATTTATGCCTCACACCTACTACCTCAAAGGTAAATGACAAAACTCAGTAACTTAACTATGTGCAATTAAGTCTATAACCTTACAAGGCTAGACTGCCTTATTAATTTTTTTCCAACTCAAGGACAGTGAAAAGTCACCACCTTCTTAGACAAGTACTGGAAAAAGGGTACTAGGGGGTATGTTACAGTCATTGTGCAAGGTGTCAATGGCTCTGTCCTCTCCCATCCCTAGGCAGAGAGATGTGTCACAAGGAAGTAATTTGAGAGCAGTCCATTTTCACGGAACTGAACTTCGTATTCTGCAGAATTTATTACTGTGCATAGTTTCTTGAAAGAATTCATCCTGGACTGAAAACTTTGACATCACTGCTTCAGGTGGCTTGATTTGGTCTGGAAGATGTTAGAAGGGTGATTTCTAAATCAAATATTTATGATGGGATGTCAAGTTCCATTTCAGCAAGATAGCCAGTAACTGGATGGGCAGGATCCTTATAGCTAGTGGAAATTTGTTCAGGTTCTGCGACGTTGATACCACATCATGCACATTGCAAATACTTCATTTGCGAGACTGACGTAACTAAAATATATAGGTGGATGTCAACTTGCAGTCTGATTCCACAATGATGTAATGAGGTTCATACTGCCTAGGGTGGCTACTCCTAAATCATCCTTAAAGATAAGAACAAGCTTATGGAAGGATCAAAAACAATTGAAAGTTAGCTTTTAAACAAGCAAGCTACACTTGTTTAAATGACAGCAAGTCTGAAGAACAGAACCTGTTTTTTTAAAACAGGTTAAAAAAACGATTAGCACCTTTTTACAGATGGAAGCTGAACAAACTTATTCTGGACTAAGTTAAACTGATTAAAAAATATCTGTGTAAAGAAACTATTTCATTGTAACAAGTAAACCTGTTATTAATGTATTTTAAACTTAAAATAAGCTTCTTATATCAACCTAAGTATGCACAGAGTGCTGTCTTTTCTCAATCATTTTTAAACTGTGCACGTACAGTACAACACGCACGTAGGAGAGCTTGGATTGGAGGAAAACATTTATCATGTAGTACATTCAACTCCTTCTCCACCCCTATGATCCCCTCTAGTGGCCAATTAATTGTCTGCTAAATTTTTCTTAGTACTACAAATTACTTGTACCTCTCCTGCATTAAAACGGTGTCTGCCTCCATTCTGTTTGAATACAAGAGACCTCATTTTTTATTCCTGTGTTGTATACAAGAAGGACAAAGCAATGAATCTTTTGAAATGTGCACCTGGTGCATCTGTGGGCAGCTTTATTTTCCCTTCTAGGAGCAGACTGATTGTGCCCACCACATGGAACCCACTGCCACTCTGTTGGCAGTGCAGACCAGGAGGTGATGGCCCTGCTGCATTCTTGCCATTCGGCAGTCTGAGAATGCCCATTGCAAGCCTGCCAGTAGGAACTCTTCTCTAGCACAGCGTAACAATTTGTGACTTGTCATATTCATTCAAGGAAATGCTTGAGGTTTACCTACCTCAATAGAAAACTGAGTCACGTATTCTGGTTTTTAGCAAAATTACAACTTGTAATGGCAGACGTTTCATACAAGTTGGCAGAAGACCTTTCCCCAAAATTCCCATCTCCACTTGCTGTGCAGACAGACACAGCCACCATTTTGTGTCAGTTCAAGCTGAACCAAGTCAGTGCTGATCCACTGCTATCTTCCTTTTCTCATCTTAGCTGTGCACCTCTATTTCTTCCTTGTGCTAGCAGCAAGAGTTACCTGACTGCTGAGGGATATGGCTAACTGGCAGTCCAGTGAAAAAGAAATTCTGACAAAAACTGAAAAGCTGCATGGCACTGGTGACCTAGCTGAAGTCACACAGGCCTTCTGTAGGACAGTAATGGCTGTGGAGTGCCATGACCTCTTCTTTTGGTGTTCTCACTTGTGTGCTTGTGGTTTTATGATCGTGTTTGTATATTGCTAAGGACATGGAGCAAAAGCAAAAGTCCACACCCATGGGCATAGATGTTTACAAAACGTGTTTTAGCTAGCATTCTCATGATTCTTTTTCCCTTCCCGAGAGATGGGAAACTCAGGAATGGACACAGAGAAAGCTGTGGACTGCATGAATGGTAACACTATGAGAGGAGCATAAGTATGTAATCACAACCAAAATCATCTTTCAATTGTGGGTGTCAAGAGACAGTTTGGGAAATTCAGACTTGTTCTCCCTCATACACAGAATACCTCTAGTATACAGAAAAGTTATGATTTTTCAAGAACACCCTGTGGAATTAAAACAGTGACTGACACACATGCTTGGCTATCCTTTATATATGTATATATATATGTGTGTGTGTATATAAGTGTGTGCATATATATATATATATATATATATATAAAAGCAATAATATCAAAAGACAGTGGGAGAAATTACTAATTTAGGTATTTTCCTGTGACTTAAATTAGCAAAATACTTTTTTTAGAAATATTTGCAGAGAGACCCACTGCTGCCACCTACTTGTACCACACAGTATCTCTTAAATTACCAGGTTTCTTTTTAGTTTGGATTATGTTATGCTAGTTTCACTTCTAGTTGTTCCCAGTCCTTTGTCTTAGCCTGAATTATTGACTGATAGGAAAACTTCCCAGTTTTGAAGAACAGCTGTATAGTAATGAATCACTCTGGGTGGCACTGAGATACAGCTTTTAAAAAGAAGGGAATTGGCTATTTCTGCCCAGTTCTGCATGTCTTGTTTTCTCATTCTACTAATTGGATGTTAACGCTTAAAAAAGAGCAAGAGTTTATGTTCTGAATTTCTGCTCTCAGATGCGTGCTCTTTCATTTAGAGAAAATACGTTAACCTTTTTGAAAGAAAAGTCTATTCAAAGTTCAGTCATATGGTACAAGACAGTTGAGAGCTGTGAAAGAGATTGCTGAGGTACTGGCACTGATATACACATATGGTCAACACAAGTGTGTCAGCCGTCAGGATGCTCTTCCTTCCCCTGACTGCCATAAACAATGTTTCTAATTTCCAGATTTCTGTCTATGGGTGTGGGAGGATGTCATAGCTGTCCTGATTCCCACTTTTTAAAGCTTAGCACTCAATATAGCCACGTCTTCTGTTAAACAGAAATAATTCAAAATAGTTGTTTCAAAAATTGTGGAGATTTCACACATTAAGAACATCTATGTTGTAATTGCTTCCATCCAATTGTATGCCTTTCTGGTCTTCATCACAGATACAGCCACTGAATTTTCTGGAGGTTCATGTAAGAAAACACTGGTTAAAAAAGGTCAAAAGGCTCTTGTGGTTTTACAGCACTGGGCAACTAAGCAACATGCAACCATTCACTCACTTCCCCACCACTGGGGCTGGGGAGAGAATCCAAAAAGTGGCAACACACATAGGTTAAGAAATAAAGAGCAAAGGCTAGAAAACTTGTGGGTTGAGGTAAAAGACAGTTTAATACATAATGCTGAAGTCGTGCATGCAAGCAAAGCAAAACAAGAAATTAATTCACTGCTTCCCATGAGCCGGCTGGGAGTGTTCAGCCATCTCCAGGACAAGAGTTACTTGAGAAGACAAATGCCATCACTTCAAACATCCCCCCTACTCCTTTCCCCCCCAGCTTTATATACTGATCATGATGCCACATGGCCTGGAATATCCCTTTGGCAGTTGCAGTCAGCTGTCCTGGCTGTGCACCACCAGCCCCTTCACAGGTGAGGGACGAGAGTATGAGAAGCAGAAAAAGCCTTGGGTCTCTGCAAGCTCTGCACAGCAATAACAAAAGACATCTCTGTGTCATCAACACTGCCTTCAGTACTACCCCAAAACACAGTCCCATACCAATCACAGTGGAATTCACTCCACCTCAGCCAAAATCAGCACAGCAGGGCTTAGGCACCCCACAGTGGGAAATCAGGTGCCCGGGAGATACGGCCTGCACCATCTCAGGCCGAATTTCTCAATTTGAGAAGTCCCAGATATAATGCACAAGTACAGGCCTCAAAAACTGCTTTTTGGACTACGTCCCAGAAGCGGCTTGGGGTAAGGGTAGCAGAGCTGGCTGCCCTGGCAAGAGCCGTGTCCGGAGTCCCAGAGGGTGGCGGTGGTCGCTCCTGAGGCCGTATTTCTCCAGGCGGCTGGTACGCGGCGGAGCGGGGTAGGCGACTGCAGCGGGCAGGGCTTTGGGGCCAAATCCAGAGCACAGCCGCAGGGCCAGCAGACAAGCCCCGCCGGGGAAGAGTGAGGGAGCCCGGGCGCTCCCCAGCACGGGCGGAAAGGCAGAGCCGGGCTGTATGGAAGGCTTATGCCCCGGCGGGGGCTGACCCCGAGGCGCTCCGCGGCTCCCCGGAGCAGGGGTGGCCTCCGAGAGAGGGGCGGGGGCAGCCCGGGGCCACCCCCCGGCCGGGGCTGCGGTGCGGCGGCAGCGGAACGCGGCGGCGGGCGCGGGTTGCGGAGGGCCGGTTTGAGGCGGGCACCGCTCGGCGCGGCGCCGGCATGAGGGAGCTACCGCCGGGCCCGGGGATGGAGAGCGACATCTTGGACGCGCTGGAGGCCTTGGGGTAACCGGGGAGCGGCGGCGGCTCCCCCTGCGAGCGACGAGGGGCCGCGGGCGAGAGGCCGGAGGCGGGAGCGAGGGGGAGCGCGGGATCGGCGGAGGAGCGGGCCCCGCGCAGCGGCGGGTGCCGGGGGAGCCGGGCCTCGGCCGGGAGCGGGGTCACGTCGTGGGCGGTGGGCTCGCCCCGGCTGCGGGGCGGGAGGGCAAGGGAGCCCGGGCGCTCCGTGCGCTGCCGCAGCCGTGGTCGGCACTGGGGCGGCCGCTGGAGGCTGGCGGGGCAGCGGCTCTCGCTTGGTGCCTGCCCGCCTCCCGCGATGTGCCTCGGATGGTGCGGGACAAGCAGCTGTGCGAAGTTTGATTTTCAGTTCTGTTATTCACGGTGCTCCAGGGCAGTCACTTATTACTGTTAGGAGGAAACTTGACTAAACACTTGAGTTAATACTTGAGTTCTTCTCTGTCAGGTGTGTTCTGAGAGATCAAAGTCTGTTTTCACATACACATGTGAAAATGCCTGTCTCATATTTTCTGACAAACTGTTGTGTTTATAAATGACCAATAGTTTTTGGTGTGTTAAAAAAAAAAAAAAAAAAGAAAAAGTCTGAGTTATTCCTTGACAAAAGTGACATAGAAAGATTGATTCCTGTAAGTGTAGTTACTAACCAGCTTAGAGTAAAATAATTTGAAAAAATGTACATTTTATGTTACGCTTACTTCTTATTACTAACGTTCATCTGTCTGTGCAGGTACACGGGTGCCCTGTTGGAGGAGGAGGCCCTGAAAAAAGCAGCAGAAAATGGATTGTCTTCACCAGAATTTTTTGAGCTTTGCATTTGGTTAGGTTCCCAGATAAAGTCACTTTGTAATATGGAAGAAAGCATCACGGCAGCAGATGGTATATGAATGTTAATTTATTATTTGCTCAGTGGATTTAGACCCATACTGTTCAGCTTATAGTGAAATTACAGTGTTGAAGTTTACAGGAAACCTGACAGGTAGCCAAACTCAGGCTGATATTTGTGTGTATGTGGCTCTTAGATTAAGATTAATTAACAGTCTTGTTTTGTGAAGACTCTTTCAGAAGGAAAAAAGAAGGTGATTTGGGGTGGTTTTAGATATACCTAAATGTAAAAAGTACGTTCATGCCTGTAGTCATGTTTTGATGGCATAACTTGCAGTGGCAGGTGTTTTCCAGCTGTTCGTCCAGCGTGGTGTTCCGTGTGTTACACAGATTATTTCTGTCGAGTGCTGGAGCTTGGATGAGATTTTATACTTACGTTTTCACCAAAAAAGTAGTGGAACTAAAACCAATCACTGAAAATAATGGGTTCATGACCCCTGTCACTTCTTCATCAGAAAATTAGTTACATTGACACACTATTTAGTGACATATACTGTTCACTTCCTACTGTTGTTCATTTGTGTTCATGTCCTCACAGATTGCTGTAGCATTGCCTCATTCAAAGTATGAGTACAGGATACTATTAGGAAGCATGTCTGCTTGTATGTGGGACATTTTTAAGAAAAATGCTATTGGGGTGATAGGTGGTTAGTCTTTGGGCTGTTTAAATCTGCAATATAAATGTATTTAGAATAAATAAAAATAGATTGCAGTTTGATGTTTCTGTAAAAAGCCATTAATTGTGCATTTATTTCCGTAGGTGTGAAAGATATAGAGAGCTTCCAGCTGGAAATTAGTGGCTTTCTGAGAGAAATGGCCTGTCCGTATTCATCACTGGTGTCTGGAGACATCAAAGACAGATTAAGAGAGAAAGAAGATTGTCTTAAACTCCTGTGTAAGCAATAATAATTTTTCCCATTTGTAATACAGTATTTTATGTGCATGCTTTATCATAACTGTACAATTTACACTGAAGGGTTCTTTATGTATTTTTAAGTTGATGTGTACAGTCATTATATACCAGTTCAGCATGCATCAACTCACTTGTGCAAAGTGAGAAATAGAGCAGCATTAGAAAGCTGTTTAGCAGAAACTAAAATTTCTTTAAAAAGCATGGTGCAGCCTACTGAGGCCTCCTGATCTCTCTCTTGATCCAGTTGTTCCAGCTCACCTAAACTGAGACCTTCTTTCCTGTATTTGAGAGGTTTCAGGGCAGCTTGAACAGAAATGCTGCACAATTTGAAGGTGCTGAAAGCAGAATTGAGAGAAACAATGTCTGAGTTCAAGTTGGACTTGGACAAAAGAGTCGCAGCAGGAGCCAGTGTGATAATACGACACTGGCCAAGGAACTTGGGATCTGGCAGCAGAAGGGAGTTGAACAGTTAAATGCAATGTGTAGACTGAAGGTAGGAAGTCAGGTGAGCGGAAATTGAGGTAAAGAATAGGAAATATACTGACCTGTTCAGGAGAGAACTGAGAAAGTCTCCCTTTTGTCATGGTTATCTTACAAATGTATATATTGTAGCTGTACTGAGAATGTCGGTGCAGAAATACTTAAGTGTCTCTAAATCTGCTTTTCTCTCTAGTATTTCTAAGTACAGAACTTCAGGCTTTAAAGATACAGCAGAGCAAGAAAATTAAAGGCTGTCATTTGGAAAAGCACAGTGAAATTATTCAGGAAGTGCAAGCTATTTGTGATGCACTGGGTCTGCCAAACTCCACATCTTCTGGTATTCCTTCCTTGTTAACCAGTGTGGAACAAAAGGTATGGCCTTTTACATCTTCTCTCTATTGCTAACTGTAAGAACTGTCTCTGTAAGCATTCATCTTGGAGTTAAGGGCCCAGCAGCCTCACCCTTTAAAGCCCTATCTGACAAGTGCAAAAGAATTTTAATTCTGAAAATGTTTTAAGTTAAACTCTTTTTAGTTATGAGGTGAAGTATTTCAGCATTTCCCTGAGGTTGCAATGTACCTGATCGGACGTACTTTTCCATGCAAATTCAAGGTGTAAGTTTTCCCCTTACCCATTCAAATGTGCTGTTGCAAGCTGAAAGCTTGGGGTATTAACTGCTTGTGCATTTACATATCTGTAGTCATTTCTGGGATGTATTTAAATTTAATATCCAAAACTTTAATTAGTTCTTTTTAGTTTATTTCTTAATTGCACGTATGGATTTGTTGGTGGTATTGCCTTAGTTGCAGAAGAGAATGAAAATGCCTGAATTGCCAGTATTCAGGGAATACTGAAGGCCAGCTTAAACCTTAGTCTGCAAGATAGTTCTTTCTGTTGTGGCCCTCCATGTTCTAACTCATTTCACTGATGTGATATTTAATCTGATTTCATTACTGCAGAAAGTAAATAGGCTCTTGAGGTGGAATTTGTCAGCTAAAAGTTTTGGTCTTTATCTCTCTCCAGTGTTTGGGAAGAGAGTGACTGATCCCCCCTTAAGGGTAGAATAAAAACTCCCTTTGCTTCTGAGTCTTTGAATTTAATAATTTTACGTGATTGTGCTTGTTTCTTTCCCTCTTCCTCATCAACCACTGACCAATTGAACATTCAGAGATTTTGGGGTGAGGGCCTGTTACTTGCATGATTTTTTTACATCTGTCTTCAGTGTGACGAGACAAAACCTTTAATAAGTTAATTAATGAAAGGCATCACCCAGATGCAAATGGAACTGCCTATGCCTACACTACAGCTGTGCTTGATCTATTTAGTTCTAAGGAAATCTTTACCTATAGTAAATATTTTTGAAAGGATGAAAAACAATTCTAGCACTGTTCTGGGAATGAAGATGTCAGAGTTCCAGCTGATAACTAATGGCCTGATTCTGCTGATCTCCCTCTGTGAGTGTTAGATGTGTTTACACCCATGTGTGTTTATAGGCTGCAGCCATCACCAATTCCATGCTTCACTTCTCAGGTACAGATTTAGTTTCATCCCATTACAGGGGGAGGACTCCAGTTCCACAGTTGTGGGACAGCAAGACCAGACCTGGAGCACCACTTGCTTCATACACACGTAGTGATACCAGATAGAATGTTTACTTTGAATTATTAGACACCTGATACCTGCCACCTTTTGCAAAGTCCAACATTTCCTATCAGACAGCATCACAGGCCTGAATTGTGCATAGTGTTGCCATCCCAGCTTGTATAAACTGTTACACTTTCAGAAGTACTAAAATGAGCAGAATCTTAAAAGTGTGTTATCTTTGGTTTTGGTTGTTTTTGTTGTTTTTGTTGTTGTTGTTTTTTGGGATGTTTTTTGTGTGTGTGGTTTTTTTTTGTTTTGTTTTGTTTTTTTGTGGGGTTTTTTTGTGGTGTTTTTTGGGGTTTTTTTTTTTGTTTTGGTTTGGTTTGGTTTTGGTTTTTTTTTTTTTTTTTTTTTTTTTTTTGTGTGTGTTTTTTGTTTTTAATAATGCTGCCTGGACTATTTTCCAATAGTTTTCAAATCTGTCAGTTCCACAGTGGTTATACCACTTGTGCTCACTACAGGGTGTAGAAAGGTGGCAGAAAAGTTTATTCATCTTCTGTGACTTCAAATTAATAGTGTAATTTGTTCTCTGTGTGTTTCATCCCTTACAAACAAGGATTTTTTTTTCTTACTTTGCAGGAGATTTTGTAGAATTTCTGCTATATGTTTTCTTGTCTGTCATCCATTACTTTATTATAGGACAAGTTTGGAGTTACTTTGATAGATGACAAAGTTGGAGACCTACAGTTATAGGTATAGGTGCTTTAGAAAGGTGGTGCCACCAATTAAAATTCATTGGCTTTGTAAACATTTCTTAAGAGCACCATTTTATTACTTTTTTTTTTTAATATGCTCACACAAAAATTCACTTGAAATGATCCATTCATTTTTCCAAATATTTTTTGGCTTTTGATTTAACTAGGTTCTGCATGAAGTTGCACTGTTGATGTTTAGTATTGTAGCATTCATAATACAGACTTACATACTGATCTAGTATTTTTATTTAGTGTATCTGCAAATGTACCTGAAGCTTTTCAACATGTCTACTCTTTGTCTCTGTCTAGCATCTTCAGCATTGTCAGTAGCTGTGGGAGTAGTTCTGAGAATAGTTTGGCTGTGCAGCAGCAACTTCCCAAAGGCCAGATCACACACTGTATTTTGGTATGGAATATTAGAACATTTATTGCTTTAAGTGATTTTCCACTTTATTTAAGAGACTAGTATAAAATCAGGATTGCTGTCTTCATTCAAAATGAGTTTTATAGTAGCTCAGACTTTGAATGTACAATCTTAGCAAGCATCTTTTGCTGTATCTTTATCTCCTGTAATTACCCAGGGTAGTGGTTATCAGTATACCTAAAAATTATTACAGCTTTCTACCACTAAGTATATCTTATTTTATTATATAGTACTGAAAATCTAATAGTAATTTTTCAGTTGTTTAAGATGCTGTTCCCTTGTAAAGTGTATTTACAGAGGGGGAATCTAGGAGGCAATCTGAAATTTAGTGCCAAAACCTCCATAAATTCTAAATGAACAATGATGAAAGATTCACAGAAGTTCATGCCAGTGTTGTGCTTTGTAATAAGTACTTACATCTGGCTGTTTTCCAATCAAGATAATGTGAATTTCATGCCTAATTACCAAGTGACATTCTAATACTGTTTATTTGAAAAAAAATTTAATGTGATATTATTCAAACGACTTCTGAACTTTTTTTCCCACATTTTTAAAAGTACTCCACTACTTTTCAGGTATCAGTAGAAGGAAAAGAAACTACGAAGGGCTACTGAACAAACTAAGTGAAAATTAAGCTAACATAAAACGTAGGTGAAATGTGAGAAGAATATTTTTTAAAATATTTGGGTATACATCCTGGAATTTATGAATATTTAAATTAATGTGTTTCATTTAACTGTTTATCTGTAGTAATTTTACAGATGTAATGGTGCCTGGACAGTAAGTATTAATGTTACTGCAGGGAACAAGACCTTGGAGTTGTCCTGTTCACCAGACATCAGGGTCAAACAAAAATGTATTTAAAGTTAGATAAATACTGAATTTATCTGCAGGTATATGAAAGAGAGGCTTAAAAATATTTTGTGCTTAAGATTTAGGTGATCCCTCTGCAACTGTGCAGTACACCTTATGACTAATTAAGGGAACATTCTTTCCTCACAGTTTGCTATTTTAAATTCATAACAAGACACCTTTCTGCAGGTCAGGTTTTTCCAAAATCTCGAAAAACCCTGGAACTGTATACATATCTGATGTTTTTCTGTGCAAAAGGTGTTAAATGTAAAAATTACAGCTCTGTTTAGATAGAAGATGAGGATATTTAATAAATACATTAATATGGTAATGAAATGTAAGCTAATTTTTTTTCAGTAGTTCAAAGTTACAAAACACATGAGAAATACCATGTTCAATGAAGATATACTTTATTTGGTAACAGTAGAATAACTGTTTATTTTTATGCAGCAGATTTGAATTTGGTATTTTTGTCTAAAGCAGATCCAACAGCTTATTTGTTTTCATTTTATAGAGAGTGTGTGAACTCAAAGCAATCCCATAAATTCTTAGTGTTACCAAGATCATTGATGACACAGTATGTCAAATAGTCAAATATACTTGTCTACACCTAGTTTTAATTATTTGGTTTGCTTTTTACACCTGATTATGTAAAAACATTAGGATGATTTGGCTATTACAATTTGTTTTATGTTTCTTTAAGTATGTTGTCACTGCTCCTTTTTCTGGGCAGTGCATTTGTTTTCGTTCCCACTTACATGTGCAGACTTCTTTCTGGGTTGTGGTGGGTTTTTTAAACTCCTGCATATCCTTCTCAATCCAGGGCAACTGTCACGTGTGGAAATATGGGTTATAGCGGAGATTCTCACATCCATGGTATTCTTGTCCTCTGGCAGATTGTTGTGTGTCAGAGTTCCTGTACTCATTGCTCTGTCATCAGTCATGGCTGGACAATGTATTCTGCAGCTGTAAGGCAGCTCAGCTTATTTCTCAATTATAGCTGTAGGATTTCCCCACCAGCCCTGCTGGTGGGAGTGAGGAGTAAGTGGAGATTCACTAATCTGTATATGACTTTACAGTGTGTCAAAAACATAGACCAGGAGCATAGACCAGTTCATCAGTGAAGAGATTCCTCCTTAACTGTTACTGATTACTAAAGCTGGGCTGGAAAGAAATTACATACGTATTCTCTTTAACTTGGAAAGAAAATATTGCAGAAATTTGGGGGTAGTTTCTCAGTCAATAAAGGATTGTTTCATTTAGCTGTTCTTGTTTCTTTTAGTTCTGATTTTCATAGATTATCTTCCTTAATTGTTCTCTCTAAACTTCCTTTTCACTTTTCAGTTCATGGAAATCAGTAGTATGCAGCAGTGATGGACTTGTGATGGCACCATGTATGCCTTTTGTATGTGGAGCCCAGTGTGTGTTTACCTCTTAGTTGTCCTTGCAGCTGCAAACTTACAATAATTCACTGTTTTTCAGATCTTCTTTGACACTCTAAACTGTAAATTACATTGAGGATTTTTAATTTTTTTTGTATTGGTTTTTGTTTCAGCAGCTGGTCTCATTTTGATAGACTCTCTTCCTTTCAACCTTTGAGGTAATATTTCTGACCTCAATGGTATATGAATAGACATCTCTTGCCCAATAGAATTTTTTATTTGTCTGCTGTTCATTCCTTTTTCTATACTAATTACTGCTCTGTTCATCTCTTGCTGTCATACTGATCTTATTCTATTGCTGGTTATTAACTTCAACTTTTGATTCTTCCGACATTTATCTGAATTCAAACATAGTTTGTGCTTAGGTACATTTGCATTTTGCAGTGGAATATGGCACTGTGTACGTGCTTCAGTAAAAAAAAAAAAAAACAACAAAAAAACTTCTAAAAAGCATTTAGAAGGCAAGATGGCCTTGGAGTGTTTTTTGTAAAGAAAAAGGCAATAGAGAAGCAAGAATTATCAGAGAAAGAGGGGTGTTGGGATTAGTATGGTACATGGAACCAAACTTCACCCCTTAGTGTAACCTCTTTTGATATGAATAGAAAACAATAATAGGGAGTGTTATAGTAATTAGATAGCTAGATATTTTCAGATACTACTAGGCTGTTTCTAATAGAGTCAAAACAGTGTTTTCCCTTTTGGTCACTGGACAGTATATTTACCTCAGACTTTTTCTGGGCTATTGTGTTTTTAACCTGCAGAGTGCTGCCTAGTGATGATGTAAAAAGCAAGAACAAAATACATACACCTTGGTTTTCACACAAAATTTGAGATCAGATTTTTTCTTCATATACATAAAAAAAATTGAGATAATTACAAAAATCCTGACATATGAGAGTTGATTTTGTAAATATTTCTTTTAACAGTTAACTAGGTGCTCTAGAATTTGATTTTTGACTTCTGTAATTTTTTTTCATAGCAATCAGTAGAGATGATATTTGTGGAACATGTGAAGCTCAAAACTGAGCTTTGAACCATGCCTTTATGACAAATGTTATGTAAATGCCTGTGTGCCCACAAGAAGTCTTATAATCATTACAAATGTATCTAATGCCTGTCCCCAGTTACAGGTTTTACTGTAGATCATGCAATACCTTAATCCTTCCTTAGACATATAAAAGAAAATTAACTCTAGTTTTATTCATTTTGGTTGGTTCCCCATGGTTATTTACTAGAGCGAATGAAGATGCCGTTCTCTCCATCAGACTTCACAAAACTTGGATGAACAATAGTATGCATACAGTTAACTCCAGGTGAAAAATCAGTTGGATTATGTTCAAGTTATGTGCAAGTGTTGTGGGCATTCATGGTAATGATTTTAGAAGAGCTTTGCCAAAGGAAGTTCACTCAAGAAGAAGTGTAGAGGTTTCTTGTAATGAGATACGAGAATGCAGTGGTGTTTGGAAGGTAGAGAGAGCATATTTCATCTCTGATTATTTAGGGCAAGAAGTAGTGGAAGAAGTATAAGCAAATTTGATTTGCAGTGAATGCAAAAGTCTTAAACATAGTGTTAGCTGGAACCAATTATAGGATTAAAGTAAAAGGTAATGAGTCAAGAATGGCTGCAGACCTGTCATCCTGCCTTTCTTAATAGCACCTATCACCGGATTTTTTGTGGCCCAGTTCTGTTGCCAACATTTGGCAACAGAACTCCAAACTTCAGTTGTTGTAGGTACAACACTTAGTAGTATCTAAAATGAATAATTTAGCTAGTCCTACTTTCTGTATGCACTTGATAAATTTGCTGTGTAACTGTTGTTCTCTTAATGGGAGGAGAAGCGATGGGCCATAAAATATTTTTTCTATAGAAGCTAGTCATCTTATAAAAGTATTCAGGAAGTCTTTTTACAGTGGATCATAAGCTGGAAGATGTGTATCTATTTTCATGAGTCTGCTAAAACAAATGTGCTGTGTTTGATCTTCCAAGTAGCAAAATGAGATTGTGATGAATTTTGCTGAAATAAATCTAAATATCATTTGTGTTCTGAGATGTATGTGGTTTTTTTCAGATAAAGGACATTCTCTCAAAAGTTAAAAATAACCACGTGGGGAAATCACTGCTAACAAAACCTCTGAACTCTGACCAAGTGGTAAAGAAAAGCTTCTCCATTTCTTTCTAGTATTTAACAGGATGGTCAAAATAAATGCATATGACTTCATTTAGCTTTGCATTTTTACACTCACTGCTCTATTGCTGAATATTAAAATTAAAATTCAATTGCTAAATACTAACAATGGTAATCAGATACTTCCAGAATTGACATTATAAAACAGACCTTGTGTTGATTCATCGATTGTTCACTTTCAAATCATTTTGTATATACATACTATTGTAGCATTACATAGACGCTATGTAGTTTATAGTGGTCACCTCAGGATAGGCATCTTAGCTGATGGATGGGGTTAACTTTGAATTGACTCACATAACTTTATATATTTGACTGTTTGAATTTCTTACTGTAACACTGCAGGAAAGACTGGAAAAAATCAACGATGCTCTTTGCAGTGAGTACGAGTGTCGACGGCGGATGTTGATGAAGAGGCTTGATGTGACTGTGCAGTCTTTTGGCTGGTCTGACAGAGCAAAGGTAAACTTGATGTATTTTTTGCTTCCTGTAGGTGGGAGTCTGATACTGTTCCAGGAAACTTCCTATGGAATATGTATACCATGTAAATATACAAATACACTTCCATCACTGTTACCTTTTTTCCAGCCTGTTTCTCAGTTTAAGTTGTAATACCCAAATCTCAGGTGTTGAGGAAGGGGATGGATTTAACCAGGTGGCACAGTCCATCATTTGTGACTGTTAATAGCTTCACAATTAGAACTTCTAGCATCCTTTGTTGGGGTTTCTCACTTTAATTAAAGTTCCCATCTCCCTGTTTCCTTTACTGTATCTAACACCGTCCAATGAAGTAAACTAGGACGGAACCTCAGCATTTCTCATGCAGATGCAAAAGTAAGACAAACGGCAGGCCTTAATATAGATTGGGTGTAAAAAATGACTTCATAAAGTCTGTGAGGTTACAGTGCCTGCCCCCTATCTTGGATTCAGTGCTACTAGATGCACAGCTGTTCAGTTGATCAGATTATATGAATAGTAGCTTGCGTGAGAAAATCACACAATTGCTTGTAATCCTTCAAGTCACTAAAAATTCCAAAGCACTCCTCTGTATTTGTTCTGCTGGTATTGCTTTAATTGTGATAATTTCATTTGTGCTATTTCCTAGAACTCTCTATATTAAAAAATAGTCATGATATTTTCGAGCTGGAAATACATCTTGTTTGTATCCAAAAGAGTAGGGAGGTGAGGTACACAAAGTTTGTAATTTGATAAAGACACATAAGAGAAGCTGGAGGCAGATGTTTTTGTTCATGAGCTGGCAAGATCAGCTTTCCTTCCAAAGGTTTCTTTAGAAAGCTTAAAATGGATAAATCTTAAAACTTGGAAAGCTTACTGAAAGTATGGATTGTTACAAGTCTTGGTGACGTCACAATTTGTCATTGACACATGCAGAGTCAACTTCATGAAGTGTCACTGTAAGACATGAGTCTAGGTGCTGCTGTGCTGTGTTGGAATAGCTCACTGTTTATTTCTGAAGGGGCTGTGAAAGCTTTTATGCTGCAAGAAAGGAAGAGGGGGGCATTTAGCTCAGAGAAGCCAGGAGATGTCCCTACTTGTGTAACTTGCTTACAGCTGTACCAGTACAATTATGTATCTTCAAATTTAAAGTTTGCTTCTGAAATGCAGTTGATGTGACTGATGACTAACTTAAGCAGACTAAAACTTTGTCACTTGCTATTGTTCCATTCAAACAGTGCGAAAAACAGTGAATGCCCTTTTGAAATAAAACAATAGTTTAAAAAGATTTTTGGTGATCAAGTAGTCAGATGATTCATTTTCCTGTCATATAAAGACTGTTGATGTGAAATATATGCAGTTACAGAAATAACCAGGTTACATACTAATTCAAAATTACATACTGTTTTCAGTCTTTTTCTTTTTTTCCCCCTATTTCTCTTGAGGGATATTCATAACTTCTTTGAGAAGGTTTTGGGCATTGAAAGTGTTCTGGCATTGATGTCATTTAGAGATTTTATTTTTTTTAAAGCCAGGAGACAAATTGTTGTCTTTTTAAAATTTGTTAGCTTGCCTTTTTTCCCTACCATTAAGTAGATATTGATAAAGTTTCTCTGCTTTTGGTGATGTGCCATTTTTGGGATTTTTTTTTTTGTTTTTTTTTGAAACTTGTTCATTCTCTAAGTAAGTTTGCAGACTGAAATGGGTTCACAAATGATGGAGTCATTACCTAGCAAAACAGTCTTGTAAAGGTTCAGCACATATTGTCTGATCTAGCCAATATCAAATGTTTTATTTCACTCAGAAGGTCATTCTAGATTTTCCCAGAAAGTGTATTTTTTTCTTTTCTGCTAAATAAATGTAACATGAAAGCATGCTTGGTAAAAATCTAATGTTGTCCCTTGCTCAGTCTCACTTTTTCATGGCTTGCGTTAAGTGTTTTGCTGCATTGATATATTCTCAGTTTTTTTCCACAAATTTACCTTCCTTGGAAGCTGCTCTGTTTTCATCATGCTTAGAAGTGATCTGTTGAGTATGGTTATGTAAAGCCCTTGAGAGAGCAGTATGGACTCCTTAGGTTTTAGTCTGTAGACATGTTGGAAGACACTAAAGAGTCTGTTTGATGCCAGCAGATGGAGGAGTTTCTTTTGTACTGGTGCCAAGTTTCAGCATCAATTAAACATAATCAGCAGTGCTTTCTGTGTAATGGCTCCACCAGCAGGAAGAGAACTGGTGATAACTGGTGATAACCGGTGCTGTGTTTTGCAATATAGTTTGTATTTTCAGAAGCTACACCTTGTGTTCAAAGTGAAACTTACAGAGACCAGCACATGGTTGATAGTAAGTCTGTTGGTGTGTTTGATACCTGGCAAGTAAGTTGTGTTTGTTGTTTTCCTGTAGGTAAAAACAGATGAAATAGCACGGATCTATCAGCCCAAGCGCTATGCCTTGTCTCCAAAGTCGACCATTACATTAGCTCACCTTCTTGCTGCTCGTGAGGATTTGTCCAAGATCATGAGAACAAGTAGTGGGTCAACACGGGAGAAGACTGCCTGTGCTATCAACAAGGTATGCTCTTCTGGCATGTGGTAAATGGACATGGGATTTATAGACCCATTGAAAGGAATTCTGGAATTACATTGGTTTTGCTTGGTACCTAAATTTCATTTTTTCCATTTAAGAAAGAAAGGTTTGCAGTATTCCAGTAAACATTGCAGAAAGTACTTTTTTTTATATTTGTAGACTGTCAGTCATACAACAGGATGAAACAGAGTAGTGTAGATGAGGGGGAACAATGTGGGGGGGGTGTACATGTGTTTGTAAATGACCTGTTGAGTTCAGTGGTACTGCACATCTCAAGGATACATATAAGTATTTGTGGTATCAGGTCCTGGGCTACTTTGCCAAGATATTACTGTTTGGTTTGTAAACCCACATCTCTAGTTCATCAGTATATTATAAATGATTAAGGTTTCTGTAAAAAATGTAATTTTGCTGCAAAGTAAAACTGTTTGACTGCAGTAATGAATCCCCATTGTGCTGCTCTCTTGTGTGTGATAAAAGCTGAAGCTTGCGAGTAGTGATATGAGTTTCAGCATTCAAATGGTGACTAAACTGCTTTTATTGATCCTGTATTTACAGATTTTTCTAATGTTTTTTGCCTCATTTAGATACCCTTTAATATGTTTTGATCCTTAACATTCTGAAATTTCTTAATTATTGTAGGATCTCAGAGAAAGCTGGGGCTTTTTTCTTGAGAGGACTTTAGTTGGAGTGCCTGGGACTGATCAGGGAATGTTAACACTGATCACACAGAGTTTAGGAAATATGAACGTGACAACAGAAAGACCTACTTGGATGCATCTTTGTTTTTCAATATATTTATTTAGCTTTATCCAGGGCAGCTTTTCTTTTCATAGGTTGAACAGTACCTGCCATAGTCAAGATGCCTTTTTTTTTTCCTTTTCTTGGAAGTGTTACTGCAGCCTATTGCGTATTTTGGTCATTCTGGCTCTTTGTTGAGTTTCAGCAGTTTCTAATGTTAGGCAAACTGGTATTCCTTTGAGAACTGCACATCAATTTGCCAGTTTGTTTTTTGCTGGCTGGTTAGGTTTGAACTTGAAGAGCCACATCATAAGGAGTCTTTTCTATATGAATATATATGTGTGTTTGTATATCTTATATATGAAATATGTATATTGCTTATTGCAATATTGATACTTCAGGTGTGCAGTGTTGTTCATAAAAATCCACAAAAATTATATGAGCCAGTTAGCTGCAGTTATTTCTGTTCTGGAGGTGAAAAATGAGAGCACTTTCAGTGTTCTGTTGTGGTGTTACAAGGACAGGAGATAGTGATTCTGCTGTCAAGTACTGCACTGAGAGACCAAATTTCCTGAAAACAGCAAGCAGCATTTCTCTGTCCACAGGAGAAAATCCTGTGTCTCTTAAAGTTATTACTACTATTTTTTAACTCTGAAACTGACCTATTTTTCCATACAGGTTCTGATGGGGAGAGTCCCTGACCGTGGAGGCAGACCAACAGAGATTGAACCACCTCCTCCTGAAATGCCTCCATGGCAAAAAAGACAAGAAGGTGGTGGAAGAGGAGGCTGGGGGGGTGGTGGTGGTGGTGGAAGGGGTAACTGGGGGAGTGGAGGGGGTAGGGGAGGAGGAGGTGGAGGTTTCAGAGGTGGTGGAAGAGGTGGGGGTGGCTTCCAGGGTGGGGGTGGCTTCCAGGGTGGGGGTGGCTTCCAAGGTGGAGGTGGCTTCCAAGGTGGCAGGGGAGGTTATGGTGGCAGGGGGGGCTATGGTGATCCCTATGGTGGAAGAGGAGGGGGAGGATACCGAAGATACTGAAGTACCATAAATCTTAAGAGAGTAACTGGCAGAATATAGTGGTGGTGTTTACTGGTACTAGGAATTTAGATATGTTGACTTGGGTTTAGGTTAGAATTAAGTATGACCATATGAGTAATTTTGTTAGACCAACTGATGTTCTCACTGAGTTCTTTTAGTTAACTGAACAGAAGTTTTATACTTAAATCTGATGACTGAAGTCTTTGTTTTTCGTACTGCTTATATGGTGTTTTTTATTATGTCATTTTATTTAAAATAAGTCTCAGAAAACTGAATAAAACCCTTTTAAAACAAACAAAAATATATTAATGGTCAGACCTCTCTAATTATTGCATGTTGCATGTCTACTCTCCTGCTCCAAAATGTGTAGAAAAAACAAAGTAGGCCTAAGAACTGGATGAAACCACTTTTAAAAGACTCAAGAATGCTGCTTTCAGGCTTGTTCTCTTCATCTCATTGTTCTTCATTCATAGTTTTCATGTGGGACATGTAAATGAATTTTCATTTCAGATGTTAAAATCCTTAAGGCTTTGGTCAGAATTATTCAATTAGATTTGTTTATTCTTGCAGAACTTCACATTATAGTAACAGTGTGAATTAATACTCCTCACAAATTAATCAAATCAGGTTGGTTTTTTGTGTTCATAATCTATCAGACACTCTATAAATGGTCAGAGCATGTACTGTAAACTCATCATAGTGAGTTTTGATAGTGTCTTATTTTTATTTTACCTGTTTTCCACTGTTGGTGTTTCATAAAAAAATTTAAAATCAGATTGGGCAGAAAACCTGCAGCCATCATGTCTGGTATTAATTCCTGTATATATCCTTGTGTATCAGCTTTGAGACACAAAGTCTGAATAAGCTGAGCTTCCTAAGAAAGAACGTGACATTTCTTCGTCTTTTTTTCTTTCCCCTTGTTTTTTTAAATTATCCTCTTCTCCCCTGCCTGCTCTGCGTTTGGGAGCAGTATTCCAACTGCCTGGTCTGTAAGTTAACAAGGCGCCTCATGCAGCAGTTGCCTTTTCCCAGTGATTCCTCTCTCTGCCCACCTAAAAAAAGCCCTGTCTTGACATGGTATGGGTGCCTTCTCCATCACAAACACTGTTAGCCTAGAAGGAGTTGGCTGTCATACCATCATGGCTTAAATATATGTAGACAGGAATTGAATTTAGAGCTGTCACTTAAAGAAGTCAGTTTCTGCTGCCCAAGATCCTTTAGATCTCCCATGTTGTGAGGCTGCTTCTGAGAACAGAGGTGGAAAGGGGATGATGCCTGAGTTTGTTCTCTTGACAGCATTTCTCAGGGTCAAGTCACTACAGAGATTCAGGAAAGGATCTGATTAACCTGGTGTGTCTGATGATTAAAGAGCACAGCAGACTTGAAGCACTTGTAATTGTAGGCGTAACTGCAGGTTGAACTTTAAGATTTGATTTTGGATTTATGTTCCTCAGTTTCAAGTTCTTGCTGCACAAATTTCCTATTGGTGTCCATTGATATGCTTTGAAGATGTTTTTTTAGCCTTCATAAACATACGTATCATATCCTGTTTCATTGTCAACTTCATGAATGAATGTAAAGTTCTGTTCCAAATCAAATTATTATCTTTCCAAAGTTTTTCTGTTACTTCCTCTCTGATCAGTTTGCTTGAGAATGCTGCTTCTAATGTGATAGCTATGGCTTTACCCAGGCTTTGGGGTCGCAGCAGGTGCCTGACAAAATGAAGCAGAAGTTTTGCTTGCTCAAACATGTTAGCTGGGATGTGAACTTTTGCACTAATGGCTTAATGTCATCCAACTGCTAGCACTGTAGTTCCTTTACCAAATTTTTTCAATGCTTCTTCCTGGCCTAAACCCTTGGCAGCCTCTGCAGTCTGTACAGGGAGACAGACCCCTCATGGGTCATGTGGGAGCACAGTACTGGTTCTCTTGATTCTGAGCTTGGTTTTTGCCTAATGCTCTAGAATAGCTCCCAGACTGATGACATACCAAATGAGACTGCCGGCCTTGGGGGGAAGTGTTGGTCTCCAAAGGAATACAAAGCAGTCTTAACAACCAAAGCCTTAAGATTAAATTGTTTGCTGATCCCAATGTTACTTTTTGCTACAAGTAATCAGCAGTCAAGCATGTGGCTTCATCAAGGAAATGCACTTGGAAAAGCAAACTTACCAATGCTTAAAGGTTTCATTAGTCTTAGGATGCAAGGTTGCAGCGGTTTAGTTGAATTGTTGTAACTGCAGATGTGGATGTGCCTTGGTGTTTTTAAACTCATCAGGCCAAACTCCTACTACAAACTCCTGTTTGTAGTAGGCAGGACAGTTCTGAATGAAGTAAATCATCAAGTAAAGCAGGTACATGCCCACTTCAATTCTAACAGTTAAATTATTTCAGTATCATATTTTAGTTATATGTATGTAGACTGTGTAAAATATGGAAATACAAATAGGCTGGAGATTTTCTTTTTTAATCTGGCCATTTCAGTTTTTCTTAAATAACGTCAAAATGTGAAGCCAGTAGTTGAAAACTAAAGTAAGCACCACCATATTTCATGGAGGTATCCTTTGCTGTCCTCTTGTCAGAATGTATGCTTTTAATTTCTCAAATAATGCAATAACACCATGAAAGTAATTGATGTAAACCCCAAGCTTTGACAAAAAAAAGTATTTTCAAAAATACTGTTGCAAGTAAAAGATTTTCATATATATGTTTGTGAACATTTTTGTGTTTGTTCTCACTTAATGAATACCTAAATTAATATTGTTTTGTTTGTTGAAGAACTGAAAAAAAAGGTTGGGGATTTTTTTCAGGAATTGAGAGAGACATTTCTGTCAACCGCTGTAAACACTGAGGAATAAAGTACTGTATTTGAAATTACTTCCATCATCTGTCTCTATTGTGATTTGGATCCACTATCATCTGTTCCTCCTTTGTTTGTAAGAAAGAATTCCTGCTGGTGATTTACAGTAGTGATGAAACTTAACTTTTTATGGTAATGAAAATAACATATATTTTGACCAAAATGGAGAAGGCAGTAGATAACTTTACAGAAAAATCTTAACAGACAAGGTGTGTCACAAGTTTGGGATTTTGTCTGGGATTACTAAGGAATCTCAGTTATATTTTATTTTACTGAAAAAAAAATTAATAGTGATCTATATGATCACTGGTTTTGTCTTTACATAAACTAAGGAAATATCCTCTGATTACGTCTCAAGTTTTATTTTATTACTTTCTATAATTATGGAAAAAAACACAACTTGTTTTGCCTAAGACTGTAGGGCAGATTTGCCATACAAATAGGAGTTTCACCTCTTGTTGTCTTCCTGCACATGATTGAAGATAACTGAATGGATGCCCATTTCCCCATATAAAATTCAATTTAGGATATGGTATTTTGAGGTTTACTATAAGGTGAATAGCAACTCTTCAGGGTGCTACAGCTCTGCCTGAGCAATAGGCAGCGTTAGCAGATGCAACAGAAGCCTTGCTTAAACTCGGCTGCTGTGCTGTGAAATCTTATCAAAATTAGCACTCTTAACGAAAGTGATAAACTATGATAATAGAGACTGGTGCCTTGTAATACTTGGAATAGTGAGTAGCAACACAGTGTTTGTACTGTGTCAACCACTAAAATACCAAACAAATAATCTGCAAATACCTAGCTGCCAGTTTTCCCAGGCACCATTCCAAGGCTCAGGGGAGATGAAGCTGGTCTAGAGACTGGTACTAGGTTAATGCTGCAGAAGGGTCTCAGATGGCAGTCAAGGAAGATCAATATAGGTTGTATAGATTTCTGTGTGATACAAAATCAGAGGCATGAAATGCAATTTTAATTTTTTTCTATTATAAATACTAAACCAAAATCTTACAATTTATAGAAAACCTTTACAATCTGTACACTTTTTCAATCTTCTCAGACAGCATTAAACTTTTTCAAGTTGCCAGAGATCAGTTACAACAAATAACAGATACTGCTAGAACAAAAACGTATTTCCAAAACATATATAAGCTAATCTAAAAGCAATTGTATTTAACCTGAATATGAACAGTAGCCCTGCCTTGTGAATTATGATATTACTCAGTCTATTTACTCTTATCTTTAAACAATCAGAATTCATGCTTAAAAAGTAAATGGAGAATGATGCTTATTCTTTCTGCCTTCATGTAACTACAGCTGGAACTAGAGAAGGAAGAGGTGAGTGTTTCCATTTCACTTAGCCATGACAAGATAAATTTCAGTATCACTGTTTGATAACATGACTGCTAAACAGCACTTTTTATTGTGTCTTTTTTTTCCTAACATAAAGCAGCTGGAAGATTAACACAGAGGCAAGTAATTCTTTCATTGTCAGTTTTAACAGTTTCCCTGTAGTCGGGCTCTGCTTATAAGTCTTTCATGCAGGAAAAAGGAAGTCCCAAAAGAAGGGACTAACAGCACTTTAGGGGAAAAAAAAAAGGGGGGGGGGGAGGGAGGGGAGGGGGGAGGAAATAACTTTTAGGGGCTTTGGGCAAACAGAGACTCTGAAGCTGAAGTTATCCAGGTATCAACTGACTTCTTTGAAGCAGGAAGTTTTCAGCACACATGAAGCACTGCGCACTTGTTCTATAAGACATATTCCTGCAAACAGGTCCCTTTTAAATCTTTTCAGATTGAACAAGCAAACTTCACAGAGAAACATTAATTAACAGCACTTAGGGCTGTACAAATCTGTGGTCATTACTCAGTTTGGATTATTAAGTACCTAGTTACATAGTAGCCTTTGGGCCAGCTGCTGATGTTGAGGAATTTTCCTTTTAACTAGGAGGTTTTGTTCATGGTTTCCACACTCCATCATAGACAAAGTATATGTACATACACAAATTCTATTCAAATCCAGAATTTAGACCACCAGTGAGCAGTTATCTTCGCTCTACAACAAGATTATGAGTCTTAGCTGCTCCTCTGGGGTATTTTTTAAATAACTGAAAATATATTCAGCTTTTATCTTGTTTAATAGTTGTAGAAACAGACTTTTATTTGCCTTTTAGAGATACACCTTGCTGTAGTTCCCTGAATAGTGGACAAAATCAAGAAGCTCACAGAAAATGGGCAAACTAAGTTCGCAGACATGACCTGACAGCCATTCTGATTGCTTCACTGATCAAAGTGCAATTCCATGTTACTTGTTAATAATTCAGGTTTAGTGTATGAGTTAAAAAAGCTGCAGTCTTCAGAGCTGTTTTTTTTTCTGTGCATTTCAGTTATTTACAGTAATGTTACAGAAAATCTACTACTACTACTCTTTCCCTCCATTTATTTTTATTTATACATGGAGTTGCAAGCACAATCCAATTTCAATACAAGAATTTTGGATCACTGAACTGGCAAGTAGTTTCAAATTATCATTATAAATAAAGCATTCATGTACTTGATAATGACTGTAAATTGTGGATGGAATGTATATTTATGCCACTTTGAACACAAAGCACAAGGTGCTATTTTCATTGACTAAATTTCAGTCTATAATGGACCTGGTAACTTAGAAGTGTTGAGCATTAAGTGAACTTTGTATGTGTGATGACAAATATCTGATAAATACAAGAAAGTTTTATACAACTCTAAGTGTACAGATTCCCTTGGAATGTAAATGCAATTTTCAAATTGGCTATTTTGACAAGTAGATTTATCAGTAATGTGAAAGACTTTTCTCTTGACAATATGTACACTTTGTGTCTTTAAGTTACCTCCCTCACACCTTTTACTATACAAAATTTACAGACATAGGAGCACAGTCATCTTGACTCTTTATGTAAAGTGCATGTGAAATCTAGGAGAGAGAAAATGGAGAAAACTTGTTAGGAGCTCTGAAATACAGTAGCTATTGCACAGGGATTGCTGTACAGTTTCCCTCATAATATGACTCTAAAGGTGCTGCTCAACAATGGCATCTACTTTGATGTGAGAGAAATATAATCAACCTCGTCCCATATCTACTGTATGGGGGCAAGAAGTTACCCCTTAAGCCAAATAAGTGGAATTAAATGTTCCAAGTCATGGCATGGAACACAAAAATGGAAGCAGTATTCAATATCAAGTCTCTATAGTCTCACCTCTGTTACCTTAAAAAAGGTAAAGTGTTTGAGGAGCAGAACTTCTAAAGCTCTGAAAGATGTTTAAAAAAATTGTCAGTTTATCTTAAAGTGTAAGGATCAATCAAATATCATTAGCTCAGCTAATTATTTTAATGTTCTTGTTAATTTTTGGAATTAAATGTGACCGTTCACTTCATGGTTTTAATTGGTTTCAGCTCCAAGAAGGAATTGTTTTTCTTAATGTAGTTTTACTTAGCTTTATCAAACATTTGTTTCTACAAAACTGAGCTTGTGCCAAATTTGAGGTGACAGAGTCTTATGAATAACTACTTTGTCAGAACATTTGTACAGTAAGGTGTGCTGCTGGCAGCCAAGCAAGTCGCTGGGAAATCAATATGGTCTTCAACACAAACAGAGACTTCAGCAATACTCTCACTCCTTTTAAAAGCAAACCCAGAAGTTGCTATTTTCATTGCACAGATAATGCTAAATTACCTTACAAGGTCAAAGGAATGATTTTATACATTTGGGAGTGCGTATTTAAAAGAAATGTGTTGAGTAAAGAGAACATTTCTGCTTAACATCCTTCAGATTCTCTCTCCATTTCACTTGGTAAGCAGCTTTATCACAGCCCCTCTTTCATTCTTCAGTCTTACATTCTTCCATTCCATAGGAGACTTTCCTCTCATCTGCTAGGAGCAGTCTCTGTGTTGTAGACTGTCAACTACATGGTTTCTTTTCTGGATTGTGAGAGATTCAATGGTTTTATGTGCCTGTTCCAGTTGAATCTTTAAGCCTTCATTGTCTGCCTTTAGAATATTCCTTTCCTAAAAAAACAAAAAAAAATAGAGAATTGTATTTTATAGTGCAATTGTTCGAGGACTGTCTGGTTGTATATTTAGGTTGACTGCCATAAACATAAATCGGTCTGGCTCTCGTCAGAGTCAGTAACTCATCTGAATATTTCCACGGTCCCTGCTCTATCCTTTGTGTATACTCTCACAACTTTCCAGCAGCTGGTATCTGATTCATGTCCACAACCTGCACTAATCCACCCTCCACTGCACCTCTTATAAAAACAGTAGTCTGGGAAAACAACAACACAGGTCACACTTTACCACTCTACTGCTGCAGAAACTGATGTACCAGAAGTGAAGCCATTAATTTATAACATCATCTGCTGTTTAGTAACTGAGGTCGGAATCTGATGGGGAATGAGGGGTGAGCGTAAATTACGGGATTCACATGAGTGGGACATTTTAAAGAATGCATTTTTACAAGTCACATCCATGCTTCACAACCTTGTTGTACTGAATACACTGCAGCTTGAAAGGGAAGTGGTTTGTACTGGAAGATTGTCTTGATCTCTGTCTTAATAAAACATTCATTTTTCATAAAACTTTCTCAGTTCACTTTATCAGCAACAAGGGGTATTTTGAAAGTTACTGTCATCATTCAAAGATTAGACCTGTTGTTGGACTGTTTCCACGTTGCTTCATCACAGAATAGTAATAAATATTGAGTAAAAAGTATGAAAATAAGTCTTTGTTCCTCATAATTGTAGCTGGATCCATCTGTTAGTTGCACTGTTGGGACTGTAATAGTCTCTTTAATCTGTCTGGAAAGGTGTTTCTACAAACCTGAATTTGGGCCATTTGTTTGAGGTGACACAGTCTTATGAATAGCTATTTTGTCAGAACACTTTAGAGTAAGCTGAGACACAACTGAGCTGATGCAGGTGAAATCTAGTAAGAAGCACTATGTCTGCTCACAGCAAAATTTCTTGGTGGTACTTACACTTGTCAGTTGAACAAAAGCAGAGCTCCCTACCCTCCCTACCCCATATATTCTGTCACTTAGGGGAGCAGAGGCCACCAAAATCAGGAGGAAATTTAGAACTATGTTCCTCATTTTATGGAGTAACATTCTATCCTGAGTGATTGGATTATATTCACATTCTAGAGCTGACAGGAATCAGTGTGATCATAACAACGGCTTCAAAGCCCTATACTGGCACTAAAATTTATCATTTAAATGAAGCACTGCTGGCAGTTAAAGTGGCTAAGACTTTGATGCCATTCATGGATTGTTTAATTGCAATTAAATTGGAAGTTAATTACACTGGAGTAAAGTGATACATTCCCACCCAGCCACTCCCCCAGACATCAACCACTTGACCGTACTGCTGTGTAAAACAGAATTTGTTCCATCATGTAAGCACCTGCTCGAGTTCCTGGTATGAGGGTTTATAGCTGTGATGCTCCTCCTTAATTTTCTGGCTGGAGTCCTTGTTTTCCCATTTAACAAATCCCTTTCTGCGGCCTAGAATTGGGCTTGGAAATGTGGATGCTGGAGCTGCCTGAAGATAAGGATTTTCTGGCATCCTGTATTCCTTCTTCTCTCTCCGCTTACGAGACACGTCACCAGCCAGCAGTACAGGATCAGTCTGTGTACTTTTGTGGATCACAGCTGGTTTCAGTCTCACTGAGATTTTCTGAGCTGAGGAACCCATGAGCATAATGGTTCGATCCTTGCTGTCTTCATTGTGCTCCACTACTTCTCCATTAGGAAAGGTGAATGATCCTTCTTCTTGTCCTTTAAAATATATATGGTAAATTGAGGCAAGATCTAATCCCAGTAAACAAGAAACAGGTAATTAAACATGTTATTAATAAACATTTATTCCTTACTAACTTTTACATTCATTGCTCTCCAAAACAAGTGTCATTAGAAGTTTCTCAATGTTGTGTCTCTTGAAACGACTCTTTGCCCTGTCTCGGTAACATAAATATGGATCAGTAAGAAGAAAACGGGTGTGGCATCAAGGTCAGCTTGAGAAAAAGCTTATGGGTAAGAGGTGGTTATTATGTAGTGCTGCAGCCATTTCAGACACAGAGATGCACACAGTATCAAGAGAAAAGGGGGGCACTGAGCTCTGCATATGTGCTAATAGGAAGCCTAAGGTGAAATCCAGCAGTATGAGTCTTAAATACAACTCAAAAGGTGGCAGGAAGTAGATTTGAAGAACATTACATGACAAGAGCAGAAAAGAAAAGAAAAAGAGTATGCTGAGAGTTGGAACATCAAAATCAAAAAAAAGCCCAGAAGTAGCCTGGTGTTTTTCAAGGACAACATTCCTTTTTTGGAAGCCTACACAGTAATATACAGTAAGAAAATTTTATACAGCTTGTTTGATATAAGAAGAAAAGAACAGAGACGTGTAGATTTTTCATTTCTGATTCTGTGAAAGACAAATCTATATTCTTATATATTCAGCTACTGAAGTGGAAAAAATAAAGAGAACTGGTTGTTGGGTTTCCTAACACAGAGATATGTAGGAAAACTGACGTTGTAAAGCCCACATTAAAATCTGAGTCAGCATTGTAACAGTGCCGTAATCAATGTTACAACTTGCTAAAAAGCAAGACTTGTCACAAGATGAGAGAGTTAAGGAAATCTGTCAGGTCTTCATGTCATGGCATCTAGTTCTCATGAGAGTCTGACAGAAGATTTACTCATTTTTTGGTAGCATTTTTGCACCATACATTGTGTAGTGGGATGAGAGGTCTATCAGAAAGGGAGTCCATCCTCACTCAGCCTAGAGCAGGAATGGTGTTACTTGATACAAGCTAATATACACCTGGTTCTAGTTTTTATGTTGATAAAACACTGTAGTTAACTAACAAAACCTAAAAGGATGCTGTATAACTCAGATTTAAATGAAAAAGGAGCTAAGGAAAGATTATCAACATATTTTGATATTTTCTCACCATGGAATTGTTCTTTGACTCCTACTGGGCAGAGGCTTGAAGCAAGAGCAGATGTTGGACTGCTGTCTGCAACTGAAGTTTTGGGTCTTCTCTTGCACTCTATCACAACCAGGTCTTTGCATTGCTTGTGACAGTTCATTCCACAGTCTGTAAAGAAAACAATGTTTATGTGATTCAGTGCTCCGGTGTAGCATCTAAGCTAAGGTAGTTCTCACACTACTGCCTTCCTGGGAAGCAAGGACCTTTCTTTGCTGTTCTCTATGTGCATTACCTGTAACAAGATACATCTGTAAAAGACCAACAACATCCCTTTGCCATATATATCTGAAACTCCTGTTCATTAAATATAAAGTAAAAAATGGCACCGTTCAGTCACAAAAGCGCTCTGACTGTAGGAGCTGCAGAGAAAGCTGACACGTGTATGAGGAAGAAAACTGCAAAACAGATGTTGACAATGTGCAGTACAGTATTCACAGAGTGGTGGTGTTTGTGTCCAAGGGTCTGTTTCCAAACCCTCTGAATTCAGTGATGTCTTGCAAAGCATTAGAGCTGTCAGTTACAAGCTCCTTCATCTCTGCATTTCTTGTGTCATAGATTATTGAATCATTATTGTCCTCCCTGGGAGTTCAGATTAAATAGGTCTGTAGATATAGCCATGGATCTCAGGATGATCACAGGTTTTTGTCATTCACTATCAAGTACGGATTAAAATTAACAAAGTATAAAGTACTTTACCTTTGCATCTGTATCCTTGCTTAATGACTCCCCATAGCTGAAATTCAAACAAACAGAAAGCCTACATATTAATATACTTCTCTGCATGTTTGATACCTCCAGATAAAAAGAAAACTAAAAGCTCCACTCTTAGTTCTAAGATACGAGCACTTGCAGAATATCTTGACTTCCAGTCATAAGATCAAAATAGAACTATTTACCCCTTTAGCATAAGTTAAATAGAATATATTATGTGTGTCAATGACAAACAAAATATCTTGAGCTAGTCTACTGACTACATCAGCAGATCTGGCAGTTCCTCAAGAAGCTGTGGAGCTGGAGTAGATGGAGAATTCTTCTGTCTCAGCACCCCTGTCTGATCTCAGCTAAACACAAGATTGGTGGGACAGTCAGTTTCTATTTAACCTTCTGTGCCACAGGCTGGGGCATCTCGTGTCTGCATCAGGACATGAGTTCTAGCAGCCCCATTAAGTGGAAGGCTCTCCATTTGGAAGTCTTGCCTGAGATTGTTTTTGGTGACACAACCAAACCCCACAAAGTATGAACCATGTTTAAACATACTGGCACTGCCAAGAGGGGAGTAAAGGGTACCTTAAACATTTACAGAGGCAGAAGTCTGGTGTTCTATATAACTTCAATTATGATTTATATAGATCCATTTCTGTATGTGACACAAGGCAATTATGAGATAAAACAGCGTAATTCCAAAGAATGTTAATATAATTTACTAAAAAGTAAGCTTACAAATCCAGCACAGTTGTCGCAGAAAGTGGGCCTTAAGTAAGTGGTCTCTTGGAAGTTGTGAGCAAAGCCAAGTCCTAATTTGGAATAGATTGAGCTAGCCCTCATAAAGTAAGCTGTTATTTCATCCCTGCTAATCAGACCTTCCCTGGAAATAAACAAAAAAAGTTGTTTCTGAGACATATATTTTGTTAAATGCATAAGGAGAATTAAACTTTTTTTTCTTCACATTTTGTAATAGCAATAGTTTAATGAGCAAAAAACTAAAGTGATCTCAGTAATCTTGCCAATTGCTTCCAAAATATATAGAAGCTTATCTACACATTTAAACTTCAGACTGACAGGACAAATGGCCTATCTGCATGTGTGAGGCAACCTCAGAACTACTTCATAGTAAACCTCTGAATAATCACTACTGTATTTTTCCATGCTCTAATATGTTAAGAAAAATGTTCCTGGTTTTATCAAAATATACATTTGCCAATTCTCTATTTTTAAGGAACAGCTTTATCATAGGAAAATTCTTTAGCAGTATATACTGAATATAAATTGACAAATGTTTTTTTTTCTGTTGTCTGTTTTTCCTTCTAAATCAGCTTGGATACCACTGCTGTAAACCCAATGAAGATGTCATTCACAAGACATTTAGAAGATGTTTTTATCAGTTATGTTTTCACTTCTGTCTATGCCTGAAGAGGATGCTTTTAATACCCTAATGATAAAATACTATTTAAATACAACCCCTCCTAAATCTCTCCCAAAATAGATCCTACAAAGTTGAAAAGCAGATACTCACCAGTCCTTAGCCATTACGCAAAATGAGAATGGGAAACTGGCAGCAATCTTTTCAAATTCTTCCTGGGAAATGTATCCATCCTGATCATGGTCATAATTTTTGAAGACAGACTGTGCAAGGTAATAGCATAATAGTTTATAATGAGGATGGTCTGAGTTTCCACTTTTGAAAGCCTCCACCTTACTTATGGATTTCCTCTCCTGTCTTCTCACAGTGTCTATTGAACAGTGCAACAGTCAAATTGCTTTTTTTGTTTGAGACTAAAAAGCATTATGATTTCTTGATTTGCAGCAAAACATAGTTAAGTCAACACAGGCTGGACTAAAAGCTTCACAACACAATGACAGCTGATTTTTACTTCTGCTTTAAGACCATTCTGTCCAGGCCCACATACACAATTTGTACTCATGCTCTCAATTAGTGCTCTCAATGGTGGTTTCTGTGGCCAGATCAGTGTAGCTGTCTAGCTTACTTTATCAGGTCAGTGCTATGAGAAAATCAGTTAGATGACAGAATTGTCAGGCAGACACCTACTTCCAGTTGTGGAATGTATTACTATTTGTCGCTGGCTGCAAGGCAAGGAGCACAACTAATACAAATTTAGAAATATATTCCAGAACAGAGTGTATCAAAGGATGCCTCACAGTATAAGAAGTGCTTACAAAGAAAAGAGATGAAGCAGGAAAGCAAGGATAAACTCTTTACTTTTCTACCTCCACCAGTTTTGGAATCAATCACCTTACTTAGTAGTTCCCCATAAAGCAGGGGACCCAAAAGAAAGAGAAAAAGCAATTGCTGCTTGTAACAAAGCAAATGAGAGGCCTCCTGTCAGACTGCAGCAGGAACAAGATGTTGGAGGCCCTGGTAGAAATGGACTCCCTGGCTCCCTGAAGGAGTGCCTCTGGCAGTACACAAACCAGCATTCACACCTCCTGCTGGCTCTTTACCCACTGAAGGAATTTCCATCCATGCCTCATGGCCGCTGCTGCTACTTACAGGTAGGCAAAGTATCTGTTTGTGAGGACACAAGTCCCATCCCCATATTTTCTCATACCTTGAGATTAAGACTACAAAGATGTACAATAATATGAAGTACATTGGCCAACCTTACTTACATCTACCATCCTCTGAACATGTTTGCTGACAGTTTTTGGATCAGGTTTTGGGGCCACTCCCGAGGCCCAGTCTGCAACAACTGGTGGTTTCGAAGGTGTCATAGGCTGAAAAAAAATTGAAAGGAACTTGCTTAGTACCACATGGAAAGAATTTCAGTATTATGCTTCTTCAATTTGTGGCAGTGGACTATATGACACAGGACTGCAGAAATGACCTGTTGGACCCAACATCATTCTTTTGGTAATCACATGGTGCTTAAGCTTCCTTGAACTGTTCAAAAGAGCAGTCATTCCTTAAGTTGTCACAGTTCACTGACAGCCCTGTAAAATCACCATCTTTTCCGAATTTATAAAACAGGAACAAAACTACCACATAACACTCATGGGTTTCATTATTTGAATAATAAGAATTCTCCATTTAAAAAAAAATATTATCAACTGCCACAATTAAGACTGATGTCATGTCTCTACATAGCAACTTCATTTGTCTTTGTGTTCATATTATAAAACCTGATATGGTGTCAAATCTGCCATATATTCTATCTTAGACTCCATCATCGACCAAACAATTTGCTCTTAAATGGATTTCACTCAGTCTACAAAGCTAAAATGCTTTCAATTTAGCATATAATAAAATAAGCTAATACATTGAATATAAGAGATAAAATTTTCTTTTTAAAAATCCTCTTTTAAATTAAAATCACTCATAAAAGCCCTCCTTTTGTTAAGGATCTGTAAAAGCCCTTACAGCAGCTCGGTGACTTCGTGGCTCTCGTGCATATGAAAGTTCATAAATTTCATCTTCTGTGTAGTAAAGATCAAGGGACAGCTGAAAACAAACACATTAGTTTAATCCCAGAACAGTCACTAGTACTTTACAAACTTGTTACTAGAGTACATTCATATTTTTTGGCGCATTATTTTTTAATTTAGATTACACCTAGAAATAAATTAACTTGAGCTGCAGAGGTGTTCACAGTGATCTGAGATGTGTCCGGTTCTACATTCCAGACTGTTATTGCCATTATCTCCAGTTCTACATTCCAGACTGTTATTGCCATTATCTAGAAATCTGTAACACGGACTATTGGGAGTTCAGAAGCTCCTGCATTGAAATGAAGTATTCCTTCTCATTTATGTCCTATCATACATACCTGCATGAAATTATGATCGAAGTTCCACATATTTGTAATAGCCATTTTTATAAAACATTATTTAGAAGAAAAAAAAATACTTAGAATAATTTCAAACAAAACATTTAAAACAAATAGCAGGAAGAAGTAAGAAGTTCACCACTTCATACAGCTGTATTTCAGGCCCTGGGCATGTGTGCTTTATTTCACACAAGAGAGCTCCCCGAGAGCACAAATAACCTCAGGCACATATGCATTTTTATCTATTAGCTTTTTCCTGAAACAGGGCTTGTAACCAGAAAGTGGAAGTGGACTATCTGGTTTTTCCAAGATGAGATACTTGTTAAGGCCACCAAAGCTGAGAAACAAGACAGGAAGATTTACTGTTTTTACAGAAAGTAGTATTTTAACTTATTAGGAGAAGCTCAAAACTAGTGTTTTAACAACATTCTAGGTAGCATTAATTTTTTAGTAGCATGGCACTGACTAGATATGACTGGGAGTAAAATACATCAACTGCATTTGACTAATATTTATTTTAGACAGTTTCTTAAGCACCAGATGAAACTTGGCTAGTAATGCGGTATCTTGAGGGACTGAACTTTTGTGTGATTTTGTTTTCAACACAAGGAATCTTCCTTATTGAAAGTACAGAGAGTACATACTACTATAGTGAAGCAGAAATAAACATTTCCTTCCCTTATAAAAATAATTGGAAGCATACTGCTGAACTGACACCTCTATGCAGGCTGCCAGATAAATAAGTAGCACCAATTTTTTCTCTTCTCTTCCTGTACATTTCCCCTTTAGGGGAAAAAAAAATCTTACAATCTTATTATGCAGTCTTACAATCATATTCATAATTGCTTAATTACTTAATGGAATTCTCTATTTAGTTGTTTGATAGATATATGAGATTTTTAATTGGATGTATTTATCTTATCTAACACACTTACTGTCAGCAAGTGAACAAGGTCCATATTAGCCTCCAGGGGAAGTGGCATTTCCTGGAGTTGAATCAGCTCATCTATGTGGTTATACAGAGAATATAGTTTGTATACATTAATTTTTTTGTCCTCCAAGTAGTCTGGCATACCCTCATAAAGAGATATCAAGTCTTTCAGGTGGACCCCAAGGATTGGGATCTTAAAGTTACTGCACTCATTATAGGCACGTCGGTAACTATCATAATTTCTGTAAGACGAAAGCAATTCTGTCATTTCATTAAACACCTAAAAATAAAAAGAAAACCAAAAAATCAGTGCTGGTTACTGTTTCTCTTTTTGTCATACAGCACAAGAGCTTCCCATGTTATTGTTAAGGAATTTACTCACAAAGACTCTTGAAAAAGATTTTAAGACTTCAAATGAAATCTAGGTATTCTAGATATCCTATACCCACAAATTAGGTACTAATATGCAATTATTTATATATAGCCTAATCTATAATGTTGGCCTCCTTACACTCCCCATTTAGTCAAATGAAAAGAAATATGATTCTTTCGAATCAGGGGAATCTGTATACAGTCAATGTGCAAGCACCACACAAGCTCTCTGACATTCATAAAAGCAGCCATCTTCATATTAAAATGTGGAATTCATTCTCTAACTTTCAGATCACCATCTGGAAATCCTGGAGAGGTCCTGGCAGAGAAACCCTACGCTGTCCCATGATCCCATCATGGTGTGATCAGAAGTCATACTATAGTTCAAGGTGGCATACCTGTCTTTTCAAGAAAACTTTTTCCATGGAAATGAACTAGAAACAGTATCTTGGGTTTTTTACAAAGGCCAAATTAATCTCCAGTCTAGCAGTATAAATATTTCCCTTGTTTAAAATTATACAGGTACAAAGTCGAATCATTATAATATAATATAATATAATATAATATAATATAATATAATATAATATAATATAATATAATATAATATAATATAATATAATATAATATAATATAATATAATATAATATAATATAATATAATATAATATAATATAATATAATATAATAATTTATATTATACTATAATTATAACAATCATTATATTATAATAATAATCATCATATAAATAAGATATATAATAAAATATATAAGATCAATGGATCAATGTTTTCTCTGGGAAGTTCCTGTCAAAGTTCCTGATCTTTAATTTTTACAAATTGTTTGACATTGTTAAACCTCTAAGTGTGTTTTCAAGTCATTAATTACCAGACTTTTTAAACCTGCTTTCTATTAACACCTGCATACAATTTCTTGATAGAAAAAGTGATTCAAATGATGTGCACACATGCAGCCCTTAAAATGACAACATTTGGCAAATTTTGCTTGCTTCTAAATTAAGCTTTCTAACTGATTTTATAGATTCTGATAGCTGTAACCATTTCCAGTGGGAGGTCACACTTCAGGTCTTTACTCCAGGTTACTGTTCATTTCAGTTGATCATATTGTGATCAAAACAGGCTTTTCAGATCCCTTTACACACTTCCAGGCTCCAGAAAGGACAAAGTATCTTATTCTCTTAAGTCTCTTAAGAAGCCACACAAAGGCTTCTTAAGAAGCATTGACTAAAAAATATGCCTTCCTTCCCTTTTCTTAAACAGCCTTCTTCAGTATTTCACAAGAATTTAACTGGAAATTAAAATCGATTCCTAACATTCCACCACGCTATGCGTGCATTAGGGCTAAATTTGTTCAGGTCTAAATTAAACAAAACCTGTCAAATGGAAAGATCATATCAACAAAACCAGTCCTTTCACTCGAAGTGCAGAGCTCTGTGCTAGCTTTTACAGACTAAGGATGGTAAGCATTACTACAGAAGACAATAGTTTTGTTTTCAAATATTCCAAGATCCAATTCTCTGTTTTCATATTTGAATATTATTCTGTACTACTGCACGTAAAAGAAAATGCAACTCATCACAACTGAGATTAAAGGAGAAACCTTAAGAGAATCTGTAGAAGAAAGGTGGGGGTGCAAGAAGTGTAGGAGTAACTGGTGATGTAGACATGAAATAACAAATAAAAACCCTTCAAAACCAAAAAAAAATTTGTTCTGTCTTTCCATCTTATCCAACAAAGTAAGATTGCTTTCAGTGTGTGCAGTGACAAAGAAGTTAAAGGTTCTCTTATTTGTGAAACTTAGAGAAGCAATACTAACCTTAATTACATCATGAGGAACACATGAGCTTGTTTCCTTGAGCCTGGAAATGGAACTGTGACAGAGACCTCCAATCACTGCCATTAATGTGTTGAAATTCTGCAGCTGGTGGAGCTTCTGTGTTGATATAAAAAAATCAGCATAATTTAAAGGTTCACGTTGTTCAATGTGCACCCCCAAATTTTAATTTCCTCTGTTGTCTTGCTCTGAAGTTTTACAAGTTTGTGCCATTTGACTTCATGTATTTTGGTAATGAGTTGTGATTTTACTGGCTGTAACATGAAAACATGAAGTTATTCTACTGTGATTAAATCAAATATTACATTTTCAGGTCCAGTAAGTCTTCGAAGAACTTCCTCAGTACTTCCCCTTCTTCCCACAGTCTACCACAACTAGGAAACACTGTTTATTATCTTGGTTATGACTGCAGTTGAGTTAGTATGCAAAGAATATGGATAGGACCATAGCTCTCCTTTTATCCAGGAAGGTATTTCAGGTGGAAGGCTTCCAATTACAGCCAAAGCCATGAGAGTCACTCATGCTTTGGAAAGCTTCACAGGCACAGCTGGGAATCTCACATGCTGATTCAAAAGCAAGTCTAGTTTAACAGTGAAAATAATTTCTTCCAAATGAACATGAGGAAGTCCTGGTGCCCTGACACTATAATATCTGAACACTTAGTAAGACAGCACACATACACAAATATACATGTGGTGGGTATGAACCAGGAGACCAGGGCCAATGCTCCCAGCTCACCCTACAGTAACAGCATGGGAAGACTAGACAAAAGGGTTGTATCTGAGAAAGACAAAATAAACACCAAACGTGCCAGATTTTAACTGACCTGTGCAACATGAATAAACTTGATGAACACTTCAGCCCGAAGCTGTGGTGTTGGTCTGCTGAGAACCATTAGCTGCACCCACTGAGAGATACCATTGCAAAGAGAAATTGATCTTTCCATTGTCGGATTCTCTTTCACACTACTATTCACAATGTAGTTCTGATAATCTGAGAACTTAAACAAAAGAAGCGTAAATGAAAATTCATGTTGTTTCATATGCCTCATGACTTGTGTGTGGACAGAGATCTGCTTATCAAATGAAATATAAAATATGTATTTTACACCACAAATATCCATAAAACTGAAATCTTTCCTTTGTGAAAGCTTTGTTAAATTCAAAGCAGGGGTTCTGACTAATTGGATTAATTGAAAACATCTTTTTGCCCTATCTCAGGAGCCCTGGCTCTTATAAACCCCAGGATGAGTAGAACTGGGGATTTCCTCCCAGCCTCAGTGGCTTCTTAGATTCACTGAGTCCAGACTTTTATAGGGAAGGTTAAACTGAACTTAATCTAATAACTCAGCAATAGTTTAAGGGAGTTCAGTGTTCGGTTTATGTATTGTGTGGCTGGGGCACACTTCTGAATTAAGCAACACTAATAGAAAAAGAAAGTTCAGTGTGATTAATATGAAACTGAGATAAAACCATTAAGAATGAGGGCTACAGATTCCTTAATACTTTTAATACAACTTGTGAGATTCTCTTATTTAATCAAGGCAATCTAAAATTATTCAGTAGATACCTGTGACACACTTTTTAAAAAGCCATTCTTACATTAAGATTAAAGAAATCATTTGTTTTTGTTGGTGCAATTTTTATCCATTCTGTTGATTTATCCATTAACAAAACTACACATGAATTTGAATCATCAGAAAATGTGACATGGGATTTTTACACTCATTCTTTACTATGACCACTAATACTAAAATATTACCAAAAACACTCATAGCTGTAAGAGGTATACATTTCTTTCCACAGGAATATGTGGAATAAAACTGATCTCTAAGCAAAGGTCATAAACTGTCATGCTGTTGTTTGTGTCTCACTGTCCCTCTCTCACTTTCTCACAGCTTTATAAATTTTTCCACCTGTTTAATAAGAATTATTAGCACTTTAAAAGCAGATATGACAGTAGAAACCTCTAGATTTGTCTTTCTCAAATTAAAAATGGAAGAAATATAAGTAATTAGTAGAGCTGTCTCTGAGATTACAGAGTACTTACATTGCAATTACTCTTTGAATTTTAAACCCCAGTCAGGTTTTGCTGGATCTTGAAATTTAAGCAACTATTTTATACAGATAGATAATTTTTCAATATCTGACTACATAATTACGGACTTCATAGTAGTTTCAGTACAACTATGAATTAGTTTATATTTTTTTCTCAGCAGTCATCTCCTTCGGAAAAGATTTTTTTTAAATGCTGAAGAAATTAATCTCTAAAATGCTACATGAAAGTTTTGAATTAATTGTGGTGCACAAATTTATTAATGAGGTCAGCTATAACAAGCTTGTTAGTGGCAGATATAGTAAAGAAGTTTAGGTACTTAAATATTGCAAGAGTCTGTTATTGTGATGGCTAACTTAAGAGCCTCAACAGGAATCCAGAATCCAGATTCTTACAAAAGACTGTGACCTTCCTGTACTTTATGACTACAGATTAAAATACTTTCCAAGCACCAGCATGCCTCCAGTCATTACTCTGTGAACACTACTTCTTGCATCCTAATTTGCTGCAAGATGGATGGTATCTCATGAAAGATTCTTCTGTACACTGTGCATGTGATCAAATATTCCCTTCTGACTTTCAAATGCCCAAACCTGTAAATAGTTATTTCAGTGACTAGTGACACAGTTGGTCTTTTTCAGTCTTTCTCCCAGTATATGATGCCATATTAAAATAATTAGAAGATTCTGTGCCTTAGGGCACCATAAACACATTCTCCAAAGATTTAATTAATATAGCTAATTATTAATTACATATTATTTTCTGACCGAAGTCTTGGCAAGCTCAATTTATACGAAGACATATACAGGTACTCTGCATATAAAATGTACATTTGAATGTAACTGTTGGAACTCCATGACACATCTGACACTCTGACTAAAACCACACTTGTTATACTCATTAATTACCTTATATCTGCACAGGGGTTTTCAAAATGGTAAGTTATATAAGCTTTGCATATTATTACTGCCTACAGGCAGCAATCAGTGCATGACTTCGGTTCTACAGCTTTTTGAGTTGAACACAAAACACAGAGTCACGTACTGTCAGCTCAAAATAAAGTACATTAAAACACGACTGTGAGATCTTCCACCACCTAGTGAGAGCTCCTTTTCTTGCATAGGTTCAGCTTCATATTGTAGTGCTACAAAAAAACCTCACCAAAAAGAACTAAATAGCAGCGGCAGCAAAAAACAAAACAAAACAAAACAAAAACAAAAACAAAAAAAAAAAAAAACAAAAAAAAAAACAAAAAAAAAAAAAAAAAACAACAAAAAAAACCCACTGAAAAACCCACTTCGCTTCTAGTCTTATGACACAGACTTTGCAACCCCCCTAGATTTTGGTCTCTAACATTCACTTTTCCATGTGAAATTCTATCAGGTTGGAAAAGAGGCAATGTTGTAGCATACAATGATGCAAGTTAAGCCAAAGTGCATAGGGAAGTTTGCATCTTATCAGCTACAAACATTACTGAGAAAACAAATCAAATTACAGAAAAAATAAATTAGATAAATCCTCAAGAATTGTTTGGCATATGAAAGCTTGTATAAAAAATATGTTTATCTCCCCTTACATTAAAAATGGCATTTTCTAAAGTGCTTTCTTATCTCTAGTCTTTATTTTGTGTGCACAATAAAAAAAGGCAAGCAGAGTCCAGTGGCCATCTTCAATGCCATCCATTATTCACTGCACAGGATTGCTGCACTGCTCACTACAGCCACAGAAGGTTAGCATTCTAGGAGAATATTCCAAGTTTCCTTCATCCCATTTCAGCCTTATTACTGATTTGAGTCAAAGGATGATGACATCCCTTGTTCTAACAAAATAAGCTTCTTTGGAAGAAGATCTTGGATTTGGAAGAAGGTTTACTCCTCTTCCTTCCAACTGATCTTGCCTCAACTCTTCCACAGTTGAGGTTCATTCTCTCACTCTCATATGGTTGTAGCAGAAGGATATCTAAGTTATGTAATAATCTAAGTTCCACTGGCCACTTTCAATACTAGTAAAATAAAAGAGTCTGGAATCAGATTCAGCATGTCCAACATCTTGTATGGCAGAGTCGATCTTGTAATGCTACCTCTCTGCCATATTTTCTATATCTTTCCCATATTTGCTTCATATAAAAAGATAGATAGATAGATAGATAGATAGATAGATAGATAGATAGATAAAAATAACTTACTGATATTCTTCTGAAAGACTTAAACTCAAGATAGGTAAGGTGGTCTGACAGCTCCTCTGGCTCAAGGTGATCAAAAAGAAGTGAGACTTTCCGTTTCTTACTGGTGTTGGCCTTTACACGCTGTGTCAGCTTTCTAGACCAATCCCTAGAATTTCTTTTAAAACACAATTACTCCAAGTTATTTACTGAAGAGCAAAATTTTCCTCTTTCCCTAAGTCAGAGGTAATGATGTTTTCATGCCTTACTGCAGTACAAAGTGAATTATTTGAATTTCTAAACAGCAAACTCCTTTCATGCATTAGAGATTATATGACAAAATGTTATTGTTAGTCTTTATTGTATTGATGTAGCATCTTAAGTACAATACAACTGCCTTACTAAACAGCCTGAGAGTCTATATATTTCTGCAATGAGTTCTAAATTTTCAGAATAGCTGTCTGTAACTTTGTTTTCATTGAACACATCCATTTAATAATTCCTAGATTTCCTTGAGCATGCTCTTGAGTATGAACTGTCCCCCTTTGCTATTGACCCACAGAGTAATAAAATTTATTTCAATTTGAAAAGTTAAATATCCTCTTTCATAACCAGATACAAAATGTGTGCCAAATTCTGCTCTGCTTTAGCCTGTGCATTTCCAAACTGACACTTGTTTTGTCAGTGCACCGTTCCACAGAACTATCTCACCCTCATGTAACAGGGAAAGATGCCTTCCCAAGAAAGAACTATGTGATGTACAGCTCTACGATTTATTCTTGTCATGACAAGTATTTTATAACCAAAGTCATCTCAACAATATCAAGAGTCTGACAACGCAATAAACTATATCCTTGCTTACCTTTGTTGCTAAAATATAAACACACTTTTTTTACCTCATCTGTCACCCAATTAAATCGTATTCTCCTTTTTCATTGATTTCAAGTGATCTGGCAAAACCTCTAGGCACTGACAAATTTTCTAAGTTCCCTGGATAGAGTGAAACCTAGCTGTCATAGAGAATCAGCACAAAGTCCACGCTGCAGCTAAATTCAACTTAAGCCATTCCCGAAAGGCATTCTGTTCCTCTACATAATGTATATTTCATCTGTATTGAAGTATAAATTCTTCTCAGGATAGTTAACATATGACTTACGAGAGACATGATATTTGAATAAAGGAAATTCAGAGCAAAAGTTTGTTTTCAGAGTATATTGAGACTTCAACACTCACATTTGAGATGTATCAATTAGACGACAATGTAACTCTTCACCATTAGCTCGAACCACCTCTTGAAATTCCTGCATAGCTGTGGATAGTTTAGAGTCCATTTTGAACATGATCCAGAACTCTGTAATCCAATACCTATTAAAATCAAAACAGACACATCCAAAAAAAAAAAAAAAAAAAGGGTTTTGATCTAGCTAGGCTGAATGGCTGGGACTGTTCTTGTAGTCAGTTCAGGTCAGCTGTTCCCACTGTGTCCCTTCCCACCCTCAAGCTCACCCCCAGAGCCCACACTCTGGCAGGAGCAGAGTGTGAAACTGAAGGCATTTATACTGTGCAATCACTGTTCAGCAACAGGTAAAATAATGCTGAATTTTACTCACAGATTCAATGCACAGCATTATAGAGGCTGCTATGAAGAAAGTTAACTCCATCCCAGACAGACACAGTACCCAGCACTATACATGTAAAAAACCTGTGCTTGTCGGAAAAACGGAAATGCACTTTCTTACGGATGCACATATACATGAATTTGCCTGGAAGCAAAAATGTTACCAGATCTCAAGCAATACTAAAGCATTCTGACAGAGACTGTAACAATCTGCTCTGAGAGAATAAAATCATCACAATTTAAAACAAATTCTACTTTCCTTTTACTAATAATTTCCCCCTTTGTGTAAAGAAGAGGTACCATCAATCTACTAGAGCTGAATATATTCTTTCTCCTCTGTTTTCTCTAAACTGAGATATCAAACTTTACTATACTTAATAGGTAAAAATAAAAGAGTTCCAGGACCATTACAAGTGATGAAGTAGAATTACTAAGGATAATTACCTACCGAGGCAATTGAGCTTTGCTTAGTACAAAAATATCTGCAATATCCCACTTAAATTTTAATAGACCTATATAATAATATTAGACATACTTCTATCATATCCTGAGCACTGTCAATTTTCACAGACATTTAAGACAGAGATTCATATAAAATCAGTTCAAAACTGTGACCTGGCAACTCATGCACTGATTTTAACAAATCTTCTAAAAGTCCGTTGAACCTTTTTGTGCAAAGCTGCTACAGTGAACCTTGAAATGCTAAAGCAGACTATCTGCTTTTCTTTTTAATGTCAATTTCAGATATGCAAAAACGTATTTATATTTGTCACATGGACGACTGCAAACTAACGACTAATAGCTACCGACCAAGAATATACTTACCTCACAAAATAGCATATCTTTACACACAGCATGGAAGAGTTATTTTCTAAAGCATTAAGATAGGTAGAAAACTGTTAAGGAAAAGCACATCCATTCACATATGATATAAAATGTAACATGCTTGATACTTCCCAATCTGTAAGCAGTAAGAATCATCCTGCTGATGGCAAATATTGTATCAGATTAGGGGTTTACATAAGTAAATATACAAAGTATATACACAAAGTATATCCCAATGTTTTTACCAAAGTTTATTGCAACTATGACTACAAGGAGTAATATTGAAGCATTTGCCAGAGTACTGAGTAGCGTTATCCAGTGAAGGGATTCTGTTTTCTACATGTTTCTTTGCAACATGCCTCACAATTTCTTATAAACCTTATGCACTGACATGTCATTAAAATTCAAAATATTCATACCAAATTTATCAATCAATGCATTTATGAAGCAATCCTTTTCAGCTAATTCACTAGAGATTTAGAAAAAAAAAAAAAGAAAGAAAAAAAAGCTATTTTCTTTTAAACATAACCAGTGGTAGACAGTGGTAGAGCAAAATTTAACATGCTCTCCATAGTAACCTCACCTTTCTAGCTACACAACAATTTTCATTTGACTTGCTCTGGCAACTGAAACAACCAACCTTATTTTTAGTCTATTAGTTCTTTAAAACATGTTTTGATATTGTAGCCACTGTCTGTTGAAGTAATGGAAAATCCATTTTGAAAATGTATTATGCATGTCTTGATTCTTCTGATGGAGATGACACACATATTTTCAGGCCTGAAAAGCATAATTCAATGAAAATGCCTTGTGGACCCACTCACAATCTGATTGCAATTAACTGCAGCCTAAATCTACCACAGCTGAGGGGACATGTGCCACGTGCCCTTTAAGCCTGCTTACATTAGGCTGACTATAGAACTGGTGAAGCCTGAGTAGGTTCCCAAATATTTTTAAGGGGCCCTCTCTGAATGTCTAAAATTAGATGACTTACAAAGAACTTGTAAGCACCTCAAATCACTCCTATAATTTAGGGGATGGAAAAATGGTGCAACTGGAACACATGCAAGGTTTTGCAAAATACAAGAGCCTAGACTACCTGATCCATTCAAAACTGTCTTTAACTTTCAATGTCTTTACAGGGAGATATACACAGAGTTAAAAACCAAGCTTGCAAAATATGCAAGTCTAAGAAAAGTTAGAGTTGCTTTTCTGGTTGTAGAAAATGTTCCATCTCAGAAAGAAGAAGCAAGCACTGACTGTTTCATTTTCCAAGAGCCCATGAGCCTAAGTGAAATGCAGCACTACACCACACATAAGCTGTAGCTTAGCACACTTGATCCAACACCTGCAATTAGAGAAGCAGCAGGACAGTCCTGCTACAGACAGAGTCAATGCCCCAGTAAAGCTCTGTTGTCAAGGATTCTGCTTGCAAATGCCTGGAAGATACAGAGTTTGAGGAAAGAAAGGATTATTAAATTGAATTGTACCAAAATTGGATGGAGATCCTTAGCATGACAGGTCTCCATCCTGTACTGTGCTCACCTAATTAGGAGTAAGCCTTTTGTAAAGCTAAGAAAACAACCAACATATTCCACGATTAAAAATTCCAAAGGAAGGCCAGTTTTGTGAATATGATCTAGTAGCTACATTGTGAAAAATCTAATTTGCCAGAAACACACATGTATGAGTCCAGGCACTCAACTCAAAATGGAAACAAACAGAAAGGAAAAGCTTGTAATTTATTTCAGCAATTTTGGGGGTGTGTAAGAGGAAGAATTTTTGTTAAAAATTTTCCTATCCCAATGATACAGTTTTGTTCTTTGCTCTTTGACTTGATAGTGGACAGTGAGAGAAACAGATCTCAAACTTAGGCCCAGGTTCACAGTACCTAACTGAGGTGCCTACATTGATCTAACACCTGCTAGATATTCCCTCCACAGCCAACAGAGGGTGAATTATTCTACTTAAAACCAGACTTGGAGTTTCATCTTGTCCTCTGTGTATAACAAGCTAAACCTGACAAATAAGAAATGCAAACCCTGAACCGAAAAAAAGCACACCACACAACTAAAAACTGTAAAGAGCAAGTATACAATTTAATTAGTGGAATAATAATACACCCAGATTAAATATCCTCTACTTACCCATTTCAAACTTGTCAGGCTATCAAGTTACCTTAAAAGCAGGTGGAGATTACAAAGGATATAGATCAACAAGTTTCTGAAGCATGTCTGCAGAGGAGATGAAAAACTGATGCATGGCCAGAATTATTTTTAGCAGCTGGTTGTTTTGACATGCATTTCCTTCTAAATCTAAAAAACAAAAAGGATTATTCATATTGAAATCTTGCTATACCTTCATAATTTGCAACAGGCTTAATCCTAATTCTATTCAGGTCTGTTCATGTATGCTGTTTCAAAGATGGCAGTAACTTACTAATTTAGGGAGTGCATCATTTTTCTGGTGAGAGCCATATAACAACAACTATATTTCACTAATGTGTCTGGAAGGCCCTTTAAAAATAAGGGAAAAATAAAAAGGCAAGCAAAAAAGCAGCTGTGTCTCAAAAGCAGTCTGAATACGCAGATAATTATACAAAATTATCTAAGCCCAGCAATGCACTTAAATGCTTAGCTTTAGGCACATGAACAAAAACTTGGAAACAAATCATTGAACTACAGAGAAAAATAGTTCAGTTACTGATCCATATCAGCCAGTCACTGGTATGACTACACTTATCAAACAGAACAGCAATATTCTCAAGTGTTTGTGAGCTTTTTTGTACAGGTGACACACATAACAGCAAAGTGCACACACAGGATAGGATCATAGATGTGCACAAATACACATGGAATGAGATACAACACGTGCTTGGAACCCAGAGGTTAACCTGTGCATACTCCCTGTGGTAGACCTAAATGCGCTGTGCATCAACTTGAACTATGCATTACAAGGGCTTCAGCAGAAGAAGGGCTTTAGACTACATCTGTTTTCTGGGTCTTGTGGGGTTTTTGTGCATATTCCAAAAAGATCAAGGACATGAAATGTAACAGAACACTTCAAAAAGTTTCCATTTCTGCAACAAACCAGTGAAAGTGTGTGTAAATATTAACAGACAATGTTCTCCCACAGCCAGCCGTAAGAAAACCTAAGAAACTTGAATTGGAATTTGATGCCCTTTCAAATACAAAAGAAAATTTATCTTTTCAAATAATTTTAAATAGATTAACCTCTACGGGAATAAATCTAGTTGTCTCTTTAAAAAGTAGCTGGAACAAGATGGAGAAGCAAAACATAATATGGCAAAATGGAAGAGGGATGTGAAAGATTTCCAACGTATGAAATGACATCTACTGCTAGGGAAGGCAGGGAGAAGTCACTTTAACTTGCACATCACCAAAATGGAACATTATATTTAGCCCATTTGCAGAACAAGATAATCCACACTAGTTACTGGGCTAGAATTTCTATGCCCTTCTTCAGGGAGACACCAAATATATCCACCCCTAGTGATATGGGCAGGGGGAAGTCTGCCTGTCCTAAAGCCCCATGAATGAGAGCAGTACAGACCCTAAGTAACAGGAGTTCTCGATCTGCCTCTGCTTCGAGTTCTCAGTTTTACAGAACGAACCAAAGTTTATGTGTTCGTTGTTCGTATGCACACATAATTTAATTCCTTACTGAAAGAATCCTTCTGAGATACAAACTGCCTAGGTATTACAGCATGAGCACTGAGGGCAAACCAGCAAATTATTCATCTAGAGGGGTGGGAAACTTCCAGAGGAAGGCTGAGACATCAAGAATCAATACTTATTCAGGCCTTTAGTACTTGGCATTTTGTAGTCTTTGAGTGTCTTCACAAAGAGTAAAATTATTTTAGGCCTTGCACACAGAGGCCTGTATCAATTTTCATCCTTTGACAAAACTTGGTGTTCTGCCAGAAGCTCCATCCACTAGCTCCTGTTTAATCAGGAAAACAGTTCAATATATGTTTAACTTGAAAGCCAAATAGATATGTGCACATATACTATTGAGAATATACAGCTTCTCCTAAATGCTTAATATAGATCATTTCCAGACAACAAAGACAAAAAAACAACACACTCTCTCCCTTAGCACTTTCATTGTGTGCATTCCAAAATCCTCTGCTATGACATAACACAGGTAGCACTTGGCTGCAGGTTCCCATTTGAATTTTTGTCTTCTAGGTCTCTCTTCCATTTAGGTTTTTCATGTCACAAAGGTGCAGAGAAAAACAGTATGTTCTGCCTACTACTTGTAATTAGGTCAACGCATTTATGGTGTTTTCCTGCATAATGGAAGTGCATTTATGCTTCATCACATGCAGACCTAATTATCTTGCAACAGAGATACACTTCATTACAATGACATGCAATTATTTTGCACCCATTAAAGCAATACTAGGTTTGGGGCCATCTGTTCTCTCACCCAACTAAAAGGCTTACCTTCACAAAAAAACCCATTGTATGGGTTTTAAAACACAGCATAAAATACAAACACTCCACAAAAAGAAATCTAAATGTTCCCAGTACAGCTGAGCACTGAACAAGAAGCCTGCATGGCTTGTACTAGAATACAATTTACACATGATTTACACACGACTGTGTACCAGCACACGATTTACAATGGTACAGCATCTTTGTGCAAATGGAGCCAGTAAGAGGGCTGTCCTGGCTGTGCTGCAAGCTGCCTCTGAGTGCCTCTGCAGCATTCTCCTGAACCCCCAGCAGTTTGTTTTAAAACTCCTTTTCATTTCCGTTTGTACACCCGCTTCTAACCACACAGCCTACTGTGCAAAACCACTGAGTGAATACTAACTCAAGTGGGATGGGTGTGTTTCAGTTAGTCAATTTACATTAAAGAAAGCTGCAAATTACTGCGTAAGCCTTAGCTTTGTCTCACTGCAGCAAAATACAAATAATCAACTGGTTGCATGTCTTTCTCCTGTAAATTCCCTTATTGTAGTAAGATTTTTAATAAATATACTCTGAAACAAAAAGGAAAGCAGAAGTTGAATATACTTTTCCAGCATTCTAACTCCATGGGTGACAGCACAATGACAGTTAATGGTAAGTATTTTATGACCTATGTAGCAGCAGAAAGCCACTAAAAACTACAATTACAAAAGTTCCATTTCTTACTTGAGACTCAGAACACACAAGGGTAAGAACATTCTAATCTAGGCCCATCAGCCACTGTATTGCATGATCCTCCATGAGTGATTCCTTGTAATCCGTAATCGGTGATTTAGAAATAGCTTAAGTATCACCTGCTTCTTGAATGCTTTACAGAAACAAATTACTCTAAAGTCAGGAAGTAAGGCTTTAAGAGCAAACTACCTGCTTTTCACCAGGCTCTGATGGCCATGAGCCTGTGGTAAATAACAGAAAGAATATGTTCAATAGAGAAGATTGCTGTACTGAGACCTTCCCTCTGATGCATGAATGCATAAGGCAGTAGTAAGAATGCAAAGGATGTCTTAACCAAACCGAATTTTGCAGGAAAGAAAAGTTAGCTTTTCCAGGTATAAGAGGCCTTTATTTCATAAGCACCATCTTTATTTCATAAGCAGGTTCCAACTGTATCACCTAGAGTACAATTTGAAATGAATCAGAAGTGAATCACAGAGCACTGACATCACATGATCAGTGACTAAGCTACTAAGAACACGAATAACTTCTTGTAAACTCCCTTAAGCCTTCCAGTGGTTATCAAAATGTAGCACCAAAAACAACATAGTGCAAGAAAGCATCAAGCAATTGCCAGAAGTTAACTGCAAAGCCGAAAGTCGTGGGATGTTATTCTGATGTGCTACACAGAATTCTTCAAGACTTCTGCAGATTTTTTTCTAGTAGTTTAAAGAAGACGGTGTGGGGATGATGCTATAAATGTCTGCAAAGATTATTAAATCAACATGTGATCTGAAAACTGAGGGAATATGTTCTTAAGGTCTCAGGGTTTCAAAGACCTTGATGAAACACACAGACATGTACAAAATATGCAGATACATGTGAAAGTGCATGGTAGGGTTTAGTGACTGAAATGAATCAGCCATATGTCAATGCATCTGCCCCACATGTGAGGTGCAGCACTGCAATATAACTTTCAAATGGCTAGAAGCAACCAGAACTAAATAAAATATTCAATGAGTATTTTACAAATGCTCCCTGGAAATTCCCTTTACAAACAGGAAATAGTCTGTTTCCCCTCAGCTTAAAACTTATGCAACCCATAGTAGCCTTCTTACTCCAGACTTATTACTTCTGTGCTGGAATTTGATACCCTGTAACAAGAGCTAGTCATTTAATTCTCTTCATTAAAGTGAATACACTTGGTCAGAATCAGATTCATAAGAAGCCACCATCTTCCTTATCAGTTATGAAACCATTCTTGAGGGTCAGCAAGCAGATTTAACTTAAACTGATTTTTTAATGACAGCTGAACACTCAGTTGATGGCAGATATCAGGGCTAGGAGCCAATATATTCTATTCTGCTGCTCCAGTATAAAAACAGCTTTCTCAAAATCGTGCTTCAGAACCAGTTTAATTTGTTCTTGAAATTTTACAGTGATGAGGACTTCACAGCTTTTGCAGGTGACTTATTCCAGTGCTTGAGTTTATCATTTAAGAGCTCTCCTTTCTGTCTAATCAAATATTTCAGGCAACTTGGGCTGCTTAAACCCAGACTCCAGCAGACAGAAAAAATTTTCTTTATCAATATATTTTCTCTGTTTAAGGGTTGCATCCTTCAGCTACTTTCTGAGCTAAGAAACACCAATCTTTTATTTTTTTATTCCTCAGAGGCAAGGTTTTCTAGCTCTCTGCTCAACTTCGATGTTGTTTTCTGAACCCTTTGTAGCTCGCACCATTATGAAGAAAACCTGAATATGGTACTAGAGGAGAGCTTAGCACCAGAGTTAGAATATTGTTCTTAATATCCTTTACATAATACCTTTATATACACCTACATTTTAATGTAAGTAAATGTGCATGTATAATATATATATATACAGAAAATATGAAAGTACACACATCCCTCTATGCATACACCTAAAGTTTCTGCAGTGATACAATATCATTAATTGTAATTAGCACCATTTTCAATTTTGAGATTCTTTTCTGCAAAAATGCTGTATATGAAGGACTTTACCAAACTGTTTTTACAACTGATTACTCAAATAGAACTTTGTCTTCATCCTTAGTGAATTTTTCCTTATTTCAAATCCTTGTCTTAAGTGCTTAATATCTTTCAGAAATAATATAACTTAATAAGAATGTCCTTACAAAGAGAACACCGTAATAAGGTAATAGAATGCCTTTTTTTAGTTTTAGCTGCAGCAGAAAGCAGGTGGAATACTGAGTTCTCCAGCTTACATTTAATTCTGTACATGATGATGGTATTCCCTCTCATGCCACAACAGTGACATGATGTTTAGCAGACAGTAGCAAAAAACTCACCAAAGTTTTGGTTTAGTTTGTTTGTGTCTTTTAAAATCAGCTTATTGTCCATACATACTTGCAATTATTGAGTTTTACATGAATTTATTTACAGAAGTAATTGATCTTAGGAAGAAAAACTCCAAAACTAAACTTAGAAGAAATCAGTATTTTCCTGAATGGAAAGAACTGCACTACTTTGTGGTCAATCCTGCACCAACAGCTCTCTAAAAAAGCCAAGTAAACACACATCGTAGAAGAAACTCCATAAACTTGGTGTTTCTTCAAGTCTACTGCCTTTAAACTCCCTACAGTATAGAGGGGGGAACCCACTCCTGTTCCTCCAAATACTCATAAACAATGCAGATACATCCAAGACAAAAGTAAGGATAATATGCATCCAAAAAGAATAATAACACTGTTTTGCGGGAGGGTAGGGAACATGAGGGGAGAAAAATCTCTAAGGAAAATCATTACCCTCTCTCAGAAACAGCTTTTGGAAAGCAGAAAAGAACTCTAGGTGGGTAATTTGAAATGAAAACAAGGAGATAAAAGCTCTTGTCAAAAGCAAATGGGATGATTTTCAGAAATTAAAATGTACTTTGAGAGAAACCAAATGCAATGTGGGTGGAAAGCATTCCATTAGCCTTGGAAATTCAGATGAGGTACATAGAAGAAAATAAAAAGTTTGCACACACGGACGCACACCACACATCATTCTACAGTGTATTTAAAATATAGATTTTAGCAAATTTAGATGCAAACTTTTAAATCAAAAAGTCTTTTTCTCCAAAGCGTACAAAACATAATTTGAGCATTCAAGACTTTTTCCAAAGCTTTAAGTCATGATACTGGAGCCATGAGATTTTTTTGAGCTGCAGGCAACTCTTGAATAATTCAAGTGTAATGCTTGGCAACACAGCTGTGCTATACCATAGGCACTGATGGATAGGAAAAAAACAGACTCCCAGAACAGAACCACAAACTTCTGAGACCAGTGTCCCTGTGTGACCACTGAACCCAGATGTGTGCTTCACCCTTACACTGCAGTGTTTTACAGCAAGCTTCCCTCTAACTGCATGATTGATCCTGGGGCAGCTAGGCATCACATCCGAGGAGCGTGAAGCCTGTCCCACCCAAAGGTGCAAACTTGAACAAACTAGCAGACACCAAGCTGCTTGCCTCTCAAGGGCTTGAAGAAGCTGCAGATCTCTTGGGTCCCACTTCCTGACCACGATTTTCAATACTGCTGCATGCTCCAGCTCTAATCCTGCTCTAATATTCCCCACTTACCATTTCACTTACATACCTAAGCTTCCTAGTCTTGGCTTTAACCTCAGGTATACTTCTGGAACTGGTGTTTACAGACTAACTTTTAACCCAGCAGCTGAGGATGCCTTCTCACACTGCCCCACCAGCAAGGAGGCTTGAGGGACACAGCCAGAAGAGCTGACCCCAACTGACCAATGGGATATTTCATGTCATACGCTCAGCATTTAAAAACAGGCTGCAAGTTTGTCAGGGCTGCTGCTGCTGCTGCTTGGGAACTGTCTGGTTATCAGCCGGTGGTGGGCAATTAGAATATTTTGCATTGCTAAATAAAAGTTACACTGATTTTTCCTGAAGTTATATTTAGAGGCATAAAGATAGAATTTGCAGTCATATCCCTGTAGTAAATATAAGTAAATAAAAGACTGTTTTATAATGAAAAAAGTCTAAGTTTCCTTCATTTGGTTTTATTGCTTACTTCTTGGCTTTGGAAAATTGTATTGAAAAAAGTGAAGTCAAATTTGCTAAATAGAACCTTATAACATATATTAAAAGATACCTAAAGTTCCTTTTCTTTGAGATTTTTTTTTCACATACATCAGGTTAAAAAAGAAATCAGTTTCATTTTGGTACAACCACAATTAACTTTAACAGTCAGCTAAACAGCACTTAGAATTCTCCAGAGCAGTAACTACTTTTCTGTTCCCACAATGTCATGCTTTCTACAGAGCAGTAATGACTCTTCTGTTCCCACAATGTCATTAATTGAACATTAACATAGTTTCTGTTGCCAAGCAATACTAAGGTTTCTGCACTGTATTTGACCAAATAGCACTCAGATTACTTAACACACAATGATCAACAGCATTTTCACAGAGAACAGCATAATGAATAAAATTTAACTACTTTGGGGGGGGAGGGGGGATTGAAGACCTCAACATTCAGCCCAGGCCTCAAGAGCAAGGGATAGAACCCTGCAAGTTTGTGCAGCATGAGACAGAAACAAATGATTGTTCAGGCAAACCTGAGACCAAAAAAACAAATGGCCATAGTTGCATTCTGCGGGTGTGCATATGTCTTGAAAGAATTTATTGCCTTTGAAACAGAATTCTATACTGGAATTTGTTATACAGTAAATTTGATAAAAGGATAAACTCAGTAATTGAACTGTGATTGTTTTATTAGTTAATTGTGTGTTTGAACAAGACTGGAAGAACGTATTTATGTTAAAAGTAGAGCGGGATTTTTCCAGATAACTGATATGGGAAAAACTGGATAGTTTACATTTTTTCTCTATTTTAGAGGAGAAAACACCTGCAGCTCTAAAGAGTGAACTCTAACTTTCCTGTTTCATTGTTTGCAAGCTAGATGCAATATGTAGCTGACTCTCAAAGAATTCCTAAGTCTCAATATGTTTTTGTATGATATTGATATGAGCAATATAAAAATATTATCAGTTCACATAACTACACAACTCAATAATGTAGTTATTTTTTATTACAGAAAATGTGAACCATGATTAACTTGTATTGTTTTAGGTAGCTTACACCTAAGAGGCCACCAGCACCAGCACCTTTGTGAGACTTCTGATTTCTACCAAAACAATTCCGTGACACCTTTCACCCAGATTGGTCTGGATGTAGTTTCCAGTGTTTCTAAGGTTTGTTTGCAAACATGTCACTTTATCACACATTGAGGCAACAAGCTATTTTAGCATGGATCAAACACTGCAGAACAACTTTACATCACAACCTATTCCTAGACCTAGCTGTCTATTATGCCATTAGAAATTGCAAATTGCATTAGTTTCACATAAATTCTATTAAGAACATTGGTAATCTTTGAAGTTGTAATTTTCCACTTCCTTTAAGTCCTCCATGGGTTAAAATTGACATATATGTATAAACAAGTAGCTTCACTGCAAACAGTTTATCGTGGATGAGGTTTCACACGGAATTAAGGTACAAGGTCTTAGAAATATTTTTGTTGCTTTCCTAAAGCCCTTTACCTACATCTCTTTAAAGAAACCAAACACAGGGACACTGCACTGTGACATGTATTTGAAGATGATACTTCTTGATTTCTTTATAACTCAAGTGTCTGAATTGTAGGATAAGCATAGGTCATCCATATGCTACAGTAAATATACTTCCAGCACTCAAATATAAGAGGCAAAGAGTAAGATCTTGTACTCAGAGGTTAAGGAAAAAAACACCTTCCTAACAAAAACATCTTGAACTCTCACAAAATCTTCAGCTTTTAAACGATCCGCAGGTTTTTTTAGGAAGATGTAAGTGTTTGAATAAATTATGGCTTTCAAGTGCACTCTTGGAATTGTTTGCTAGGTAATTCTAGGTAACATTTCAGGACTTTGCTACAGACAAAACATGGACATATCAAATTAACACTATGTTGAAGACAAATGTTGTCCTGATTGCACCAGAGTCTTTAAACACTTGTAAAAACAATTTAAACAAACATTTTGCGTGGGCAAGGAAAAGGCCCTCTGACCCTACACGGTTTATAAGCTTGAATGCATGTTAAAATAGCTCATTGGATCTTTGAAAGGTATGTTTGTTTAAAAAATAAGCACCCTTAAACTTTACTCTAGATTAAAAAAGATAGATTTATAAGATAAAAATAGACACAGTCGAAGCAAAGAAAGAGACTTCCTACCATGCACTAACATATTGTGAAGTTACAAAAAAAAGAGAAAATTTTCTAGATTAGAAATTGACTTCACAACACATATTAAGAACTTCAAGTTCACAATAGCATGAGGATACCCCAGGGTGATAAATGTCATGAACATTTAGCAGATAAAAAGTTAACAAATTAGATACCAAGTGAAGTGAACACTGCTAATACATTTTTCCTCTCTCATCTGTAACATTTTCTAAACTAAATATTTGTAATGTGTTTATGTAGTCTCACAAAGATTACTATAAAAACTAGACAAAAAAGGATGGCTGTGCTACTAAGCCTATGCTTCCTCTGTTCTACTGACCTGCCAGCAAACTAGACACTACTGTGCTGGTTTCAACAACAAAGCTGATAGATTAAGTGCCTTTACAACTAGCAACAAAAGAGACAAGAGCCATATTGACTTTCAGAGAACTGTCTGCCAGTCAAAAGTATATTTTTTTCCAGGCATTTTACGTACTACATAATGGAAAAAAATGGAGGGGATTAAAGTCACTGTTCTATGTAAAATTCCACTCTAGAATCACAGTCACTAATGAAGATTTCCTCCAGAATAAACTATCTCCCTCCTGAAGCTGTCATATTCCAGGCCAAGATCTATTAACTACTTCTCTGCTTCCCTGAACTTACAACTTAAGCCATTTTGTTGCCAATGGAAAATCTATTTTTAATTATCTCTTTATGAGCTTTTTGTTCAGGATTAATGTAGATGATGTAGAGGTTGCACTGAATTTAACCTTTCTGCAGGTACTGTCTTTTTAATTTTTTTTAATAATTTTACCCTACCTCCTGCTCTTCCTCTCTATGCACTCTCCTCCATTCTTTCTTTCTCTTTTCCTCCCTTTCTTTTCTATGGCAAACACATGGGATGCTTGCGCTCTACAATTCTTCTCGTCAATCCAGATCATAGCAGTAACACCATCCTGTAGCTACTTACAATGTTGGGAGGTCTTCTGAGACACCTTTTGGAACATGTTTTAAATCACTGTCCTGTATAACCAAATCTCTTCTCTCAAAACTGGTGAGAGTGGTTTCAAGTCTCTACAGATCTTCTCCTAAGAAAGGACCAATATTCCTTTCTAAGACACTTCCTACCTTCAATCTCTCATTGTGCTATTTTATCCCGAAGTCTTGCTTCACTTACATCCTTGCTTTTTTTTTTGCCTTTACTTTTGGCAACTCATTTGCAGGATGATTCATCTTTGTCATCCTGATTCAAACTTCCATGGGATTTGAAGAAACCTCTACTTTTAGCATCTCCTTATCACACTGATGAACAAACACTGGTATGATGCTACTCTTTCAGATGTAGTGACCACCTACATGACTTCGAACTACTTCTTAAGACCCTCACTGTTTCTGTTGCTAAGGCACACGCCTGTCATTCATCAGTCCAAGCTAAAGAAGACCAAGTTTGAGAGGTGAAAGAGCACACATACTAATGACCCCAAAGCAGGAATTTAAGTTAACTGCACTGACTAAGATTTTGGATTAACTTGGCTGTCTGGACAAAGTCTTTCTACAAAACATCTTGGAATCCATTTACAATACTGCAGCAAAGTTGAGTCCTCTTACTCTTAATTTTGACTTAGCATATCCCCTTCCTCCTTTCTTCTCCTAATCCATGGTGTAAGATAAACTATTTATGCTTGTGCTCTTCACAGCTGTGTGTATTGATTCTTAATATCTTCATGGTGAGACCTCCTTGTGATATTCTCTGTATATACAGCAAAAGGCTGCCTACTTCTCCTTACAAACCATTGCTGACAGCAGCCTCTCTTACACGCTGTTTGCTTTTTCCACACTTGTATAATTGAGTCATGAATATAAACTCAGCTGCATCCATTACAGAGGAATTGTATTTGTACAGATAAGATCAGCAAGTGCAGTATAATGCTAACAAGATACAGTATATATTCTGAAACATGACACGTCACCATCTCTATCTACTGCCTCTTGTTCTCCTTAAGAATAGACAGCAAATGAATCAATGGCTCTTTCCAGAAGGTAAACTTCAAATGTACAGTGTCTTGGGGGGGGGTGGGGGGGGTGGTTCTGTACTTTAAACATCTGAATAAAACTTGCTCAAATCACAATAATGACTTCCTAGAATAATATACAAAATATTATAGGTCAGCAAATCAAAGACTGAAGACACAATCTCAGCCTAAACAGAGCTATTAGCATAGAGGTTAGAAGATTTCAGTACTATCCATGAGAAGAAACTTGCTCAATCATTCAGATTTCTTGCAATCATTCTGCAGCTATGCTTTTTCCCACCATTTTTCTCCCTGACCCCAACCCTCTTCAAAATCTCAGATTAAAGTTTTTTTCACCTCTCCTTTTATTGGTACAATAATGTGAATGAATTTTGCACTGGTTTTGGTGATATCTACAAGAGCCTTCTTTAATGAACTTCATTATGCAGGTTATCTCATGTTGTAACAGTTGTATTTTTATTTAAATATCCTAATGGGAAGTTCCAACATAGCACAAGAACATGCATAATTTCATAAAAGATATATAAATACAAACACTACGATGAATTGTCCAATTAAGGGTCTAAACCTCTGCAGCACACAACATGATTTTAGCAGTCCTTAGTGAGTTCTAATGATGTTTGCTGATGCACTACAATTCACCTTGCCCTACTTATGTACAGCTTGTCAAGGGTCAAGAAAATCCTATCTAGTGGACTACAGTAAATTTTCTAGCTGAAGTGTGAAACCCTTAAGAAAGACAAGAAAGCAACATGCACGTGTAGCTGAACTGCACAGGTACACTTGCTTTTCTTTGTTACCTTAGTCCTTTTATTATACTGATGCTCAGGAATCTGAGAACACCTAAGCATGTCTATACTGCTATACAGAGTACTAGCCAAAAATAATTTCCTACTCGGGGTTTCATCTGCACCGCTTTAAATCAATCACTTTCATAACTATACTAGATTTTTATAATGTTCCATTTATATTACTGTTTCTTTCATAAAAAGTGGAGACATTAATACTGGTCAAGTAGTCACAATATTACAACTACCTGAAGGCCTTATGTTTTAGATATCTTATCCCTCTCCCATTAAAATGAAATTTATAAAAATATCAATCAACATTTGCTGAGAAATTAGGGCTTTATAGTAGTGCAGTGTCTCATAATAATGAATTGGGAAAGAAAAGAAGCAATAAAGAAACAAGACATGACTGACAATTCCATGTTTCACCAGCTTTTCCCAGACATGCGTTTCTCTGTGCACGCTCATTAGAAGGCTTTGAAGTTAAAAAAACCCTCGTTTTAAACAAATGTGAAAGATTAGTCATTGTTTACAGAGTATTTATGCTCTGCACCAGTAGATCAGCACGATGTGTTACTATTTAACTATATAGATAATTATTTTAGAGCTGAGTGGGTGTTCAAGTACATTTATCCTCTAAGGACTACTGCTGAAACTTTGCCACATGTACTTCCAGAGTAGCTCAAAGCACTGAAAGACTCAGCATTAACAAACAGATGTGCTAGTTATAAGCAAATTATTCAGAATCACTTTAAGTGTCTTCAGTAATAACATATTTTAATAATATTGAATATAAACACATTTGCTAATGAAAAAATACACAGCTTAGGCAATGGTTACACTTATCCATATTTGAATTCTTATTGTAAAAGGACAAATGGACAACCGATCAGTTAAAAAAATATAGTAGTGATTTCTGGTTGGATTCTTTCACTTTTATAAAGAAATAACTTTAAATCTATACTGATAATGCAAAAAGCAATCCAGTGTAATCTCACCTAGCTTAAAAACTGCCCTCGTTGTTCAAAAATGTTTAATATGATCATGCAGCTTACACGTATTATGAGAATGTTATTGCAATATGCAAAAATATAATGATTACTTGCTAAAGTTTACAAAATTGGTACTTGTAGGAACAACAAAACTACTCTTAGAAGTATAGATGACTGGAATTTGTCTGGTTCCCTCAAGAAGAAGCAGTAGTTACTCTAATCTCCAGCATATATTACACACTTCTGCATAAACACATCCATCAACCAAAAATACAATCACCTGTAGCACAGACAATTCTCAGTTAACACCTTTCTACTCCACCAATAAATCAATTTAATTCCCTAGTAAGTGATTTAAACATAGCCAGGACAGAAACAAATTAATATGACTAAAAACCTCCAGGCACTCACCAAAAGAGTGAATGCAGGTCTCAAGAAGGTCTTCCAAAGTGGCTCCTTTGGCCAGGTGCCCCAACGGCACCATCATGACCTGAGTGTGGTTTGAGAGGCTAGGACAGTGGCTGGTCTGCTGCAGCTCCAGCTCTGCTTCAGGGGCAGTGCTGCATGCTTGGGCAGGTTGCCTGGAAGAAAGCACAATAGTGAAGTTAATATAAGAGGATAGAGCGGCAAATTTTACACTGCCTGGGAAAGGAGGAGAGATTTAAAGGACAATTAACTCCTTCTGGTTAGGGTGCTGAAAGACATAACCCTCCCACTCAATATGTACACCAAAGGGACTGCCAAGTAAGTGACTTTTTTTCTGCTAAATGTCAGTTGCAGACCACATGGTTATAGAGCTCCCTGAATGATCTGTCAGGATTATCAGAAGTCTTGTTGGAGAGTATGCAGTAATCTACCACCAGATGTTTATGTGCCCACCAAAAGTAAAGGAGAAAAAAAACCCCCAAAATTATTACACACATTGGAAAACACCAGGCTAGCTTTATTAATTTAATTTGAAAAGTCACTGTTAAATAAGAAAAATAGAGGAGTATATCACAATCAAAACAAATACATTAGTTTGTATCTATTCTATACTATTATTTCATATTAAGCTGTTTTAAAATAGTATACATGAACAAATAAATGTATTGAATAGCAATTGTAAATGAAACCAAAATAAAGCACATATCCAATTTTAGTCTTGTGTTTTGACCATATAATACCTACTACTTCAAGAATGAGTACGTTTATGGATAATATTAAAGGCTATTCATTGCTTGCATAAAAGTTCATATTTCTGTATGAAATAGTAAATTGGAATAATATTGTATCAATGAAAAGTGATGAAATGCAAATACCAGGAACCACTGCAAAGTCTGACTTAAGAGTATAACCATACAGTTCACAAAAGAACAAGCACTGCTGTTTCAATAAAACTTGGGTTGATTTCAGGGACTCCTGAAATTTCAGGGATTCTTTGGGTTTATTTCAGACACTCGCCTTCCTAAACACAGCCTTCCTAAACAAGTGACTCCGGTATCTTTAAGCTGCTACCTTAAGCTTTCACATAACTTCTCTTGGAACACTATGCAAGACCCTATTACAATCACCTGACAGTCCCAGGAAGAAAAGCCATAGAAATACCCCCAGTGTGCATATGACCTACAGAGAGCAGAGGTAAATTCACAGACATCCCCGAACAGTCACTCCTGCATGAAGTTAAAAACATGCCTGCCTTATGAAGACAGACTGGACCCTACCTAATCCCCGAGAAAGTCCAGCCTTATCCTTACCTTTCCGTTTCTCTTGAATGCTGGGAAAGCCACGAAACTGACCCCGGTGTCATTTACAATCCAACACTGATCCCAGGCCTCCACAGTTTCAAATTCAGGAAGATACACGCCTGACCCTTCAGAGGCAGTAACCATCACTGAGCTTCTGCATAGTTAGGCTGACAGTAGCTGACATGCAAATGTTCTCTTCCCTTCCCCCTTTTTCTCAATTTCCCTCTTAACTTTGTGATCTGACTTCCTGTTCTCATATAAAAAGAACAAGGGCCTGATCAGCTTTCAGTGTTTTCTTTTAACAAGCTTAAACCCCTTTCCTAGCTTAGTTCCCGCGCCTCTTCAACACAGGGCAGGGGATCCCAGCAAATAGTAACAAAGTAGGAGTTAAGGCAGAAGATATTTCAGGCTTTGACAACACCCGAGGGAAATCCTGAGGTTTCCACTCCTGGAAAAAAGTTTACAGTAATATTGTGGCCGACTTGGCCACGCTGGACAGGCAAAGCTCAGCCGGTGGCACCTCTGGTTATTCTTTAGACAGATCCTCTCGCAGCAGTCACCCGACAAGACAAACAGATGAAAGCGGGACTGACGGGCAGTGGGGGGGCGCCCGTCCCACATTTCCTCTGCACGCCCTTGGCAGTGGAGGGGACATCCCAAAGAAGCGGACTGACCCGGCACAGGTGCCACTTCCCCGGCGGGGCGGTGACAGCCGCGGTCCCGGCCCCTGGCCCGGCGGTCCCGGCCGTGCCGCAGGCACCCGAGCCCGGGCGGGCTCAGCGCCGCCCCTCCCGCTCGGCCGACACCGCAACCTGCGGCTCTTCCACCCCGCGCCGACCCGCCTGCCCGGCGCGCACCGGCATCCCAAAGCGTGAAACAAAATCCTCCCCCGCACACCTCCTCCCGCTCTTCTTTCCTCTCCCCGTCCCACTCGGGAGGGCCCCGGCCGGGCCCCGCAGTACCACCCCCGTGCCCCACGGCACCCCCGCCAGCCCCGCAGCGGGGAGAGCCGCGCCCGCCCCAGCGGGCACCGCACACTGTCCGGCGCGGCGGCGTGACCCCGACCCCGCTACCGTCCGCCGCGAGGAGGGCACATAAAGCAGCGCGACAAACTCACTGGTTTTCTCTCCTCTTGCCTAAGGTCCCCATGCCGGTGGCAGGCGCAGCTCCGCCGCCCGGCTGGCGGTGCCAGCAGCGCAGGGAGCGGGGCTGCGCGGGGCGGAGGAGGCCGGGTGGAGCGGCGCGGCCCCGCGCATCGCCGCCTCCCGCCCGCCTCGCCGCTCTCCCGCTCCCGTCTCGCCTCGGGAGGAGTCTGAAACCGAGTCAAGTAGGGCAGCGACGGCGGCGGCCGCCACCCGTGACGAGCGCTGGCGAAGATCTTATCGGCAGGAGGAAGTACTGAGCCGGGGCTGCTCTTCTCTGAAGCCGCCGGCTTTACCAGGTACCCACACGCGCTCCCGGCTGTCACCGCCCGGCTCTGAAGCCGCCACAACTTTTTTTCCACGGCACCACCCCGGCCCGGTAGGGCAGGGCAGGACCTGCCCTCCCCTCCCCTCCCCTCCCCTCCCCTCCCCTCCCCTCCCCTCCTCTCCTCCCTGAGCAAGCAGCTTCCGAGCCGCCGGGGCTGACGCGTGGCTGAGCCGCGCCGGCGGAGCCGGCCCGGCCGCGGCCGCAGCGAGGGGCGAGCGGCCGGCACGGCCCCGGGACGGGCGGCGCCCGGCGGGGCCGGCTCGCGGGGAGTGCCCGGGTCGTGCGGCACTCGCCGGGGACACGCGGCTGGCTCACCCGGTGAGCCTCCGTGCGGGGCTGAGGTGCCCACCTTGATGATTGCCATTTTAAAGGCTTATCCGGCGCCTTACGCTGTCCCTCCAGTTTATCTGCAGAGCAAGGAGAAGGGGCCCGGTGGGGTTTTTTTCATGGTTCTTGTATCGCGATTAGGAGTTTCTGAAAGCTCTTCAACGTTGTCAACTTTTCCATTTCTTCAGAAGAAATGGCCAGGCAACAAATCTGAAAGAGCAAAGTCACCCTATCTTGTAACCGAGATTTGCCCAAAGGGTCTTTTTTTGAGAAATACACTCAACAGAGCAGTATGAAATACAGGATCCCAGAGATGCTGCATTATCAAGATCTTGTTTTAGAGCTCAGTTTATGTTTTTAAATATTACATAGTCATCACAATGCCAATGTGCCTCACACCAAGATTCACACGGATTTCATGAACTGATTCTTTAATTTTAAGACTAACGGACATGGTTCAGATATTCAAAGTAATCTTCTGCCAACAATCAGGACCCCTTTCTCTTCAGGTTTCCAAAATGATCAGTTTTGCTCACTGGCTTTTCTCAGAGGCAGTGATAAATACCAGGGAGTGGGGCAACCTGACTTTTACTTTGCTGAAGAATTCCAGGTAAAAGGAAAAACCCTACATATATTCTTGACAATCACATTCAGTAGGTGACATTCTTTTTAGTAAGTTGTAAGCTCATTCCTAGCATAGAGCTTGAAGGTCACTGTGGTTTAAGAAACACAAATACATTAATATATATCCAAGGTCACATACCATGTGTGCTGTGGCAGTTGTGTTGTTAAACCCATCTGAATTGTATTGTATTGAATTGTATTTCAGAGAAGTATTTCCCAGCCATCTTTGCTTTTTCTTTAACACATTTTCCTTGGGAAGTTCACATGCATGCATACATACACAAATAGATGGAGGTTTGACAGAAACAGTGCTTTCTGGCTTTGTGGCCTGAAGGCAATCCAAAAGTAAATCTTACAGTGCACAATCCCATACAAAATACTCAGTTTTAATGTATATGCCCAGACAGCAGTCTGACGTACTGATCCTTGAATGTGACATTCTTCAGATGAAATGGTCTCCTAATGTAAAGGAGATTCATGCTTGGTTTGTGTTCTCAGAGGATCAGATATATGCTCTATAGAAAAGCAAGATATTTCTTCTATTCTTAGAGCTCCAATCAGTACTTAATTGCTTTAAAGTATAACTTACGATACAAAGGTACCATGCTAACAGAGCCTAATGGCTGGGATGGACCATACTGCTCTCAAGGGAACATGACCAGCTAGGTATTTTTGTACTCATGTGCTCAGATTCCTGGAAGATTTTGCAACAATAGTAACTTTTAAATTGGATTTTACAATTAGAAACAAGTGAAAGAACCATCTTACTGCCTCAGCTCAAGCTGGATGTTTGGAGTTCAGTTATTCTTCAAGATACACCTTTTTCCCTCCAAATTACTGCAAGTCCACAAACATAGCTTGGCATTGAATCAGAGTAAAAGTATTTTTCTGAGAGCTAGGCTTTAAAATCTATTTTAAGTTTATTCTGTTTACTATTTTTCTTGGTCCATACCTGCTCTTTACAATGGGCCAACTAGTGGAGTATGTACTACCATACAGATGATTGAACACCAAATCTAATCTGGGCAAAAAAATAAGCTCAGATAACATAAATAAAAATTCTACATGTTCTGCCATGCAGTACTAATTATTTAATTCATTTCACCACCCATTCATATTAGCTCAAAGTCTCCACCTCCTTTCTAGCAGTGTTGCTTCCCTGCTTGCCAATATCCAGCCTATATTGGTGCAAGGGTCTCTTCCTTCCTAGGTGCAGAACTGTGCATTTGTCCTTGGTCAGTCCATCCCTCCAGCCTGTCTAGATCTCTCTGGATGGCAGCACTGGCCTCAGGTGTACTGAACTGTCATCCCAATTTGATGTTGCGTGCATCAGCTTGACCAGAGAGCACTGCACCAGCTCCCCCAGCACTGCTCACTGCGGGTCTCCAGTTACAGTAAAACACCTGCTCCCTCAGCCTGACCATTCAAAATGCTTTTTACTAGACGTGTATCTAGCTGTCCATCCATTCAGACTTCCCAAACTAAATGCAATAGTAGTATATGAAATCATGTTGAAAGCTAAAATTTACTGAATCAAAAAAAGAGCAACGTATGGAAATCTCTGTACTTTTTCCTATATTATACTACCTGGTCCAATAAAAGGCATTATCTATAGCTAAAAGCCTTGTCCTGACTGTGTCTTTAAGCCATTGAAGTTAAGACAGTGTAATAATGTAGACAGGCCTCTTGAAGACTTGTGAACTTCATAATTCATGTGTCATGTGTATGGGTGTCGATACTATATGGGTGCCTTCAACTATAAACCAAGGTATCATTTCTTTCATGGCACCTCTGCTTAAACTTAAATCATAGTGTGGATATGTAGTAGGGGCCAATAAAGAGGCATACTGGTGGAGTTGCCATTTTCAACTGCTTTGGTTACAGAAGTTAGATGGCTTGTGGTCCCAAGGGAATGAGGACCGGAGAAGTAAAATTATTGCCTGATGACTGAGGTAATTGTAAACTGCTTGTGCATCTTCTGTGGGCTCTAGAGAGTTCCTTGCCCTTTATGCGATGATGCCAAAAAGAGTTTTCTACACATTTATTCGCTGTATTCCTCAGGTGCTGACTGGTCATTCTTTTACCTGCAGAAATTGCAGAATTCTGAGCATTCAGTAATTAAAATTAAATAAAAACCATATTGTTCATCCATGCAAAGAACTAAACAATGCTAATTAGTTTTTTGTAAAAAAAGAGACCTCATGGTCCATTTTGAGTACTACAACTTCTGTGACCCTTCCCTTGAGTGTCTGCTCCCCCTTTTTAAATAGGAAAAACAACTCTTACTGTCCTTCACAACAATAAGCAACAAAGTATTTTTTATTATATGCAGTTGGTAAATATTTATCCAGTTCTTAATAATATACTCTGACAAGGATTGCACACAGGGATTCTGGGCAGAGAAAAATCCCCCCAAAATGGGCAAATTCCTGTCCCCTTTTTCTTCTTTTCAGATAAATCTTACAATATGAAGTGAGCCAGCACAGTAAAATTTAGATATTTCTAATTTTTAATAACTTAAATGTTACTTCTGTATGCGCTCTGGACTCCCTCATAGACTTTAAAAATAGTCATCAGGGAGTGTAAAATTTACTTTAAGAACTATGCCTAAGTTTATCATCGAGTGTATGTGCAGATAATTTGTAAGCCACTGATTTGCAACAGACTGGCACTATCAGCTATGTATAATTGAAGCTTAGATTTTGTTGTTACTTTTAATCAAGAAAATTTTAAACAAAGGTGGACCAAAATTCATTCTTCTAGTAAAATTTAGAAAAAGCAATGAACATATATCTTGATAATATATATAAAAACATCAAAAGGTCTGGTGACTTAGGAAATGTTACTAACTGGTGGCATTCTTCTGAGTAGATTCACACTGATTTGTGTGGCTTTTAGGCTCAGTTCCCCTGCCTTTCTATTGATTCAAGATTTTGATATTTTGCTATTCAGGAGAATGCTGAAATACAGTAAACATTGTCGTCTGCCTACCTTACATGAATTTCAGAAGCAGCACACAGTGAGGCAATATGCAGTGAAAGACCATGATATTGCAAACTGAAATCTGAATTCTGTATCAAAAAAATCACATTTAATTCTGGCATCAGTGAAAGACAAAAGTTTTTATTTACTATAACTGAGTCCAACAGCATTGTTATCATAACTTTTATTTCCCTCCAGTAGTCCATAACAAAGTAGCTTTCTTTCCTTTATGATCTTCCAGAATAAACATATTTGGTCGGTTTTGATTTGGTTGCTTACATGTACATACAGTTTACCTACTGATTTTGATAAGAATAGAACAAAATACCTAATTTCTTAAAACACATGTGTATAAAGTATGGATAGATAAGGTGAAAAACAGCTGGCACCCTTGAAATAACTGTCCAGAAACTCAAAATACAGAAAGGAAAAGCGTAACAATACTATTAAGAATGCTTCTTTTTGGATTACCATCTGATTTAAGAGAACAAAATAGCTATTTAAACAGGATGTAGATAACATCATCCCAAACTCCCTTTGTAAACATTTTCCAAGGAGACAGTGATTAGCTACTTCCTTTACAGGATATCTCTTGGTCAGCAGCAAGAGGCCAGACATCACTCTCTAGAAATATACTAAGTGTATTGTTTAAACATTTTAAAATGGGTTTCACAGTTAAATTGTTGTGGATATAACAGTCCCTTTGAAAGTATAACAGGATGAAAGTTGGGCTTACAGAAGTGTTGGGGTTTGTTTTTTTTAATGTAATGTTTACTTAATTTTTTTTGAAATTACACTGGTCCTTCAAGTTGGAGAGACATGTAGACATGGTTTCCACATGCTTTGTTTCTGGAAGAGCTGCTTCAAAATTTCCTAACTGAGTAGACAAAATTTAATTTTGCTGCTGCAGTGTTCAAGGTCAGTGCTAATAATTTTGCCCTTGTTATTTGCAGTGACAAAGTCAGTGGCAGGGATTGTGTGAACAAGTAGGAGTGACAGCTCCTGCTGACTGTGAGGTGAGAAGAAATGAGGAGTAGTCATAGGGGTTTCAGAGGACGTGGGTGTGGTACGTGGTGTTTCTCTGCCCTTTCTGATTTCACCTGCAGGGCAGGAACCTTTTGCAAGGGGAGTTCACCTTGGAATGCAAGGTTGTGCTGATTTGAAATGAGCACTGAATTGAATGCTGAAAATGTAAGTGGACATGATATGCCACATAGACAAGTCCCATTCTTCTCTACTGAGGGACTCTCCTGTTCCATCACTTTAAAGGAAACGTTCTTTGCCCTTCTCACCAGGTTTTGCTCATCCCTCTGTTTCTCTGTTATACTCATTATGTGAGTCAAATGGAGGAAAGGGAAAGATGAAGATAGGGAAGGAGATGGAAGAAGGAGATGGAGAGGATAGGGAAAGAAGAGCATCTTCCTCCAAACCCATTCCAGCAATCCATCAAGCCCATGGTTCTAGAGGATCAGAAGAAAGCAGAACAGGGCTAAGAACGTGTGGTTACAGGTAATAGTGGCTGCCAAGGGCTGGCTCTCTTCTGCTGTTACTGGTACAAGAACTAACAATGAGTTGACTGTTATTTGAAAGGAAAAAATAATCTTAGTGTGGGATGCTAATGGTAAATTTACCAGTCACATGTGTGCATGAAGGGAAAGATTAAGATCTCTAAGACTCCATGTTTCACTCATGTGTTCTCCTGTTCTCAGTCTGTATACTCATGGCTAGACCTGGAGGCTTTTTGTCCCACCGGCCCAGGAGGAAGGGTGGTAGACTGAGTAATTTAATTGATAACCTTTTGAGGAGAGCTGATATTTCATAATGTATTTGGAGCTGTTTAGAAAAAATCCTGAGGGTTTTTTCAAAGCTGTTTACAAAACTTGTTACCCATGATAGTATTTTGTTGAACTTCTGTGTTGTCCTTGAAGAATATCATCAGGATAGGGCAATACACTGGTCAGTCCCTGTAGGTCTTATGATTATGGTGAAAATACCTTGAAGAGGTAGGGGAGCAAAACTGTTCTCAGAGCCTTTACAGGAAAATACTTAACACTTTTCTTGACACCATCAAACTTATACTTACAGGAAGCGAATGTAAAACCTGCTGCTCAGTTTCCTGGATTTAATAGACACTTTGAAATAAATGCTGTTGGGAACAGGATCGGGAAAATTGATGCAATAAAGAAAGTTTTAAGTAAGCAGAGAGAAAATGGATATTGGTGGTCCATCATGGCTAGATGTGAAATGAATAGAGGGAAATTATTTAGACCTAAAATGATGTGAATTTTCCTGAACTCCTCAGATCCTTTCCTTTTCCCAGTTTAATACCTCCTTACCTTTTCAACTTTAAAGCAATGTGTATTGTTTCCTGTTTTAAAGGACCCTGCAGAATAGCAGTGTTGTTAAGTATTACTGTCACTTTTCTGGATAAGAAGCCCTGTCTATTGTTTGCTACCGTTTTAATCAGGGAGAGTAGCTGTAGCAGTACTGAACAAAACATAATGGTGAATATATACCACTATCAGTGCTCAGTAGCATCTAAATAATTGAATCATTTGAAGGTATTTAGACAGCAATTCAGCAAATTCAGTGTATTCATATTTAAATGCACTCTTATTGCAAAATGCCAAACAGGGAGCTGAAAATTCATATGTTGAAAATTAATCTTGTTTAAAATACATCCTTATTTATTAAGAGCTCATCTAGGGGCAAGGGTCCTTGTAAAGCCCTAGCCCAAGTATAGTTAGGTTCAGGAACATGGTCTCTAATTATAGGTGTCTCTGAATATCTAACTTAGAAAACAATGCACATTTGTCAAGATATGCCAAAACATTTTGGTGCTAATATTTCTGCTTGTCAGTCTACAAGGGGGTTAGGCAAAGTATCCAAAGCTTTTTGTAGCCTCAAGTAGAAGGTCTTTCAAAATTGCTAGTTTGCAGCTTTTTATTTTGCTTTTTCAATCATCTGTGAAAAAGGTGACAGTACCTTTATCCCAGCGGAAGCCAGGACAAACTCTTCTGAAAGCTTGTTAAATCCTGTGGTATAAACATGAACAGTGAAGTCTTTTGACAACCTGAAAATAATACACTACTGAAAGTTAGAGTTTCTGTTTCTGTCTGAAGAGTGAGTGCGTGTGTGTGTTCTCTCTACCTATCTACCTGTCCTATTTTATCTCTTCTTTGGAATTTTGAAAGGAAGATCTGTTAATGCTTGCTCAGGATGACTCACAAGTTAAAAAAAGTGTGCTATTTCTTTGCCAAATACAAGCACATTTTAAAATTTGTATTTAAACTCATTATTATCTTAAAAAGTTCAGAAAATGAAAAAAACATTGTCAGGGAAAAACATTGTCAGTAAACTGTGAGACTAATGAGTCAGAGTAACTGAACTAGTGTTCATAATGCAGATTGGTTTATGTTGCTTTTAAGAGCATGCCACACGTTATTATTCTCAGCATCAGTTACAGAATATTATTTAAGGCTGTAGACAAAAAAGAATTTAATTTGTACTTCCCTAGTAGAACAATGACAATAAAGGAATCGTGCTTAGATGGACATGCCAGATTCTATCAATATTCAAATCACTATTTTAAATGGTGCAAAGTATTTGTACTCAGATAGGAAAGTTGTTGAAATGCTTTTGTCTCCTTCTGTGGTTGTGACAGTGAAAAAAGTAGTTCAAACTGTTAAAAAGAATAGATCTTTAGACCTCTTGGCTTTTTTTGGCAGGATAAGTGGCAAAAAATAGATAGCAGCACACTGTAGGAGTAATTGCTGTTTGGGTTTTGCAACCTTACACTTCTTTAACCTAGCTTTGATGATTTCTCAGGCACCCAGGGCATAAATGCACTCAGAACTGAGGATTCAGTTCAACCCCCCAGGGGGAAGCATGCACATGCCATACTGACTTTACAACATTGCTTATCACCACTAGAACCTGGGCAACTATGCAGATGTGCTAGACCATCTCAATTTCATGCAAATTTCCAAGATTATGCTGTACTAATCGCTGTGGTGATGTTCAGAGAAGCAGACATAAATTTAATATTTGACATGCTTCCATAGGAAGTCATTCCTTTGGAGCTGTGTAGATTGCGAAACATGCTTAGGTATGCCTTAGAGAACTGAAGAGTTATTTAATTGATTTTTTCTTTTATTTTTGTGTTTTATTTTAATTGACTGTATTTACTTATGTACAGTATGAATTACTTTGCAGCCACCTTTGCAGGCATTGTTTGTAGCCCTCAACTACTTTCTCCATTAACCTTATTTTCCTGTTCCTTGAACTCTAATCTCCGTGGTTTTGGAGACATTAGGGATAAGAGGAAATTCAGGAAGTCACTCCAGTTATTCAACAAGCTTATCTGAATCATGAGCCTTTTCTTTCTCATTTTTGTGCCATTTATGTATAGCTCAGAACTTGTTGTTTTGTCCGTTTTTTAGATTTTGTTTATCTGTTGTGCAGATACCACCTTTTCCTTGTTTATTTCTTTGTATTTCATCTATCTCTGGCTCTCACAAGACAAATTGTTTAAAAAAGCAATAATTGAAAGCTCTTTACAATTGGTTTATGGAATATGTTTTGTAAAACAGCAAAACATTCCCAGTATACAAAGTCCTCATCCTACCTTTTGAGTGATCAAACACTATGCTTTTTGCAAGCTTAATTCTTTCAATATGTTTCATACATTGAAAACTTGCTTAAAGGAGCCTTGTACCTTGAACCTGTTTAACTTTGCTAAATGTTTGTCAGTTTATTTTATTGTCCATGGCCGTATGGTGGTAATTTCTGATATTCTGACAATTTTAGTGTAGTTAGTCACACAGAACCTGGGGTAATTAAAGAGCTACCAACATGGTCATTTTACTAATGAACAACTGTTCAGCAGGATTGATATCTTATTCCATAGAGTATTTTGTCTTTCAAAATCTTCACATCCAAGTTACAATTCTTAATATCCTGACACAGCTGCTTCCTCATTCTGGTGGCATCTAAGCTCTGTTTCTGGTCAGGCTAGTAAGGCCCTAACAATCAAAATCCATTGGCTATTTGTTCCTCTGGGTATGTTACTTGAATCTCCCCTTCCCACGGAAGTGTTCTGGTAGCTGGCAGTGTTCATGTTTGTTGTGTGCATTCCTTGTGCACACAAGGTTTTTTAGTTATTGAATAGGAGAGTGAGAGCATCCTACCCTAAATCCTGGAATTTAAGACATTAAGATAAGATTTTAATTTTTATAAACAGTTGAAGGAATCAAACTTAGGCAGCTCATAGAATTATATCATGAGTGTCAGAGCATTCTCTATGAGTGAGAGCATCTCTGGTAGGGCTCCCAGTATCTGAGCCCTTGAATTGAAATACATTACAAAACCAGACTGTTAACTTTCCTTCGCTTTGAAGGGAATCTGTCTTCAGAACAAATTCCATAACCTCAAATTAAAGGAAATGCCTCCTTCCAACAAAGACTTCTTCTGCACCTCAAATGACGTTTTAGGATATAATCTATCAGAAAGAATGACCACTAACTCTGTTCATTTGCTCCCAGCTCAGAATGCAGTCTAGGGTCAATCTGAGTAACTTTTGGTTCTGGATTTTGTTCCATGGCCAAGCACCTAAAGTGGCTTTTTACTGCTCATAACTGTTAGTTTTGTGTGTCATGGTTAAGGTCACAAAAGAAGGCTGTGGAAAAGCAAAATACTGATTTTAATGTAAGAAGCTGATGCAAGTATCTTAACTAAGCCAGACTTCCTCTTTAAAATATTTCATCATGATCCAATAAACATGTCTTAGGCATTCTGTTGACTTATGCTTCCATCCTTCCTTGATTACATCACTTTTTCACATTGCAGTTGTATTGCTACCGTTTGAAAGTACCACCCATTCAAAATGTGTAATCACAGTGATTGCACAATTAGCTGTATTCATTACTATAGCAACAAGAATAAAAACGTTCCCTAGCCCATTCCATGTAAAAAGGTCTCTCACTACATTTTATTCTTATGCTGTATGACACAATGGAAATTGTGTGCTTTGGTTTGGTTGAAGGCTGCTCACAGTGAGGTGGGGGAACTGAATTATACTGGAACCCTTGTTTTAAAAGGGGAAATAAAATTTCTGACCTGCTCTGGAATACTTGAATGAAACATATGTACCTGCTCTCCATCCCATCCTCCTGGCAGAGTATCTCACCAGCAGGACAGGGAGCAGGGCTTGTAAAGAAGCAAGTTCCAGCATGAGACACATGCTCAAACTGAATATTCTAATGTTAGAACTTAAATCATTGCCTTCCTTGAGCCCCAGCTGAGGCCTTGTCTGTGCTGATTATTTTGATTAGATCTTGCCTCATTAGGGCATCTGAGATCACCAACATAAATATTCTCCATCATGAACATTGCTTCACCCCAGTTTTCATCTGTGTTGTCTTTCTTCCTTTAAATACAGCAGTGAAGCTTTCTGCTGCCACCAGTTCTACACTCTGAAGGAAAACCTGGAAATCTGATACCATCCATCCATGAGCAGTTATTCTAGTTCATTATTTTATTATGAATAATACTGTATTTGGCTTTCTTCCTTTAAGCCTCAGTTCATAATGTTGCATTGTTTTATGAGGTTTCATTTTGTTGTTGGGGTTTTAATTAATGAATTTTTTAATACAGAGGAAAACTCTAGAACATAACTGAAGAAAGTACATGGTTCTGCTAACATCAAAACTAAAGTAGTAGGATTTCTGTCACGTGAATTCTCATGCTATCAGGCTACAACCCGGCACCTACAACTGTCCCCCTATTTTCACAACATTTGTATAACAATACCTTTGAGACCAAGACTTCTGAATTACCTCATCTGTGAGACCTATACTCTGTGTCCAATTCGCTACAGTTTGCCAACAGGTTCAAAAGTTACTACCAGGACGTGTGGAGCCACCCATACACACCCACCGTGATTGCACAAGTTTCATTTCCTTAGCAAACCAGACTGAAAACAAGACACAAAACCAGAGAACTCAAAACTGTTTCTCCTAATCCAGCATAATATCCACACTGTAGCAAGGGGGGAAATGGAGTATTTAGTTTCCCCTGTAAGCCATAGGTGTAAAAAGCAGCTTCGTTCCCTGCTTATCGAGCTTTAATGTAGGAAATCCTTTGATTGCTATTAGTCAGTTGCGTAATTTTGGTCAAATTCTCTTCTCCCTCATCTCATTTCCCTTTTTGCCTGTTTGGAAACAGTATGGTCAAGGAGGAACAAGCACTTTGTCCATGTCTTTACAGTGCTTAACATGCTGATGTCCATGAACGGCTCCAAAAAATTAATTCATAGAGCAACATTCCTTTTGTTCATTATTGTAAAATTAACCAAAACATAAACAACCTTCAGTCACCAAAACACCAAAAAATAGAGTTGTCCACAGCTAACTTTTTGAAATCTTCCAGCAGATTAGAGGGGATTTGTTTCTTGACTGGCTAAATTTAAGCTGGTACAACTTTTTCTGGATAATTTAATGAAAAATAAAAATCAAATAAGCTTCTCCTTATGAAGAATTAATCTAAATTACTAGTTTCTTCTGCTCTTAAGAACCCTTCCTAAGGATTCCTTTCTTATGCAATCATTTCTTTGACTATTTAGAAAATGCCAGAATCCTAGGAAGGAATTACTTTTTTTTTTTTTTTTCTTTCTAAATTGAGAAATTCTGTCTGGTTTTGATGTTTCTGGTGATGCAAGTGCTGATAACTGAAGTAAAATTTTTTAAGTTCAAAAGAACTACACAAGCCTAGCTTACTCAGTACCTTACTATAAACAGATCAAGGGATGGGTTCTGTGATAAGGTAGTAATGACACACCACACCCTACACTCAGTTATATCAGAAAAAAGAACAGGTTTTCATTCACACTGCTTCTCTGAGATGCTGCTTACCTCTGCTTTTCTTTCAGCACAGACTAAAACTATGGATTTGTGCCTTAGGTTTAGCATCTACATATAAGGGTTCTGAACTGTTAAAAAGCTGTTCTTGGTTTCACCAGAACTATTGTAGTCTCGTTTTGCATGAGAAATTTGTGCTGTGCTTTGGACTAACACAGCAGTGATCCCACAAAGCCTGTGCAAGTTAAGAGGGACAGTCAGTGAAACTTTAGCTTGGTTTGGATTAGATGTCCATCATTCTCAGTTTATGCTAAACCAGCACAAATTTTATATTGACAGTCACCTTCTTCCTCCAATTACTTTAAGGTCTCTTACTTCCATACAGTGTTTGCAAAGGCATATTTGTCTTTTATGCATATTTTTAGGAATTTCCAATGTTCAAAAACTTCTGATAATTTTTCCTATCTGATTGATAACTAATCAAAATTTGTTCCTGCTTCATAATCGGAATTAAAGAAAAAAGCTTTGACAATGAGATATGACTCACATACACAACATCAATTCACAGCCAATTACTAAGCAATTCTTCTAAGATGGCATTAACTGATGCTGCATGCAAATTAGCACAGAACAGGGGAGCAATGAGTGCAGTTAAACTGAGGATTAAGGCCTGGAATAATGAGAAGCAAATAGGTTGTCTGTGCTAGGAATGTGAGGACTGTCATTCTAGAGTGCATCAATGCTCTTTCCTTTCAACCTTGAATCTTGCATTTTCATCATGTGCACTTGTAGACTTTATTATAGGCTATTTTGGACTTAAGACTGTTGCTTAAGAAAGAATCCTGAGGAGCTGTAGTCCAAGCTTGTGATGAATGCAAAGTCACTACCATGAAAGAGGACCGCTTCAGATCCCCTAAATGGGAAAAAATCTCTTTGGGTATTAATTCTATTTCCACTTTTTTTTTCCTCTTTTCTTTTCAAGTGTCATGTGATCTTTGAAGCAGCACATTGTGCAAGTTTTGTGCACTAACTACAGAACAGTCTGTTCTTACAAAATGGATAATGCCTCACCAAAGAGCTGAAGTATCAGGAAACTGGTGTCAGGAAAGGCATATAAAATAGCCTAGACAGAGGTTTTCTGTCAATTAGATGCATGACATTTGTACCCACAAATCTGTACCTGAAGCAGAGAAGACTCTTTTTCAGGTCTTGGGCAGGATAAAAGAGATATGATGTATGTTTTTAGGACAAATCCTTACACCTGAGATAAGTGAAGTTGATGTGTAAAAATCTTCAGATGATAAATATGGGAAATAACCTGAAAACACTGAAAATATTATTGAACGTTCTCATGGAAAAAAAAAACCCACAGATACTTATCTTTTCTTATCAGAAAATTTATGAAAAAATACAATTTACTAAGCTTTGCACATTTATAAAATCTAGCTCATATCTTACTGATTCTGCCACTTATTAAACGTTCATCATTACACTTACTTCACATCTAAAAATGACTCATGCACTTGTATGTAGAATTTCAATAACATCCTGGTTGCTAGGCTACATGTGATCACTGACATATAAAGTATCTCTTAGAAATGGATTTTTAAAGTATATAATGATCAAATTCATAGAATTTGTTTATTCAAGAAGTATTTCTGCCAGTAATTATGCAAAACAGCATGACATTTTATGCCTTTAAATAAATATTTAGTTGCATTGCACACGACGTCTAATAGACACATATGGGGATTTTTTTCCATTTCTGTAAACAACTTTTTATTTCTGCCATATGCATGTGAAAGAGTAGTTTCCTGGGTGATTTTCCTTGGCTTGTTTTTTTCCCCCACTGTCCATGTCTGTCAACATTATTAATTGTCTTTAATTGTTTTTTTATCTTTGCTTCAAGCTCCTCCTAGCTTCTTCTGAGGACCAGCAAAAAAACTCACTTCAAATATGCATATGGGTTTTGATATATGCTTCTGTGTCTTCATCATAGAAATACAGGCTTGCTTGTGCACATGGCACTGAGCTTGTCCCTGCATTAACTCCTTCCTGGCAGAGACTGGGGACATTTCCTGGTGCTGCCACTCCTCCATTAGTCCAGCCTTCTCCAGAATTTGTTCTTGTGACAACATCTGAGCTTTGGGACCAGAGCTATCTCTGCCACACTGCTATTTAATTTTAATTTGTGTCCTGAAAAACCTGTGGTAAAAGAACACTAAACCTGCAAAGATATGGGGTTGGTACATGAGAACACCAGAGCTCATGCTTTCTGTAAAACCAGAGGTTGGTTAAATGAATTATCTTCTTTTGGTTCTGTTGCAAATTCAAAACAATCAGAAAGTACATTCCTTCTATGTCAATCCAAAATACTTTTTTTCTTCTTGCCAAACATTTTTCTTCATATGGATTCACAAAAAATACTTAATTGTGATTTAATTCATTTATTCCATGTAGCATTGGAAACATTTGGTCTTTTCAGGATTTTTTAAATTTAGTTCAGGCTTGGTTTTTCAAAATGAAACTTCAAAAAATATTTTACCATTTATGAAACAAAATATTTTGCCAAAAGAATAGCGAAAAAAGAGATTTTAATTCTTCTGGCTCTTAGCAGTTTTAGATTCAGCTACTGTTAGTGCAGTAGAACAAGATAATTTTTATTATTAAAAAAAAACCCAAGAAAACAAAAAAAAAAAAAAAAAAAAAAAAAAAAAAAAAACCCACCAAAACAAAACAAAAAAAAAAAACCCTAGGTTTACATGAATTCTTATTTTGGTCTGTTGGTAAACACACATCAATAGACAGTGGGTACCTAAACAAGAACATAATATTTCTGCAGGATTCCTGCCTGATGACTGTACCTTCAGTGCACATGATGATCAGTGCTCACTAATTAGTGAGAGGAGAGTATTGTGAGGGGGGAAAGTAGCTTTGAAAGGGAAAGTGCTGTTACGTGGTGTTATTACCGGAGCTCTTAGAAGGCCAGTCTTCAAATGATCCTTCTTTTGTCATTTCATTAGAAAGCTTAGTTGGGAGATACAGGAGTGTGATAATGGAGTTTGATGACAGCAAAACATGTCTCTCACTAACACAGAAGGCGGCTGTCATGTCCAGGAAGACCTGCATGACTGTAAGAACTGGAATAATATACAAGGGACAAAATTAATTAGTATCAAGTACAAGTATTCCTCAGGACTAATACTGAGAGTTTCTGAGAGTTAATTTGTGAGCTCACTGACTGGAAACAGCTGTGGTGGGGACACAGTGGTTGATCATAGAATGATTTATGAGTCACTGGTGTAATGTGGCTGTAGGAGAGAAGAGCACCAGGTGACACTGGCTACAGCAGTGTTGGAAAGCAGTTGTGTTATTTGATGGGCAGGAGCTATCTCATCTGCAATAGCTCAAGAAAGATGATTTCAGAGTGAAACAAACGTTATGGAAAAAGGTGTGCCATTTCTCTGCTCCAATCCAATCTGTCATAATATAGTTGAATATATGACATTTCATTCTAAAAGGAAAGCATTAGCAGGAAAACAGAAACTTTCCATGGTGCAGATTAAGCATTAGAAGTTTCTGGAAAAATGGTCAGTAAAATCTGGAGATGAAGGGGTTATAGCTTTTCCTACTGTGGGCAAGCAATTCAGTAATCCTTAAGATCAGTTTGGAACATTTAGGAAAATAATTAGGTTATGTGGTAGCCTGCAATTGAATGTTAGGTTTAGCAACCTACAGCATAAATTAGGTCTGCTGGTTGTATGGTGGTACAAGGAGTTTGCTATTTTCTGCAGTATGCAGCCTCATGAATTATTTACAGTTTATTGCAGCCTGCACTGAATACAGGAATTAGCTTCCCTTTTACAATTTCTGATGTTAATAATTAAATTTAGTAAAAGTTGAAAGAAAACCTGTTTGTGTTGTGTTAAAGAAAACCAAAGTGTAAGAATAAATTTCAAAGAGTTAAATCAAATCATGTTGCATGTCCCATGTAAGATATCTATATCCTTGTTTTCCAAATAATTAGAAATTTATATTAAAATCATACTTATCATTAACTTCTGCTGAGGAAACTCAGCTCTGCTACAAGTCAGATCATAGCCTATTTTTTCTGTGTCTTGAATGATAACTTAGATTGCAGAACTGTATGGAAGAGGCAATTTGATATCAAGTCCTCCATTATGTTCTGTAACACTAGTTTAAGCTGTAGCAAAAGACCATATTTCTTTTCACCAATTTGTCCCTATCAAATTGAGATGTTTTTTCAAGCAATGCTTTATCTCAAGGTGACTGTAAAGGGTTGAAACTGAAATGATGCTGAGATACAAGTTGTGCAGAGAACTTAACTAGGTGGAATTAGTGTAATTTGATTGCTGCTCTGATCAGTCGGTGTAATTGTGTGCCTGAGCCTCGGTTAGAGGATAAGCCCCCACAGGCTCTATTTCCACTCTACAGGGCTTCAGTGGTAATGGCAGTCCAAGGCACTGTTGTCTTTGCCATGCCTGGACATCCCTTACTCCAGTGCTGTATTCCATGTCCCCTGCCTCATACCTGACTGTGGCCACAGTGTCCAACGTCAGACAACTGATATGCCTTGTTTGTGCATGTTTTCTTTCTTTTTAACATAAATCATTCATGCCCTCCAGTTCACAGAATGACTCACACTGATGCTCTGGCTTAACCTCGATGGGGGGACATGTACCACTACATGAGTCCAGGAATGATCAACTTGAACAATTCCTCACAGAGCAATGACTCACACAGCATGTCTGTGCCGGCCACTAGATGTCTGACCACTGCTTCGGGAGACAAAAGAGTTTAACTGTGATGTGCAGTTTGGTAAAAGTGGCTGTAATCATTACAAAATTACCAGATGAAACAAGTTTTAATCAGGGCAAGAAAATCCACACCATCACCTTGGAGAATTTAACAATGTCTGACAAGATTGATTATAGCTTGAGCCTATTATTTAATCTTTTCAGTCTACACAGGTCTAGAATGTAGGCGACATGCTGTATTTTTGCTCAATTTTACTATTAGAGGTGGTTCTGTCTTAGTAGCTGAAATTTACAGAAATATCCAGCTAGTAGCAAACAGCAGCATGAAGAATTTTAGTCCAAATATGTGCAGCTTGCTGGTTAAAAATAAGAAGAAAATAATTCCTTATTGTTGAAAATCATAAGGATTGGAACACTTAAAAAATGCTTACCCTATTGGCATTGCACTTATTGTCCTATTAAAAAAAAAAAAAAAAAAAAAAAAGCAGGAATATTGTTTTTAAGCTGTGGTTTTACTCTGCCCTTACATGTTCTGCTTTGATTTTGACACTGCATATGTAAGTGCTTCTAAAAACTGTGATCCGGTAAGTGCTTTGAAAATGGGCTTCTGAGAAATCTTTGTGCCTGACAGGTAGTGATTTTGTAAAATCTGGCAAAATGAGAGCATAAACCTCATCACCAGATACCAGTTTCTTCTTCAACTTTCTTTCTCAGTCATGTGCAAGTAGTTTCTGTTTAGTCAGAATTCTTGAGCAGTCAAATCTGAACTTTTCTCACACTAAGGTGCTGCAGGTTGCACAGGCGCATTTGAGAAGTTTTCTCTCAGGTGTTCATTGAAGTCTTGGGTTTGACCCAGAATTTGAACGTTCATACACATCATGTTACATCACTCCACCAAACTTACCTGCCATATGCTTTTACCAAAAGGGTCATTTTTTGATACCATTCCTTTCAAAGAGAAGGTAAAAATTTGCCATATTAGTGGATGAACTAATTAGAGTAAAAGCGTATCTTTCTTTTTTATATGCTTCTTTTAGGTATGAAAGGCAAGTGAAAATTTACGTTTCTTCAATAGGTACACTCTACGTTTCTGCTTGTATGGTATGTAACACCTGACAAATCAGACTAGATATCTGTAAAATAAATTCTACAACTGAGAGTTATATTTAACTCATGGAACAAATTAGTTGACGGAGAGAAAGGAGTAAATTTCTGTGTAAAGACAAAACTGCATGTTATTGAAAAAGGTACCAGGACTTGCTCACCTAATGCAGAATTTATCCTATTAGAAATATTGCTTTGGTTTCACTTCTTTCTCTTCCAGTTGCTCTCACTCTCAGAGTAGTAATTTATTTGCTGTCTTTTAAGAATTTAACTTTGTACCTTTCAATCTCCAGGATTCACTGATCACTTTAAACTTAGCCACAAGTAACACTTATAATTCTTAAATTCAATTAAAAAATCAGCTTTAAATTCTAGCTTACTGTCTAGAGTAATCATCTGCATTCTGATTACCACACCTCTGTATACACAAGCATTCAGATGAAACACTAGGGCTGTGGACCATAACCAATTAGATACATCTTTTGCCGAGTGCATGAGATAATGCACAGACCTAAATATTATTTTCCTATAGGGTGTCAAAAACTAAGATGAGAACCAACTAGATTATGTCTCCTATTTATATCTACTTTCACCCTCAAGAGAAAAATGGAACGTATATGTATGGAACAGAAAGAAAGCCCTTTTAGTGAGAGCCTAAGTTGCTCTGCATTCAATATTTAATTACAAATTCAAGAGACAACCTCTACTATACTTGGAAGGAGGCAATTTTCAGAGATTACTATAGATAATACATAATCTTTCAGATGTTTTCTGAGATTTCTGAGATTGATTCTTGATTAAAGAAGAAGCTATGTCACTCAGCATTGACCCAAAGAAAAATACATATCCTTAGGCTCTGAGGAGATTTTAAATAGATGTTCCCTTTACAGTCTGAGTATGTGTTGGAACTAAAAAGAGAGAAAAAGAACAAGTTCTGTAAAGAAACATCAAAGGCCATTAGAGAAAGAGCTTTTAAAAAGAAGACAGTAGCATATGGAAAATTATCAGGCACTGCTATATGGATAAGAGTAATTATGAAAGTAATAGAACACTCAAAAATGGGTAAAACTTGCCTGTGAGGTGCCTTCTCCCTAGTTAAAAGCTATTTTAAAAAGTTTACCAAAGGAAAGCCTCTCTAAATATTATTTTCAATGGAAAATAACATTTATTATTCATATATTGCACATATAGTTAATGTCTGGTTGTTGTTGGCTGAAAAAATATAAATAGATAAAAATAGTTCAGTGGGTCAACCATTTTAATGCGTTTGAATAAAACCACCGCAAACTGTGTGGCTTTGAAAATAAGAGAACATTTTAATTAAATGGAAACATTGGTTGGCAAAACAATGTGTCTTAGATTTTGTAACCAAAAAAATGCTTTCAAACCACTACAGAATGGCACTTAGTTGTATCTCTTTCATGAGTTATTTTTGCATTTAATAATTTAGACCATTTACCACTGAGATTGATGATTTTTAAAAAAGTTGTTGTTAAACAGTGTTCTTCTCCATTTAACCTTGTTAACTCTTTAAATAGATATTCTTCTATTTCTCCTTGATGCTAAAAATGGCTTCCCTGACAACATACCATTTAGTAAATTTTTAAGCACTGAAAGTTTAAAGTGGCCTGAAATGCACAGTGTCATTCTGAACCTAAATACAAACTGTTACAAAATCTGGACTCATTTTGTGATGCTCATCCTTCCTTTTAGAAATGCCTTCTCTAGTAGACGATCTGGAGCACAGCTTCATCCAGTCATGCAGCATTGCAGTATAGTAAGGATGATGCAAAGCACAAACAGCAAGGCACATTTAAAATTAAAGGGCCTATTAGGTTCTTCCTTCCTGTAGGCTCTTTGAAAAATTCAGTTACATGGAATTTCAAATCAGGCATACAATGCCTTTATTTACAGCTTTCCACAGTTTGTTTGGTTTTGGTCTAGTTCCTAGTCTCCTATACTATCAGCTTGATGTGTTACAAGTAGGCTAACATGTAGCTATAATTAATTGCATTAACCATTGAGGAATAAATTACAATACTAAACTTGGGGAGTGTATAATTCAGAGTTAGTATGATTATAAATCTGGACTATTAACTGATTATTAACTCAAATTATTGATTGATTATTAACTCAAATTTTAATAGACATGTTATCAATTAACTGCTAGAAAAAAAGATTTTTAAATTGAGGCAGGTTTTTGAAGGTATTTCCAGACATTACCCCATTATGAACATTTGAGAATATTTGAATCTGTAAATAAATATTAATAAAATATGCCAAAGCATGCAGAAATACAAATATAAGAGTGAGTTCCTCGTTTATTTTTCTCAGTTCTTATTTTTGTTTTGAATTTCTGTTTCAAGGCTGCTCAGAATATTTGCCAGGGGACCAACAACTCATATTTTACTGAAAGAAACAAGTTATTTACAAAAAAAACTAGAATGCGGGTTATACTGGAGACCATATGCACCTCATTGGATTGATTAGAGATGATATTTTACAAATACCTGGACTGCACTAAGGAAAGAATCTCATTTGTTTTTAAACAATTTTCATGGTTTTTGTTCAGGTGACACGTGACTGGAAAGACTGCTTTGTTCTTCACAAGTCACTGAACAGAATGAATATCATGTCCTTTTGGTAGATCATGTCTTCAGCTCATCTTCACCTTGATGAGAAAGCATGGAAAAAATTTGGACAATCGACATAGGAACCAGAAGCCGCGACTGTGTTGGCCATGCCACATTGAGCAAACCCAGCAAAATCTTGTTTGACTTGGAAGCAAACACTAGAAATCAGAGAGAAAGGTATATCAGTACCAGTGGCCACAAGATCGGAAGGCTAACAGTTAGGAAAGAGTTGAACTCCACCCAGGACTCAGAGACATTTGGTGCTTTTTGTTGGTTGGGTGTTTTTTTTTTTTCTCTGAAAACAGATTTGGGTTGGTTTTTTTGGGTTGGGGAAACCAACTGTGTGAATTCTGATAATTTTTCATTTATATTTCAAGAGCAATTTCTGTTTATATTGTCTTATGCCAAGTTTATGGTACATCTCCCTGGAACAAAATGCCAGTGCTATGTTTTCAGAACCTGGCTAATTGAAAACTTCCCAAGCTCTTGTGCAAGACTGACACACACACAGCAGAAGGATCCCTTGGCTAGAACAGGGATTGCACTATGTTGACACAAACTGATTCACTTCCAACTCAAAAAACGGGTAAGTTTTCATCTCGGTTAAGAGTTTGCAGAACAAGAACTCTCATATTGTAAACTTCTCAGATATTGCCTGAAATGATCACATTTCTGCGAGTGGGCTCTTATACTTTGACAACACCAGGTGGCCTTGTACAATATGGGACATTTTAAAGTAGTAGAATATGTACACAGATTTTTAAAAGTTTATCGTCTGCTGCCCTTCCAGCCCTCAGGTTGTGAGGAATATTGTGAGGAACTTGCAGCAAGCTTAGGTACATATACTTGTGCAGCAGTTTTGAGCACACAGATGGACCTGATGACTTTGTTTCCTCTCAAAGGAAGTGTTCATGTCGTTGTATATAATTAGCTCCACCATGAAGAAGACCTTAGAAGAGAAAGACTTGGTTGTCTTATTAGACTTGTGGTTCACAGGGGAGAATGCGGTTGGTAGTGAGGTAGGAGAGAGGATTTTGCACTTAGTCATAAGCAGTGCTGGGAGCAACTAAAACCATTAGTATAGAGTGGCTTCATGTGGGATTCCATTTCCAGCACAGAAGGAGATACAACGGAGAGTGGTTTCAGAAATGTCACAGGATGGAAATTTCATTCCTTTCCAAGCTCTGAACCTAGGAGCTCATTTTCCATTAGGGAACAAGAAAGAATAATAAATTTCCATGCAGAAAAACACCCCCTCTGCATCAAATAACACAATTAGACAGAGATGTGAATTACATTCCTGATGATGAGTGAACTTTGTTTTCCTGCCAGTTATGTGATATTTTATATTTGTCAAAAACTTTGGTGGTAGAGTCTGCTGAACAGGCACATAGGCAAGTTCAGTCTAAACACCTATATTTGAGGAAATCATTGTTTTTTAAGGAAATCAATTGAGTTGTTATCTAGATAATCTGAAAAACAAGCTAGAAATAAAATCAGGTATCTCACTTCCCTGTCTTTTATTGTTATCTCTGTGGTTTTACATTAAATGTAATTTTAATGCTTGTTTCTCCTCTTGTTGTATAAAGTACAGCATAATCAGAAGGACTCACTTGACTAAAGTGTATCTGACAAGTCTTGATATATCTGATTTTTCAGCAAGTAATACACAGCAAAACAAAGAAAACCTTCTCCATCTTACATTTTCAGTGATAGTTAGGTAAAAATGGAGACAAGCAGCTATTCAAGTTGCAAGCTGGTTTTAATAGGATGCTGTTTCGGACACTACAAAGCCAGAAGGATTTTAATGGGATTGCTGATGATTTAAAAAATAATTAGGCTCATAATCAATAAAAATATAGAAATAGAGTCATGATGATAATGGATGAGAAACATTTTCATATCCACAGACAGGAGTTTTCAAAATCTTTAAATTAGTGAAATCAGAGCATTTAAAACCTTAAATCTAAAGCTGGACTTTGTTTTTAAAAGTAGCAGTCACTGTAGTTATTGCAATTTTGCCCGCACTTGATTGGAAAATCCAGGTCTCTGGGGTGCTTATTAGTGGCTACACCAGTTATTGTTGGTTCTGTCTATTGCTGTGCATCAGGTCCCACATATTTTGAGATTATCAGTCAAAATGGCATTTAAATTCAAGCAGCTCCTAAAACACTATGGCCCTTCTTTTAAATATTTAAATACTATTCCAGCCAAGTTTATGGAATCCATTTAACTTGAGGGCACAGGTAGCAGAAGTTAAACTGGAACAGTCTGAGTGTGCTGAGACAAGAGCCTGCAGCAATGTGTCCCTGTTGCCAATGGGATCCTGGGCTGCATTAGGAAGAGCATTGGCAGCAGGTCGAGAGAGGGGATCCTGTCCCTCTACTCAGCCCTGGTGAGGCCTGACCTGGAGTGCTCTGTCCAGTTCTGGGCTCCTCAGTAACAGAGAGACAGGGAGCTCCTGGAGCAGGTCCAGTGAAGGGCAACAAAGATGAGATGATGAGGGGATTGGAACACATCATTTATGAGGAAAGGCTGAGGAAGCTGGGCCTGTTTATCCTGGAGAAGACTGAGAGGGAATGTTATCAATATATACAAGTATCTGAAGGGTGAATGTCAAGAGGATGAAGCCAGGCTTTTCTGGATGTTGCCAAGTAATAGGACAAGAGGCACAGGAAGTTCCACCTGAACATGAGGAAGAACTTCTTTACTGTGCAGGTGACCAAGCACTGGAACTTGGCAACTTGGAACAGGTTGCCAAGAGATTGTGGTCTCCCTCACCGGAGATATTCAACACCAACCTGGATACAGTCCTGAATAACATGCTCTAAAGGACCCGGCTTGTGCAGGGAGGTTGGAGTAGAGGATTTCCAGTGGTCCCTTCCAGCCTCAACCATTCTGTGATTATATGATTCTGTGACAGCTGTCAGTGGGATCATTTCCAGCACTTGAAGCCCTGTAACTCCTGTTCTTCTCTCCTGCATGCACCTTGTTCTTGTACCCCATCCCTGGGCTGTCCATGTAAATCCAACAGAGCTACCCTGTCCCATGCAGAAACCATGTCCCTCCAGCGTGGGATTGTATTTCAGAGGTGCAGGAAGTGCACATGGGTGGAAAATCAGGACCAGCAAGCCATGGAGATAACTCTGCTTGGCTTTCCACGCTCAAACCCTTCACACACAGACAGGTTTCAAGCACATAGTGAAGTGGAGAGGGAGGCAATTTGGCAATATGACTGCCTTATGGCCCTGTCATGATGCAAAATTCCTGCGGATTGGATTTGGAGTCCTTTTGTGTGGACATTTAGAAGGTCTGGGTTTGAGGACATTCTATCACATGTCACACAGGCCTAGAAGCACTGAACACAATATTGCTTACATACTTTTAGAAACTACCATAACAAAGTCGTTTTCTGAGCAGGTACTTTTGAGGTTTGAAAGTCTAAAATATTTCCATTAATTAATTTTAATTATGGGAAAATTTGAGTTTAAACGTGGACACAAAATACAGTGAAAATATGTCTTGGAAAAATTAGTAGAAAACTAGGAGTCACCATCAATGGAAAATGAAGAAAAAACAATTAATCTCCTTGAGTTTAAGAAGAACTCAAACCACACAAAACCGCTAAGGACCACAAGCTACCTGTTGCTTTCTTCATGTTGTTCTTTTCATAGTCAGTCATGTAACAGACATTAGTCTGGCATCATGGGTTTGAATCTCAGCAACTGACTTGAAGAGAGTGGGAAGGATTTTATTTAATCAAAAAACAGCAGGTGGAAAGTGACTTGGTAAAGATGACAGCTGACAAAAAGAAAAAAAAAACCAAAAAAAACCAAAAAAAAACCCAAAAAAAAAAAAAAAACCCACAAAAAAAAAAAAAAAACACCACAGCTACCTACTCTTTACCCAAATGCCTACTCTTTGGAGCAGATGAAATTGAACAGTTTGACAGTAAAGCATGCAGCTTGTTTTCCTTCATGCTCTATCATCTCACCCAGCAGTATTAGCAGCATACATCAACCAGACTGTCTTCAACAAAGAACATGCTAAACATTCACAAGTTGTCCAGCATCAGATACGCTGTAATGCACTAAGTGCTGAAAGTCAAGGACCTCTCCAAACGTGCCTTTTGTTTTGCACTTAGTTTACGGTTTCTCAAGCAGGAAGTCAGCTTCAGGAGTGGTAGTTTTTCTGCAGCTAAGACAATCAACATAGGAATTGTCTGATCTTTGAAGGTTTTTAAACAGATATTTTTATGCAGTCAATAGAGTTAAGTATGTCTGACACTACATGAAAATTTCTCATAAAGCTATAAATAAATGAATGTAGAAACTTCTAACGATAATTTCTTCACATTCCAACATTGCTGAGTTATTTCAATCTGTAAGTTTTAATTCTGTCTTGAGTATGTTTATGAATGTTTATGTATTTTTGTTTATGAATGTATGAAACCAAACAGAATAAATAGTATGCTTATGCAGTAATATGCTAACATATTTGCTTTCTCTTGTCCTGGTATCAGCTGAGGCAGAGCTCATTTTCTTCTCAGTAGCTGATGCAGTGCTGTATTTTGGATTCAGCAGGAGAATAATGCGAATAAAACACTGAAATTCTGGTTGCTGTTAAGTCATACTTACCCTAAGTCAAAGACTTCCCACTCTGCTCTGCACTGGTGCAGCCTTGAGGGACAGCCATATGGCTCAGGTCGCTTGGCTTGTTCAGCCTGAAGAGGATCCTTGAGAGGGGACCTCATCATAGCCTGCAACTTCCTCATGAGGGGAAGAGGAGGGGCAGGCACTGGTCTCTTCTCTGTGGTGACAGTGACAGGACCCAAGGGAATGGCCTGAGGTTGTGTCAGGGAGAGTTTAGGCTGGATATTAGGGAAAAGTTCTTTACCCAGAGGGTGGCTGGTCACTGGAACAGACTCCCCAGGGAAGTAATCACAGCTCTGAGCCTGACAGACAAGAAACTTTTGGACAATACTGTCAGGCACATGGTGTGACTGTTGGGGATGGTGCTGTGCAGGGACAGGAGTTGGACTTGATGTTCCCTGTGAGTTCTTTCTAACTCAGCATATTCTGTGATTCTGGACTTTTCAGTCTCTCATCCTCTGCCAGTGAGGAGGCACACAAAAGCTGGGAGGGGGCATAGCTGACCAAACTGCCCAAAGAGCTATTCTATAACGTAAAAAGCTATGCTCAATATACGAACTGGAGGGAGTTACCTGGAATGGGGCCAGTTGTCGTTCAAGAATGGGCTGGGCATTGGTCAACATGTGGTGACAGATTGTATTGTCAGCACTTGTCTTTCTTGTATTTTATCTCCCTCTCATTTACTATTATTATTATTATTATTATTATTATTATTATTATTATTACTACTACTACTACTACTACTACTATTACTATTATTATTATTCCTTTGTTTCAATCAATAAACTGTTCTTATCTCAACCCATGAGTTCTATTCTCTTTTCTTTCCTGATTCTCCTCCCCATCCCATCAGTGGGGGGGAAGGGGAAGTGAGTGGCTGTGTGGTACTTTGTTGCTGACAGGAGCTAAACCATGAACATGAACAGGGGAAGTTTTGCTTGTTTGAGGATTACACAATGGGGAGATTATTTAAATAAGTATCTGACTGGTAAAAGAAAAATTCCTAAAGCAGTCCTACAACTGTGACACTAGAGCTGGTGGATGCCAGTCTTCCATTCCTGGCAAAATTTCTTCCAAGCGCATTTGCAATTCATAGCCTGTTTCTGTTGGAAATGTCTCGCTCTCCTTTTCTCTACTTCCCTCTGCTCAAAAAAAAAAACAAAAAAAACCACAAACTGAAAAAAACCGTATTTCATTATTTTGTTGTGCTCCTTTCTTAGTATTTCTTATTTATTTTTGAGGGAAATATGGATTATAAACATTTACTTGATTGAATACAGGACTCATAAGATACTGTGGCAACTTAAGAGTAAATTAAAATTGGATGTAGCGTGGGAAGCTAGGATGACACGTAGTGTTTTCACCTTGACAGCCTTTCACTGGAGGTGGCATAGCAAAAGATCTTGACACATCTTGACATCAGCATGAAAGCCTTCAAGTGGAAGGCAGGTAATTGTTTTCAGTGCAGTAAGAATCTAAACTGATCAGTAGTCATGAGACAAAAAAAAAAAAAAAAGGATGAGTTTCTGTATTTCCTAGATGAGTGCTGATCTTATGTGTATTTTTAGAGGGAAAATAAATAGCTAAAAATAAAATAAATTTTAAAAGAACACATATAAAAATAGCTACATATGTATATAATTAGAACTGCTAGTACTAGTACAGTAAAGATGTTGAAAAAGTCCAGCATGGCAATTTGAAAAGTGAAATATTTGGAAATGTCATGATAAAAACAGTGCAATTCTAGAGATCACAAAGAATGGAAGAAATTTAAGTATATAGCAGTAGGTTCCATTTGAATGTTTTATTAGCCGTCTCTTGAAGATTTTTTGTTCTTTTTTCTTCTGAGTTGTTGCCTTCTCATTCTTAATGTATTTAGCCTTTTTCGGTTTTCTGAAATAATTGAAAGTAATAGATGAGCAGACAAGTCTAATATTTTAAAAGAAACAGTTTTATACGTGAAATTTCAAGCTTATTTGGGGTGGGATTGCTGACTATGTCACATTAAAACATTTGGTTATCATTTATCTAAGGTGAAGAGAGAGATTAACACAGTTAAAATAAACATAATGTAATATTTAGGTAATAAGGCTAGAAGAATATATGACAAGATGTAATAAAGAAGAGATTAACCACTGAACAACACTTAGCTGGGAAGTGCAGTTTCCAAAGCTGGCAGGCTCACACAATGAAGCCACATACATGTGTGCCAGCATGGGAGGCTGCAGAGCCATGGGTTTCTAAAACTACACACATTCCACTGCAAAATGATTTAGTGATCATCCTACCTAGTGATACATTACATTTGTGATTTGTTAGAATTCTAAGGCTATTGTGACAGTACTTTGATACTACTGATATGTAGTGATTAACAATGCTCATGTAGCATTTAAATCCTTTAGCGCCCTTCAAACATTCAAAAAACCAAAGGACATTAATTGTGTAGGCATTGCTTTAAGCTTAAAAACGTTTTTATGCAAGAAATTAAGTCTTCATCAAGAAAATAACTGCTGAAATCTTAATACCGCTCAATGACAGCCACATTTGAAGAGCAATTTTATAGCATAATGATCCTTGTTGCATAATTTGGACAGACTTTTGTTCTCATTTTAATTTCCCATACACTGCTTGCTTTACCATCTCTCCTTCCCACACTGATTAAAATGGAGAGAGCAAAAGTCAGAAGAGAAAAAACATCAAGTTTGGGCCTGGAGTTAAACTTCTAAAGGCTTCAGCACAGCTCCCACTTCAGACATGCGATGGCGTATCTGACTAAAGCCTTGGGTGCTTCATAGAATACTTGGGCAGCTGCATTCCATTCTAAGATCCCACTGCAGACACAAGTCCAAAAGAGCAATTTTAAACCCCCACTCACCTTCCACCCAGGAATAGAATATATAAACTTCCCTTTCTTTGATTTTTATGTTCTTGAGGCACCTAAAATATGAACCTAGCCATAGGTTCAAAATAATGTGCCAGAAGAAGAGGCATTTTTCTTTCTGTTTTACCTTATATCGAAGGTTGTCTGAAATTGGAAAAGAAACTAGAAAGACTAGAAATTAGTTCCTTATTCTAAACCTTGCTCCAGTAATGATCTGACAAGTTTCCTCAAAGTAAGTCTATAGGACTGGGTAGACTATAGAATGGAGTTTCAGATTCTTGCTTTATTATCAGCTGGAGGAGAGGTTTAAATCCATCTTTTATACAATTTCATAACAGTTACAGACTTTTCCAAGGAATGAAATGTTCACTTTTTTGTGCCAAAAAGAATCAAACACACATAATTCTCCCATTAGAAAAAATGTCTAACAATCAGCTGTTACTCTTAGTACATAAATTGCTGGATTGTGATATACAACAGGGTCACGCTAGAGAATATAAGTAATTTCTTTAAACTCTATGAAAATCTGTGAAAATTTATGTGTGGCCATAAATAAGTAACTAAATAAATAAGGCATCATATCCTTCTGGGAAACTTGTGACAAGTTTGTGACACAGGACATATTTAGTGTCTCATCTAACTTTTGCCTCAGGGTCTGCCCAAGTCAATGCCTTTGTACTTGCAACTGACAGGATTTCAGCAGGTGAGCTGAGTCCTATACATAATTTTTGAAGCACTTCTGATCTCAGGTATTCTATAAATGTGGGTAATATAAGAATAATTTTAATTTCCTTTCCACATGCAGAATTATACCAGTCTAAAGCTTTTATTTCCTCCCAGGGAAGTTTTATTTACCGCTAAACTCTAGAACCACAGATCTTCAGAATGAATGTCTTGTCTCATTAATGCATCCTCAGCATGATTGTTTCAATGGATCAAAAACATACCTCTTCAGAGAAGAAACCTCTACTGGGTTTGCATGGTAAGGTTATGGCAGCAGGAGGGCTACAGTAAAGGTTTCTATGAGGAGCTGCTAGAAACTTCCCCCATATCTGACAGAAACAATGCCAATCACCTCCAAGATAGAACTGCCTCTGGCTGAGCCCATCAGCGACATCTGTGATGCCTCTGGGATAACATATTTAAGATGGGTGAAAAAAACTGCTGCAGAGCAGTAGCTGGAGACAGGATTGAGAAAATGCAAAGGAAACAGCTCCACAGATACCATGGTCAGTGAAGAAGCAGGGGAGGTGGTGCACTGTGAAATCTCCTGGTGGCCCATGTGAAGACCATGGTGAGGCAATCTGTCCATCTGCTGCTGCTGTCCATGGTGGAACAGACGCCCACATCCAGCTGATGAAGGACCCCATGCCAGACCTGGTGGATGGCTGAAGGGGGTGGAAGTCCACACTGCAGCAAGCTCCTGGCAGGATCTGTGGCTCCATGGCAGGAGAAGCCCAAGCTGGAGCAGGTTTGCTGGCAGGTCTTGAGACCTTGAAAAGAAAGGTATGCTGTATACTGCTGTACTTTGAGAGCTGTTCCAAAATCTCATTGGAAAACCTTATTTGACCATAGCACTAGTGAATGTAAAAATTCTCTTAATTTTCTTGTAAAAGCTCTTCTCTCTATGTTTTTGAATACAGTCACCTCAGACATTCCACCACTTCTCCCTCCCTTCACTCTCAGATCTAGTTTTAAAAGCACACAACTCAATATCCAGCATAAGCATAACAGACAATTGGGGATACAAGCATCATAAAGTCACCCCAGGACAATGCCAAATAGCTGTTTATTTTTCCTAACTCAATTTCAAACGTGTGTAATAGATTTGAGTTGGAACGCTACAACTGCTTGAAAAACTATAATTCTTATTTGCAAAGTAATTTTTCCTGCTTGAGTCTCTACCTGCAAATAAAACAGAAACATGCTAAAATAGTCACCAAAAGAGTATTAAAATATTTGACAAATTGTGTTGACAAAATTTGGATAATACTGTCACTTTAAATGTCTCCTGCAAAAGGTAAAAAAAAATTACACACACTTTTTTTTAGTAAAAGAAAAAATCCGGTACATACTATCATAACATGTTTCTCGTTATGTGAATACTGAACAGAAAATACTGAGTATGAAAAGTTCAGATATATTTATCCAGTCACAGCTCCCTCTTGTGTAATTCATCATTACTACAAAAAACTCAGTTGGAATAGAGATTGTTTAAATTAAATTTTATGGCAGCTATTTTCTTGATTCCTTTACTTTTATTTTTCTCACAGAGAAATTTAGTGATATTTTAGAGTACAAACTTTGTATTTTCATGCTATTTCAATGGCAGTACATTTCAATGCCAGGAGAGATAATAATACTTACAGTAAGTAAGTAAGGTTACAGTAAATCCACATTTAGAGAAATATTACTTTTGTACAATTACATGATTTTGACATCCATAATCAAAATCACAGGGGTTTACTTAAGAAAATTTGCATCTAATCGGCCTTTTATTACTGCTGCTGTCTTTCTTCTATACATTTTGTAAGAGGGTTTTTTTTCCGTTTACATTTTGCTGACATTTGGAAGAATTCTATTCTCTTTTTATTCTCTAGCTTTCGTGTCCCTAAGTGTTCAGAGCGCTGCAACAAGCTTATCATTCTGTGTCTAAGCTTTGTGGTAATCCTAGTCTTTCTCTCAGTGAAGTAAGACTTGCTTTAGAACTAGTAACAGAAAACTTGAAAAGCTGGAAAGCTTAGTTTTGGTACAGTGCTTTTTTCTGACTACTCAGAAAGACTGCATTTGGTTAACTGCAGTGTTGTTGGCACTTGAAGAGTTACTTCGGAATAGGAAAAAAAACCCCAAAACCAAACAAACCAACCTTCTCTTCCCCTCTCCCCCCCCCCCCCAAAAAAAAAAAAAAAACCACAAAAACAAACAAAACAAACAACCAAGGAAAAAACGAAGCCGTTCTTCCTATAGTGACAGAGTGCAAAGCCCAAAATGATCCTGCTGCAGGAGGTGTCTGAGTTCACTGTACAGAACGGGCAAGGGAACCCAAATTTAGGAAGTACATGCCAAACTTGATCCTAATGGTTCAAGTGGCACGTAAATTGCGGAGTGTGGCTTTGTCAGCAGAAAATGATGGAAATAATGGATCACCTCGGGCAGACCTGCACAGAGCCCAGGTAATGGAGGGGAGAGCAGCGTCAATGACGGAAGCAGATGGGAAGAACGTTTTTTCTATGCCGATACCCGACATTGCCTGGCCATCAGGTACGGTGCAAGAGTCCAGTTTACCCACAAAACCGCGGTGGGCAGCTGTTTTCATTTGAAACTTATTTTCGGAGAAAGAGACACTTGTTTCTAAGTGACCAACCAACTGAACCATCCCCACGCTCGGCACCCCTAGGCCGACACTTATGGGGGCGAGGGGCGGGCACGCGTTGGGGATGAAGGGATATGGGATGGAGGACTTGAGGGGATATGGGATGTAAGGATGATGGAGATGTGGGGACTCAGGGATGAGAGCGTTCCCACTGTTCCACCCCCCTGGCCCTTAGGCAGCCAGCGCGATCGCCCGCGGGCGGCGCGCGGGGGCCTTGGCCGGCTTCACGGCGGCGCACAGAGGCAGGCGCGGCGGGCAGCCCCGCGTGGCCGTTGGGCGGCCGGGGCCTGATTTCGAACGGCGAACGGCCCAATCAGAGGCGCGGGCGGGGCCGCGCGCTGGGTTTGAGCCGGGCGGTGAGCGGGGCCGCCATGGCGCACAGCGGTGTCTGAGGGCGGCGGAGCCGGGCCGGGGGAGAGAGGGTGGGGGGTGCGGGCATGGCGGAGCAGAGGCGGAGGCTGGTGCGGCTGGCGGTGCTGGAGGAGCTCCGGGCTTCGTACGGGATCAAGGTGAAGAGCGGGAGCTGTCTGGCGGCGGCCAAGGCGGCGGGAGCAGCGGCGGCAGCGGAGGTGAGCGGGGCGGGGGAGCGCAGAGGGCTCCGCGCCCCGGAGCCAAAGCTCACACGGGTCCGAGGGCTGGTCCTGTCGTCGGGAGCGCTGGTTCCGGCAGCAGTGCCGTCCCCGTAATGCAGCGGCTCCTGCCAGCTCCTAACAGGGCATCATCACTTCCTGTAATGGGGAGAAGAGCTTTTTCCCCCTTCAGCCTGCAAGTGCTCCAGGGGGCCATTATATGGCCGTGTTATTATTCAGGAAGGTAATGGCTCAGTGGCGCTGGGTGCACCAGCCCCGGCAGTTTGGGGCTCGCGTATTGTCGGCAGGCCAGATGGCGAACGAGATGCGTTCCTCTTTTGTCCGCGGACTTGCTGCCCGCCCGAAACACGCACACTCGCTTCTGATCCGTGCCCGCCCCTTTTTATGCTTCACTGTGACTGATGCCACAAGATCTCTGTGTAACTGGTGCGGCACAGAGCTGAACATCCTCAGACTGGGTTTTCTGTGAGGCTGAGAAGACATCTCAGACACAATGCTGCAGTCATCCTTGGTCAATATGAACTGAAGAAGTTGGGAAGATGGGCTTCACCTGGGTTGTTTGGAAAGGGAAAAAGCAGGAGTAAAGTTAGGATTAGTTTTCTTCCCCTTGTCAATATCAAATATTAACATGGTTCTAGACTTTTCCATTTGAAGGGAAGATAATAAGAACTGTGAACAATATATGTACGTCTTGATAAAAGATGTCTATGTTGTTGTCTGTAGTGCTTAAATTGTATGCAAGGAAGAAAATGTACTTAACTCCTGAGCAAGGTAGGAAAAGCTGTAGAAAAACATTTGTTTTGCCAAGGGATGTTTTATTTTTTGTTATGAGCGAACAGACATAATTTTATTAGCTTTATTTTTTGTTAACAAGAAATAAAATCACAGCTTCTGATACTTCAAACAAAACCTGGTGAAGTGAGCATATTTGTTAGGAATTTTAAATGTTGAATTCCAAACCATTGGAATTTTTTAGTATGTAATCTTGTACATACAGAAAAAACATTCTCTCTTGCAGTTAATTTTCTTTTTGTAGTTTTAGTAGGAACCTGGAACACAATGACAGATGTTGCTTCTCTTTCCTGACTGTGTTATGTTTGTTTTCTGTAGGACAGATTAGATTTGGCCTAATGGGTTAGTTACTGATTAACTTTTTTCCTAACATGGACAGCATGTTGAATTTCAGCTGTGAATGACTAAGAGTTTGCATTTAGCTCTAAGAACAAACTGCCATGATCCCAGTCCTGGTAGGGAGAGGGACTGGCTTGCATGTTCTGTAAACATGAATATAAGAAAAATGAAGTAGAAGTTGTGGGATGTAGAAGTTGTTGATGCCATAGGTGAACATCAGTAGTAATGACTGATGAGATTTACTTATTTTCTAATATGTAATATACTCTAATGTCTTGCCATAAGGGAGTAGGTATCAGTTTTTTAAGACCAAATGCTAAGTATGATGTTCAGAACAGTTGTCTAGATTGTTCTGTTGAGTTTAATCCTTCCCCAAAGAGCGATCTTGAGTGTCTGAGATGAAGAAAAAATTATTTTAAAAAAAGTTTTTTCAATTGTCTCGTGTTGATTTCTAAGAAAAATAGGATATAGTCAGTTTGAAAAACTAAGGTGAGATTCCAAAACAATCTGGTTAATATCCTTACCGATTAATGAGTCCTATAAGAAATGCTTCTTATTTTACAAGCAGTTAGTTACAACATACTGCAGAAAAGCTTTCTGCTCTTTCACAACCATCTAGGATGTTACCTGTAATCAGCGTTTCTTTAGATCTCTGGAGACAATAGTGATTTTTAGACAACACCTCTGATCTGTCTTATCTGAAAGACTTTGTTTTCTGTCTTAACTACCCTTATATCTACTTGTGGAATGGGTGTTGCTTTGTAATATGTAGTTGGTAATTATATCAACTTTGGAATGACATGATTTGAATTTTGTATTTCAGGGTAAAATCTTTGGAATATCTTTTCATGCGTTGCCACAATCACTTGTGCCAGAATATGGTTATATTCCAAGGTAAATTAACAATGTGTTTTTAGATTTTGTAATTACTTTGCTCTCCTTATGGTATTGAACCCTTGTCAGAAGAAGGAATGCAATTATTTGTTCCTGGGGATTATAAGAATAGTTCCAGGTGGAAAATGAGGGATGCAGAAGTTAGGAAACTCAGAGCTCTTAGTCCATTGTATTTCTTTATACTCTTGTCACTGGGGGAAATTATTCTATATATCAAGTTTTACAAAAAATGGCAAAATAGTTTTTGTGGAAAAAACCTAAGCTTTGTTCTGAACATCAGAACTATGCTACTGTTCTTTTCACAGCTTTCTCGTTGATACATGTGAATATTTAGAAGAATATGTTGATACTGAAGGACTCTTCAGAAAGTCTGGATCTCTTGTTCGATTAAAAGCTTTAAAGGTATTCTCTAAAGCTCTGCCCTTTTTTTCCTTAATAAGTTGCATTTCACTTGAGCATGTTTTAATTTTTGGACTCTTTTCAGTCATATTCAAGTTTTAATACCGGAAGTAGGTTGGTAACATTGCCTGCTTCAGAAATGATAGGAGATCTAATCCACAAGCTGACAGGCTTCCTCCTCTTTTTTTTTTTTTTTTCCTTTTAAATATTTTGCCTTCCAGGTGATGAGAATAGTTTGGGACTGAACAAACTCATTAGCAATTGTGCACACTGGATGCTATGAGGATATTTGTTTAGCAATGTTCTCTGGGTGGAGGGAAGATGGGAAACCTCTAAATTAACACACGTGGTCTGTCTGACAACCTTGCCTGTGTCTCACTGTAGATAATGTGACTGGGTAAAACAAGACAAGGGCTGAAATTAACCATGGGGAAGATATGACTGTCTGTTGTGACATGGGCTAGAGCATTACTGCCTAAATTTAGAAATCTGACAATATGTTGAAGACTTTAAATCATGTTTCTTATGAAAAATTTCAGAGTAAACTGGATCAAGGTGAAAACTGCCTCTCAGCTGCACTGCCATGTGATGTTGCAGGGCTTCTCAAACAGTTCTTTAGAGAGCTGCCGGAACCCATCCTTCCACCTCACCTGCAGGAGGGCCTATTCAAAGCTCAGGGGCTTGGAAATGAGAAGAAAACTGCAACCATGTTGCTGTCCTGTTTGATGACTGACAGAACAATTGGAGCTTTGAGATACTTCTTCAACTTCCTGAGAACTGTGTCCTTAAGGTCAGTGTAGAGGGCATGGTGTAAACAGCTCTGAATTCCCCTAATCACTTCTCTGTCCAGGCGAGTGCTGTAACTTTCTGTGCGTGGTTTGCCATTTTAAACTTTCACTAAATTCAGTCATAGTCTTTTATTTCATAAATCCAAGGTTTTCTGTCACTACACGGACATGAGAAGATCACACTCACACCTTCACGTGGTGAAACGAGAAAGGAGGCAGTTTGTTTTGGGTTTAAGGTTTAAATAGGGTTTGGACTTAGACCAGCGATTGGGGGACGAGGTTGACACCTCTCTGACCCCAGTGGTCAAGCCAAAAGTCTATCAATTTGTCCTTCCCCCTGGAAAGGAATGTATTATTTACAAAACATCATTTTTTATTTGTCTTACAATGCGTGAAAACTCCAATACAAAAATGTAAAACATCAGAAGACTGAAAAAATCAGAGCAAGAGTTTTCTTTATGAAAACATAATTAAATGGAGACTTGACTTTGTTCAAGCTTGGTTCATAATTTGATACCTTGCATTCCCTAAAACTGAGGGGGTTCTATAACTTCTTGATTTCAAAAACATAGTTGTGCAATTATCTGGCCTGGAATGCATAAATCTATCCTTTAATCTTGTTGTGTAAGTACTCCAGTGAATGAGTCCATTTTTTTTTTTAACTGTATTTGGCTTATTTGGTCTTTTCTTTCTCCACTGCTTATATTCTGATAATTTGAATTAAAAAAACCTTTTCTTGTTAAGATCCAATGAAAACAGAATGGATAGCAGTAATCTGGCAGTGATTTTTGCTCCCAACCTCTTGCACTCGAATGAAAATGAAAAGATGTCCTCTAGTACAGAAAAAAAGATTCGCTTGCAAGCTGCTGTGGTGGAAACACTTATCGACCATGCAGCAGAAATTGGTAAGATGATCAATGCTTATCAACATGTCTCAGTGCACCAAGCTGTGTACAGCTCTTCTTTTCAACTTTTGGGAATAATTAAAAAAAAATACTTCTTGACTATTCCAGGACAAGTACCAGAGTTTATCTTGGAAAAGATTCCTTCAATGTTAGGTGCTGACGTCTTTCAATCTACTCCCTCACTGTGGGGCCAGGAAGACAGTGAAAATGAATCTCCCAGTGAGTGTAAGAGGAGGAGGCACCGAAGTGTTGGGGGTAGGTATGTCTTGTGAAACTTTAAAAACCAAAAACCAGAACTGAGGCTTCAGGTAGTCTGATACTTGCTTCTTCCACAAGCAGAACAGATGTCTTCAAAACTGATTGGGTTAGATTTGCAAAATCTTTGACTTCAGTAATCACATTATTATATATTTACTCTGAGTTTTCTAGTCTGCCAAAGAAGCTATTTTGGATTTGTGTAACGAAATTAATATTATGGCTTTTTGTTGAGTCAACTTCAGATCCTGTTGGAGAAGGCTAAAGGGTTTGTTTGATTGTTGTTGCTAATTTTGAAATGGTACTTATATATATACTTTGAGAAGTCAGGTCATGAGAAAGCAGAGATGCAAATGGCAAGTGTGTTTTGAATTAGAGTAGCTAATTTGTGTTTTGAAGTGTAAATCTGAATTGGATATTATTGGATACTGTGTGTTCTGGTATCATGGATCTGGGATTTTGGGTGAGGTTTTTTCAGTTTTCAGCAGGGTTGAGTTGGGGTTTCTTTTGCCAGGTATGGACAATCAAATGGTACATTCTCGGTTCTGCACTCCCCTAGAGGAAATAATATGGAACATGTACATTTGACTTCATTCAAATCCACTGCAAAGGCATCTTTTATTATTGCCATAAAAACATAGGTATTTATTTAGCTCATGTACCTGGAGTATGAAACCTGACAGTAGCTGAAATCAAGGCTGTATGATTGTATGTTTCGCCATGGCATGGGTTTTTGTGTATTGTACAGAGAACTGCTCTGTTTGTTTGTTGGATTTTTTGTTTGGTTTTTTAAAATAATTTTTATTTTAAGGAAAATAGATTTTCAGGTATTGTGAAAGCAATAAAAACTATGTTTGTGGGAAGATTTGGGTTATAATACTATAGACATAAAACAACCGTTTAAGCTGATTGGGTTTCTTCTTCTCTGAAAAAAAAAAGTTAAACTTGGGTTGAAAACAGAGCAAGACAAGCTTCAGATCTAAAGCTGATTGCTCGGTGTGTCTTGCATTTCAGATATTGTTAGTGGAGCATTGAATAAATTTAAATCTAACAGAACACCCTCCACTACACCTCAACAAGACAGAAGCGGTAGGTATTGGTGTCTTTTTACTGAGGAAAGCCCGTGCAGTATCTTCTGGACTTGTTAACTATATTCACCAAATTTTTTTGACTAAAGAAGTAGAACTGAGTTGAAAATTTAAATTGCTTCAAATGGAATATAGATACATGTTTATTGAGGATACTGCATTTACTGTAATTCTTGGAGCAGCTACAATCATTGCAGTAGTGGGCTGTGTGGTTTAGCTCTGTGGGGATTACCCAACCAAACTTGTGCTTTTTAGCTAATGAACCACTAAGGCTTCAGTGCAGTAGTGCAGCATTTTACCATCTTTGAAATGAGTCTGCGAGGACTAAAATTCTTTCACACTTACTGTCCCTAAAACTTACAGAAGGTGACTATACATTTACTTCCTCCTAATACCTATATTGTTTTATTGATGTGTGGGTTTGGATTTTCCTTTCTGGTACTCTAAACTTGCAAAAAACCCAACAAAATAAAAAAAATCAAACCCTAAGCTATACTGATTGCTTTGCCTGTTCAAAATGCATGCACTTTGGCTAAGCTTTTGCAACCAGTTTTTTTCAGAGTTAAAAAAACCCCAAACCAACTGTTTACTTTACTAAACTCTCCAACTTTTAAGCTATTACTGCAAATTTGATTTTCTTAATTTCAGTCCTTTCATCAGTGACTCCAGTGGTCCTTACTCCAAGTACCAAGCGGAAGCTTCCAACTGATTGCTCTCAGGGCTTGTCCAGCAAGAAGAGACGATCTTTTAAGCACAGTTTTGCCTTTGAGTTTTTACCAAGTAGCATATTTAACAGCAGCTCAACACCAGCATCAGGTACAGTGCCATCACTCTTTCCTTGCTGCTTGAAAGTGGTTGTTGGTGGCTTTTAAGAGTGAAGCTGTTCTTCTTAGACAGTCATTCATGCTCACTGCTGAAGTGTTCCTTGCACTATTTCCCCATCTTGGTAAATATGCTTATGTTCATTGGTGACTCATGTTACATGGATTGAGCAAAAGCCAAATTCTTTCTTGTTTTTTTGTTCTCTTAATCTCTCATACTTGCAATCCTGATGTCCTTCTACCTTTTTTTTATATATCACTCAGGTTTTACTCCTATTTCTTTCTTGGTGCACAAATCCATGAGACTGCCTAGGCTTCCAACCTTTTGAAAGTTGTAGCCTTCTTTCTCTTAAATGCTTAAATAGCTAATCTTAGCTCTATGTGAAATGTAAATGTTGCTTTTATAAAGCTTCTTTCTTGTCCTGTCACCTCTTGTTTTTTCTCTAGATGCTACATCTCAAAACTCTAGAGAAAATTTTACTTTTGTTTGACAATGCTTTAGTACCACTTTATTCTACTAGAGTGCTTCCAACCATCAGGTTATTCTGAAAATCCTGTTTTATTTGGTTCTTTAATGTGCTGGCAACTGAAGTTAGAGTGGAATGATATTTGGCTGTTTTGCTTGATTTTTTTTTTTCCCCCCCTCAAATGAGTGTTATAAAACAGTGCTTTTCTTATTAAATCATTTTCATGTTCTCCATGAAATTCTTGTTTTTATGGATAAGCAAAACAAAGCAATGATATTTTATAAGGATAGCAGTGATGCATGTATTTCATAAAATGTCCAGTAGTAAAAATAGCAACTCTTTTCTTCATTGTTGCTTTAGCTGTTCTGGCTAGGTATGTAAAAAAAAAAAAAGCACACTGCAAATATTAATGAGACTGTTTAATTTTTTATTCTTGAGCTCTTAAATTTGAGGAACGGATCTGATGATAAACGTGGAAACCTAATTTGAGGTAGTGATATCTCTAGCATGTAATTATTTGCATTCCAGCCACTTCTATGGATGCTACAAGCAACAGCTTTGTTTCGTTTTAAAGTGAAAGTCAAAGTAGTTTCAAGCACTCTACAAAATAAGCAAGAAATTTGTGCTGTTTAAAAACCTGTTCTGTATTGTATTAGCTCATAAGTCTTTATCTGAAAAAAATGTGACTATTTTAAGTTCATTTTTAAGTTCATATAATTTTGTCCCTGTAGTTCAGTTTGAAGCAAGTCCTTGTGTGTGTCTTGAGTCATCACAAAGCTCATTATCTCCTTCAACCACGGGTGAAAATCATGTGTCCAGTACTGGGAAGAGAAGAAGTAAAAGACTTGCAAACAAAAAACTATACAGGTAATTAACTCTCAAAACCTAAACATAAGTTGGAAAGATGTGTCTAGACCCCTTGAATAATGACCCCAATCTGTCTCAAAAATTATGGGTTTTGGTAAATTTTTTTAGTAATCTTAAAACCACCAGATCTTCTGATGTTGTGAAATTTGAGCTCAAAACAAAGTAAGATCTGGTATAGCTCTCTGTGCTTATTAAAAAAAGGTGGGCAAGAAAGCAATAGAAGTAAAACTGGAGGAAATAACTGTAAATAAATGTCAGGATGTTTTCATTGCCCTCCTAAAGAGTTTGTCCCTTCTTCCCTTGTGTCCTTCCAGGGCTGAGTCAGGAAAGACAGGTTGTTTTTCTCCAAAGATAAGCAGAAAAGAAATGGTTCGTAGGTCTTTACGCTTGAAATTTGGTTTGGGGAAAAGCAACAGAGAAATGGTGAGTACTCAGTCCTCTTGTTAGACTACAGATTTTAATCCAAAGTTTGGGGCACTGCTTTTCAGGAGCAGGAAGGATGTATTTTGTAATGGAGGGATGGATCCCAGTGTTAATTGAACCTGCTTACTGTCAAGTACAAGAAGCTTGAGGTTTATTTGCATAGCAGTTAACTGCTCAGCTCCTACTGTGTTTGGCTGGCATGGGGCAAGATCCTGAGGGAGGGAGCAGCTGACCTGAATTGACCAAGGTGCAATTCATGCCATGTAATGTTAAACTCACCAGTAAAACTGGGATGGGGATAATTTATGGAAAGTGGCCACTGCTGCTACACTGAGAATTAGCCTGATTGTTGTAAGTGATGACCTTTGCATCATGTGTGGGTTTGGGTTTTTTCATCTGTGGTGTGTGTGTGTCCCTTTTCATCTTTCCAGTTCTCTCCCTCATCCTGTTGGGGAATGGGGAAAGCAAGCATGGGGGGTGGGAGCTTGCCTGCTTGTTGGGATCAACCTACCAGGCTTGTGATCAGTGTGTCCCACAGTTGCTGAGTGTCTGACTGGCAGAGCCTGTGCGGAGTCTCTCTGTTCACAGTGGGATTAAGTCTGCCTGACTGCAGGGAGCCTGTCCCCCACCTCGGTCTGCAGAGAATCAAGGCAAGAGGAAGTATGGCTAAAAAAAGGCTGCTGTGGCTGATTTGTGTAGTGGTTTCCTGAAGCTTCCTCTGTAAATGAGATTGCAAATTACAACTTTGTATAAAAGCAATTAACACTTTTTGTTTGTTCAAGAATATTGTATCAGGATGTGCAGCTGGCAATAGATCAGAAAATATTGGAAGGCGTCTTGCAAGTCAGCAAGGTTTGGAAAGCAGAACTGATTGTGCAAAAAGAGATGTACCCTTCAGCCCATATGTCAATGAAAAATTCCCTAAGAAAGGTAATTGCCTGACCAAATATATTAGATGGGAAAACCTTTTTTTCCTTTGCAAAAGCAACTTTATGGATCAAAGTATAAAAGCAACTGGATTAAAAGTATGCTTCTATCTAAGTCAGAAGTCACTTGTATGTTAATGGCTTTTTGGGAAAAAGAATTGGTTTAGAACAAGCTTGTGTTTCCAGTGTATTTTAGTAGCTCTCTTAGTTAAACAAGAGGAGATGCACGATTTTGCTTAATATTATAAGCTTTTTTTACATTTCTGAAATTTAAGGGCATAATGGCATCTTTAAATTCAGTGCTGCTTTGATAATTATTTTTTAGTAAGAATTTTGTCCATAGTTTTTAAAATCACAATGAATTATTCTTAAACGCTGTGGTATTTATTTTAAGGTTCCAGGAATGTAAGCAAGTCAGAAGAAAACTTGCTAACCCCAAAATGTCACAATAAAGTAGTTCACCGAATGTCATGGAATAGTCCCGCTGTTACGGATCCTCAGGTGATCAGCAAGAATGAGCAAATTCTGCCTGGACACTCTGAAATGGGAGTCAGCTCTTCAGAATCTGTTTTGATATTTAAAGACCCGCCAGTTACTCCAGATGAATTAAAATCTGCAGCTGTAAGCAAACAGGACTACAACTTGGAACTTGGGCTTTATGAAGATGAAAGTAATTCAACTACAGAAACATTACTGAAAGTAAAGCAAGCCTTCTCTGCATCTGGGAGTATTCTTCACAATTTGATAGATGGTAGAAAATCATCCCTCTCAACTGTAGCAAGTGAAATATTAAATGAAACTCCATGTCCCTCAGGGCTCAGTTCAGTGAAAGAGTTGTTAGCACAAGAAGTTCCTGAACATCTAGCAAATGTAAAATCCGGAGAGCTGTTGGACCAATTTAATCAATCTGCTGCTGAAAAACAGCAGTCAAAAAAAGAGGAATTTGACATTTTGGAGAAAAGAAACTTCAAATCTTCTATTGAGATCGAACTTCAGGTCCCAAAACCAGCTACAAGGAAAGTAAAAGAACTTCCTATTCCTGAAGTATTAGCCAAGGAAGATAAGTTTACTGCTGAGAACAGTTCAACAAGAGATGACTTACACAAATCAGATTTCTTTGGAAGAAAAGAGGAAATGGAATTAATGCACTCACAAACAGCTGAAAACTGTATGGTGAAGTGCTGTAATTTGGAAGAGGATACTGCTAAACCTTCTTTGGCAGGACAGCCGCCTACTTCGCAGTTGCCTAAACCACAAAATGAAATGGGCAACCAATACTTGAAAGCTGAAAATTCAGATAAAGTTTTAACTAAAACATCGACTGTTTCTGACCATGGGAAGGTTTCTGACCACATACAGTGGTTCAACCAGCTTTCATTAAATGATCCAAATTCTGCAAGCAAAAGTAAACCACCTCTGAAGTTTCAACGTACTCCGGTTAGGCAGTCTGTAAGAAGAATGAATTCCCTTTTGGAGGCTAACAGACAATCTGTAAGCTCTCAGACGTTTAAATCAATTGGTGTTGGTTCACCACTTGTTAAGTCTTTGAGCTATGATTCTGCCCTATTCCCCTGCACAGGAAAACCCTCAAAGAATTCCATGCCTTTGCCACGCAGGAGTGAAAGCACACGTGACCAAGTTTCTGCAGCTCAAAAGCAGCTGGACTTGACATCCAAATCACGTTGCAGGCCATTAAAGCCATCAGACAAGCCTGATGTTTCTGTTGGAATCCATGAACAAAAAGCAACTGTTCATCCATCAAAATCTGTTCTGGAAGATCTAACCAATCATGAAATGGTTAAATCCAGTTTGAAAGTGAATGCGAATATAAATATTCCAGGTGCTGCCCTAGAAAAATCTATGCTCACAAGAAGTGCTTCAGGAAAAGAAAGAGTTCGTTATAGAGGCTCTCCAAAGAATCCAATATCTGAAGTAAAACTGCTACCAACTGCAAAGCCAGTAGATTTATAAGATCAAACGTGATGGCTAAATGGGTTCTTTGTAACTTGGTTAACCTTTGGAAAATCTAAATTTGTATGCTTTTTCTTTCTAGTTCTATTTGTAATTTTTCATTTGTTTTAAATGAATGAGTTGTGAAGATGTACAAATAGCAATTTGTTTCATGTTGAGATTTTCTTCATTTTCTGAAACTTCTGTAAATGCTAGTCAGTTCAACTAAATGAATTTGACTTATAAAACAAAAATAATCTGTTCATCTATAAATAATCTAACACAAATGTTTGCATTAGATCTCAAGTTTTGATTATCTCAGCTTCTAAAAACATGCTGCATCTCCCAAAACTGTTCTTGCAGTATTTAGATTAAATATCAAGTTCAAAAACAATTCCTCAATTATTTAAAACAAATTTAACAGACATATGAAAGGAAGTGTTTTAATGCTGAGTATCAGTAGTTAAATTTATTTACTTCTTAGTTTTTAAGTGTATTGTAGCACCCCTTGGTACTACTAAGTTGGACTTCATATGAGCTCTTACTTCTTTTGAGACAATGTTTTTTGTTTTTGTTGGAGTAAATTGGGAGTGTATTTTACTTGTTGAGTAGGTAAATGTCAAAATATAATCCATGAGTGCACACACACTGGAGTTATTAGAACACATGGAAAACAAATGTGCAGTTTATTCAAGAATTGAAAAGTCTTAAAACTTCATCCAGTGTTGTGTTGTGCAGTAGGTACCAAGAATTTTCAGTTATGAGTAATAAAATGTTTTATCTTAATATGAGAGGGGAGTTTTAACTTATTTTTAAAGCTGTAGAATTATGTTAACTAAGTGGTGCAGAAGCTGGGTTTAGATGCAGAAAGTGTTGCAAGAGACGAATGTAAGAAGCCATAGCTTGTTAAAGGTTGATTTGCACAAGCAAATGTTTACATCTTTTGGAATGAAAACTGTTTGTCTGTCATCAGTTGTAAAATTATTTAAGAGTAAACACTTGAAACTGTTCATTAGCTTTTTGTATGTGTGAATTGCTTATTGGCAAAATGTTAGAGCTGAAGCACTGGATACTTTTGGTTTTAATAAAACCATTGTTTCTTCCCTTTTCTGAACTTGTTCTTCTGTAATGACTTGGAAAGTTAGATTAGGCTGTTATGTGCAGACTGTAAACACCAAAATTAGTAAATCTGAAAATACTGAAGCCAGAAGTAAATCTGTTCTGGCTGTCCTTTTTGTTCATCTTAGCTACATGTTGGTAATTCTCATGACTTGCAAAAGGCACAAAGCAGCATAGTTTATCAGCAGTAGTCTTCTAAACTCCTTAAAAGGGTATGTTAATCAAAAGAATAGTCCTTTTCTGTTCCCTGTCTCCATCCCCACGTATCCACCAACTTGCAAGTTGAATTGGTTGATCTGTGGGAACCTCCTGCCTCACTCTTGCTACATTACTGTAAAATCTAATACCAGGGAGCCAGCCATGAAGAGATCTTAACCAGATTGCTTGGTGTTGTGGTTAAGAATGGGAACAGAATGTGGTTAAGAATGGGTTCAGTTTCACGAACTAAAGAATATCGCAGTTCACCGCTCTCCAAAGAGGAAGCTGCTTATCTTGGCAGCATGCTCCCACCCCCTACCTTTAGCTGGTGCTGCTGGTCCCTCAAGAGGCTGAGCAGGCACCAGAGCACCATGTTTTGGTGCTCATCATGTCACTGAGGAAAGTTGGGATTAGCAAAACAACTTCCAGTTGTCATGGCTCATGCAAGGAGGTAGGAGCTGGAAATAGGACAGAAGAAGGAGATAAAGGCAGTGTCAGGAAGAAAATGAGGTCTGACTCCTGTAACAGTGAGATGTCACACTGATTTTTGTTTAGAAGACTAAGATCTAGATGGTCAAAGCTTCATTAGCATTCAAAATATTTGGTACATATTAACCATGTGTCCTGTGTGGAGCAGTAAGCTACTTTTAATCATCCATGCAAGCTAATCTTGAAATGCCTAAATTTAGACTCTTAGGGGGAATTTGGTAGGGCCCTGACAAAAAAAACTGTAGCAGAAAAAAGAATGTTGGTTTGGGTTCTGTTTTTAGAGATTTTGCAGAACGGTTTGGACATACATCCCTTTATAGAGTTATGTTTTGCAGAAAGACACACTGGATGCCAGGTGGAAGTCCCTACTGCTTAATCCTGCAAGTTACAGTTTGCATAATGCACCAGGGACCAGCAAAAAGAGAATAATCTACATTTGCAAGTGTAGTTCATGGGACTGTTGTGGTTTATGGGGTATAATCACAGAGATTTTCCTGTGCATAGCTATACTAAACTGGGATATGATGCATTTCTGTCAGTAGCAGTGAGGGTCTGTTACATAGAATAACCTTTAGAAGCTACCGTTTTGCCAGGTGCTGTGTTAGATGAGAGATTTCATTTGGCAAGACATTTGTAGTTAGGTTCTTGGTAACCTCCGCTCTGGATGATGTCTAATTTGCCTAATCTGGAAATCCTTGGAGATGGTTGCTGTGTTGCTACCCTGTAAACCTGCAGTTAGGTAACACTATCATCCCGTAAATGAACCATTGATCATATTATTCTAGAGATAGAAATCACAGCAGGAAGATGGCTGCTCTCCCAGTAATATGCAGTATCATTTCTGTCACCGTTAATGCATCAAAACCCTTCAGTTTCCTTTTTAGACTGTTAAAAAGGGAGGTTTTTAACACCCCCCCCCTCACCCCCGAGTTTTGTGTCCCTGAGGGACAAAGCCCGGCCGCGAGGGTAGCGGGGCGAGGCGGTGGCTGCGCACGGAGGATGCGCGGAGCCGCCGCCCCCGCGGAGCCGCGCCGGGAGCGGAGGTGAGCGGGGCCGCGCTCCGTGCTGCCGCTGCTGCCGCCGGGCTGCCCGCGGGGCCGGGAGAAGGGAAGGCATCGGGGCCCGGCCGTCCGGCGGCGGAGGGCAGCCGGAATGTTCTGTGACAAGCGGATGGTTTCCCTCGAAACGGAGGCTGCGGGCGCCGATGGGGCGGGAGGGCTGCGGGAGGAGCGTGGTGCCGTGGGGGAGCCGCGCACAGGCGTAGCGGGGAATATTCCCAGCATCGGAGCTTGCGGCCATTTTTGCCTCAGAGACGTTTCCAGGTGCCTTGCGCCGGCGGCTGGAGCATTGGAGCATCTTTAAACGTCTGGCGTGAAGAAATCCGGCAGCTGTGCGTGTGTTAAGGGAGACAAGGGGAACTCGAGGGGGTTTTGTTTATTCAGGGGACTGGAAGGGATGCATTTTAATTAGTCTCCGGTGGGAGGGGGAAAGGAGCTCTAAGAAAACAAGCATTTTGATTAAAATTCAGCCTATCAGAGGACAGTAAGCGGTACTTGCCGCTTGTGTTTGGGGGTTTTTTGTTGTTGTTTGCTTTGGGGGCTTTTTTCCTAATTGAACTACTCACTGCAGCCATTTAGTGAAAGGGGTTCGAGGAAACAAATAAACCTGTTTGCTTCAGGTGGGAAAGACGGTGCATTTGGAGTCAGAAACCTTTTGTCTTAAGGTGCAAACAAAATGCATCCAGGTTGTTCGGCAGTCTCTTACTGATTTTTCAGGCAATGCAAGAGTAGAGCCTGGAAAACACAGTTCCTGGATGAAGAGTTCTTGGCTTTTAGACCAGAGCTTTGTAAATAGCATAATAAACATGGAGGGGTGGATGGTGTAGTGGATTACGTGTTCTCCTCAAATTAAAAAGTGGATTCATTGTGTTTGCAGTGACTGTTAATTAATGTTATGGGGAAATACAAATCAGCAAATTGATTTCTGCAGTTCGCTGCTTAATATTTCTTTTAGAAGAGAAGAACCCGTCCACCCTATTCCCTCCCTGGCTCCCCCCACCCGGTTTCCAGCTGCCTAGACTTCCAGCTGCCCCTGGAACCTGTGGTAGTAAACTGTAAAGCCCAACAGTAGGATCAGATGTTATTTCCAGCATGTGCATAGGACTTTCTTACCACCACTATGATTTATAACTAAAACTCCTTTCTTTTTGACAGGATGAAAGTGCCTGCCGCTATGATAACTACCTTGCTTTGCAACATGATATTTCTGCTGGCATTTGGATTGGCTTCAGCTTTTAGCCACAGCCCTAGGACACCTGACAGGGTTACTGAAGCAGATATTCAGAGGCTCCTCCATGGGGTTATGGAGCAATTGGGCATTGCCAGACCCCGGGTAGAATATCCAGCACACCAGGCTATGAATCTTGTTGGTCCACAGAGCATTGAAGGTAGCTAATTTCTAATTTGAGTTATGATTAATTTATTAGTGTGCTTTGGTAATAATTAATGTTTTGTTTATAGATGCAGAAAGAATATCCTGAGCTTAAAGACTCAAGAATCAGAATCATAGACTTCTTCACCATGTTGTTGCTTCATCTTTGTTTTAAAATCACCATCCATCTTCCACCTTCCTTAATGTGATGTTTTTGGCAGAAGTAATGGGGTGTTTTAATGTACGTGCTTTGCAGAAAAAGTTGTGTTGTCTTGGCATTGTCTGATCTCTAGTGCTTCAAAACAATGGGTTTACTAAATCATTGCTGAGTATTATGTATAAATATATTACATATATATTTCACATGAAACAATTATTACCTATAGAGCCCAAATTCCATGGATTTTTGGAAACATTTGCAAACCAGAAGAGGTCAAGTGTTTGTGGTGCCATGTGAGATAAAAGGATAAACCTTACCTGGAGGTGCTCCTCTCCCTGTGTCCACAAGTAGCACCTCAAAACCGTGTTGCAGGGATGAATGCTCTGGGCTCAGCTTCATTTTTTTTGGCCTATACCTCTGATCTCACACTGTGTAAGTTTTCCTTGGAGTCAGTCTTTTGTGTAAATAATTTGAATGTAATATTTGAATGTAAATAATTTGAAATATTTGGCTCAAATGTTAGGATATTGGGATAATGTTAGGTGTGTTGCTATTTTAACTGAACAAACCAGCTTTTACTTTGGCATGACATCAAGAGGTTGAAGGTACAAAACTCCAAATATTATTGTTTATATGTGAACATCAAAACAGGGCAGAACTCCTCAGCCTTTTTCTCAGAATTAAATCAGTCTGACACAGTGCAGTAAGACTCCACAGTTCATAAGTCTGTGTTCTCTATTTTATCCTCATTCAGATCTACAGACTATCCAGCCAAACAGATACAATTGCTTTAATGGAGGCTGAGGAGAGGATTAAAGCTGAATAGGCATTTCTACCAGATAGTTGCAGACCTAAGTTTATGTATTTTCTAAAGAAACTTTGATGGACGCATGTTCTTCTGCAAACTTAAATAACAGAGACTAAGTTTAAAGAGCATTATTTGGTCTGTACCATTTTCTCCTTTATGAATGTTCATACGTAGAGAAACTGGGACAGATGAAGTGAGTAGAACTCACGACTTACAGTAGAAGTAATTTTACTCTCCATTTTCCTCTTTTCACTAGATGTTTTTTTAAAAAGCGAAACCTTAGAAAATATAAGCTAGCCTGAATCGCTGGCAAATATTTAATCTCAGCTGTTTGATGTTACTTTCTAATTACAGTGGTAGCAAAATCAGGCTATGCATCTCTTCATATAAGTATCAGAAGTTTTCTAGTGTCTGTGAGATTGAAGTAATGCTAGTTTTCCAGTCATGGGTACACGAACAGCAGGTTGGACAAACATTTTTTTGTTTCTCCTTTTTTTGTTGAATGAAAAAATCCATCTGTGTATGTAACACAGTAAAACTGAAAGGTGATAAATCCAGTTTATTTATCATATTTAACTTTCTCCTCTTGCTCAGATGAGGATGTCTCATTTTTTTTTTCCCAAGCCTACCATAGATATTTAACAGCCTACTGAGAAATTTCTGCAAAAGCAAAATAGTCTTGTGGGGTGAAGGCCATCAGTCAATGCAGAAATAGGCAAGCAAAGCAGACCTTTGTATCAGATGTTGCTTTTTACAGAGTATTTTGTGGTGAGTTTTTCAAATAATAATCACTCACTCTTTCTTTGGTTTCTTGTGGTGATGTGTGTCTATCTATAGATGGATATGTCTAAAAGTATCTGATTAGAAATTTCAATCTAAGAAAGTGTTGTTTGCAGTTTCAAGGTTAATGTGGTCTTACATCATTGGACACAATATTTTCTCATACTGCTTTTTGAAAAAAGTACATATAATTCAGTGAATTTTCTCCATGAGTCTATTTTTAAATATAGACCATGAATTACAGGATAGCTAATCCATCAAAATTTGCATTTCTTTCTGAAAAATAACATTAGTACAAGGTTTCACATTCTGAAGAATTCACCTATGGACTTTCCATAACATATTCACACTGTTATCACTGACTGATAATTCTGTGTGCAAGTGCTTAAAAAATTCTGCATGATAATAGAAAGAAAAACTAAGGAGGAAGGAAAGAAAGAGGTTTTACAATTATTAGAATGTGTCACAGCAAAACATCATAAATATGGTGGCATAAATTACCATGGCATATGGTAATTCACCACTCTTTGTGTGTGGTATATTCTTCTGAGCTACTCTTCTGTCTTCACTGGGATTTTTTTGCTTGAAAGTAATGGACAGTAAAATTTGGTATGAAATGCGTATTATTTATCAGAAATTCTGAGCTGCCAGAAGTGTAGACTTCCAACCACTTTTCAGACTGCAGGTTTCAGTGACCAATGTAAAAAATTTTAAACCAGGTTCATTCCATGCCTGCATTCTCATCATTAAGGCCCTGACTGCTCTGGAGTGTGTTTGTTTCTCATTTTGACTAGATACTGCATCTCAGCATAAAAACAACCCTTTATCAATTAGACTTTAATAAATTTAGTATGTTCCTACAGAAAATTGTTTCACTTTATAAAAGGTTTTTGTCTGAAATAGCCCTATCAGTTTGCAAATTTGAGTGATTATTATAATATTTCCCATGTTGCTCTTATTTCCATGAATAAGAGCTTAATGATTTAATACACAACAGAAATGTTATTGCTATTAGTTCACAAACACATTTCCTTATCATGCTCATTTTCCATCTCAGTTTTCTATATTTTTTCTGGTGTTAATCATTCTATTTTGACTTTGAAATGCTAAAAACCAGAGGGTGGATATGTTGCAAGGAACTGTACATGATGATTCCCATCCTTACCTTCACACCTGCCCTGTCCCTTCCCCCCCAAAAAAAGTTTAGGGCTGACTTGGCTGTAGAAAATTTAGTCACAAACATATTCTATACAAAAAAACCTAAAAAAACAGGACACTTTTCAGAAAATACATTTAGTAGCATATGCTCTCTTTTTGAAGTGATCACGTAGTTTTCTTGTTGATGGATTAAAAAAAATTACAGCTTGTTAATTGAAAGAAATTTCAGCCCTTTTTTGTGTTGAAATCTATAAACGTGGCTTTTTTTAAAAATTTTTTTTTTTAATCTTCTCAACTTTGCGTTTGTCAGTTTACTGTTACTTCAGGTCAGGCTGCTAAAATAGGAGTAGCATCTAGAAAATGCCTGATAGAAGGTTTAATGTACCAGGAAATTACTGTGAAATTCAGGGAGGTGCAGAGGCAGCGTGAGCTCTCTTCCTTTGCTCAGGCTCTGCTAGTTAAATAGATTATGACAAATATGTCCCAGAAATGGGAATTTGCTGGTTGATTCCCTCTGCTCGTGTAGTGCAGTCAGCAGATGGTGCGTGGCACAGCAGCGTGGCAGGAGCCAAGCAGATCCTGCATGAGGAAGGTCAAGTGAAAATGTTTTTAGTACGTGAAGGGGTTGTCTTGGGAGCAGCTGTTTTTTCCTGACCACTTAATAGATTTCTCTTTCTGTACATCCTGCGATTCCAAAAAGTAATAAACTCGTATTAGTTAGTCTAATTTCTCTAATAATACTCACTCTTCTTGTTAATTCATCTTACCAGAAAGCTATATTGGAGTCACTTAGCAGCATCTATAAAAAGACTGGAAAACATAGAAAAGCAAAATAGGAGTTTTTACTGAGTAGCTGTGTTTCTGTACTTGCTGTTCAGCTTATCACTAAAATACTATGCAAGCCTTACTGGGCTATATTCAAGCTTTCTACAGATAAGAAGGTAGCTGCATCTATGTTAAAAGAGAAAAAAAAGAATAAAATAAAATGCATTTAAAATTTCAAAAAACATAGAAGTTAATTTTTCTGTCTGGCAGGGCATTTGTGAAGTAGGAGACCACACTTTTTTTTCTTTCCTTGCATGCTTACAATTTTGTGCCAATATTTAAGAGGGGTGTTTTTGTTTGTTATTGTTTGGTTTTTAGTCGTTTTCCTTTTCCTGAGGAGTGGAAGGGAATAAGTGTATAATGTGAATTTCGGGCCTATCATACCCTGCATAGGAAAACAGCAAAAATCTCACTTAAACACACGGGGGCACCAGTAGCTCATCTTGAGCAGTTTATAGCACTTAATAATTGGAAGTGTGGAGTCCCATTTTCCTTTTGCAAATATCATTGCCTACCATAAATTCAGTATAACAGAATGCCTCGTGTGGTTGGTTTGTTTGTGTTTGATTTAGTTGTTTTCATTTCTTAAAACCAGTTCAAACGAAGTGATTGTTGGTAAAGGTGCTGGCGTGACAGCCCAGAGTGAAGTCTTCAGTCTGCAGAAGAGGTATAATGCTGTCAACCTCAGTGACAACATTAAATGATGTCTCTTAAATTGTGGTTGTTCGTAGGTATAAGGAGATTTTAAAAAATACAATGCCTCTTAGGGAGGCTTTTGATTCTCCTGCAGAGGCTCCTCATAGCTACTGGAAACAGGCTGGGGTTTATTTAATTATTTTGAAAGGAAGTAAGTACATTTATTGTTTTAGAAAAGTGTAGTTACTGTTTGTCAGATTGAGATGATAAAATTCAAGAGAGTCTGGAACATTATGCAAATATGTCTACTAACAGCTGGTAATTAATTGCTTGTCAGCATGGACTCTGTACAAATAACACTCTACATCAAACCTACTGTTCATAAAATTATGCGGATTACTCATGCATGTTAATAGTGCCTATTTTGTTTACATTTTGCTAATAAGAAAAGTAAAGGTTTTCTTACTAGTAAATAAGTGTATTACTTTGCTGTCGGTCCTGTATCATACCTGCAAGACAGGTACTTGTTTCCTACAAGAACAGTAAAATCTCCATATTGGAAAGCTGCAAAAATTTTTGCTGATGAACTCCCTCAGTGAAACCAGTGCAGAAATGACCTTTGCACTCATTCACTTTCAGGCTAACATGTACTATGCTTATGCCCCAATGTATTTGGACTTCCTTGGGTGACTGCAGGTAGTAATTGTAGGCTATTTGGGGGTCAGCAAACACGGCAGTGTGACGGCTGCACCCTCTTTGCTGCAGTTTGGGTGCTCTGTGCCAGAGTCTGTGCCAGCATCCTCAGGGAGCAGTGTCAGAGTGCAGGACCAGCTGCCCAGGGCTGAGCTGGGGCAGACCTCACACAGCCACGGAGGCTGATTTCTTTGGTGTTCTGGTTTTTGGTTGGGTTTGGTTTGGGTTTTGTTTTTGTTTTTTTTTCAAATTATCTAATAGCCCAGAAGATGTGATTTTAAAACTTATTATGGACACGTCAAATTTTTAAGATAAAGTGGCAAACCTACAGTTTTTTATACAACAATATGTAAATATCTAGGTTTGTATACATTTGACTAAAAATACGTATTTTCTTTGCAATTTATTCAACAAATTGTAGTGTTAAGTACAAGCCAAATTTGAGTATCAGGCAGGGATGCATATCATAAGAGACGTGCCTTAGAACATTAATTTCTGAATTTAAAAGCTAATGACGGTGCCAAATGACGGCAGTTGCTTACAGTGGATTTTCTTTATCTGAGTGATATGGCACAGGTCTGTGGAAAAACTGCACATAAAATGTTTATACCTCTAACTCCACAAACAGGAAAGTGATGAAGTGGTGTGACTTTATTTTTATTAAGGACAAATCTTTGAACATTTGGCCTTTAATATCCTTGATTCCATATGAGTTGATAAGCCATGACCAGCAGTGAATAATAAGAAAGCCAAGCTGGTGTTTGTGCTGCTGCCTGGAGGTCATACCAGGTTCCCTCAATGTGTTTCACAACTTTCCCTCTTGAGGAGCAAGGGCAGGATCCAGCAAAGGCAATAGGTGTTACCACTATCAGCTCTGCCACAACTGAACTTTGGGAACTGCCTTTCCTTGATGCCCCAGAGCTGCAGGAGGGGTGCAGGTGCTACTCCTGTGTTCTCAGTGTGGCTGGGAACGTGCAGGGAAAATTCTGAAATGTAGTGTGCTTGTCAGAGGAGTCAGTCAGTGGAGAACACAAGAAGAAACTAGTATTGATCCCCATTTCTCTCTAGATCTCTGTTGTTTGCAGTTGGATCTGATTGAGGAACCTATATAGATTTGAGGCTTTGAAATCTTCTCTTGGAACATCCTCCCATTGTGATTGCAGAAGAGTATGCAGACATCACATACCTCTGCTGAGGAAGGAAGAAGATAAAGTGTCTCCAACTCATAAAACCTACTACTAACCACTGTTACGTCGTACAGACTACTGCTGCTCTTCATAAAGTCATCTTTAAAAGATGCCACCAAAGGAGTCGTCCCATCTCAAGGAGCTTTTGGGAAAGAAAGATGGCAGGTCTTTAGGAATTTTGAATTAAGTAGATTGTCAGGTACCTAAAGATAATCAATCAATTAGAATGGAATTTGTAGCCACATTTTTTTTTTTGTACATGGTAGTAGAGGGCAAAATCCAGTAGGAGAGGTAAGAAACCTGAAGAGGAGAGGGAATATGATGGCTTCTGTATTGTCTGGTGCTTTATAGTAACTATGTTTTCTAATATTGGCTGAAGGTATAGAGAAACATAATAGGAATCTGTAAAATTCCATTTACCACTGGAAAAGTGTTCTAAAAAATCTGTGAGTGAAGATTGGCAAAATTACAATTGAGCTCTTGTTTTCAAAGATTTTCTTTTCCCTGCTTGTCTGTCAGGAGGAGACTGAGAGGAGACCTCGCTGCAGTTACAAATTCCTCATGAGGCAAAGAGGAGGGGCAGGCACTGATTTTTTCCTCCGTGGTGAGCAGTGACAGGGCCTAAGGGAACGGCCTGAGGTTGTCAAGAGGTTGGATATTAGGGAAAGGTTCTTCACCCAGAGGGTGGTTGGGCACTGGAACAGGCTCCCCAGGGTTGTGGTCACAGAGATCAAGAAGCTTCTGGACAATGCCCTCAGGCACATGGTGTGACTCTTGGGGTGTCCTATGCAGAGCGAGGAGTCAGACTCGATGATCCCTGTGTGTCCCTTCCAACTCAGCATATTCTGTGATTCTGTGAGCGTGCTAGGATTTATACCTTCATTTGTTCTCAAAATCAGCTGCATTTCCCATGCCCCCACCTGAATTTTAAATTAACTTGTAGTTAGAAAATATTTTTAAGTTTACTTGGTTCTGTGAAGAGATACTTTAGAAATCTAGAGGAAGAAGAGACTCTTACTCATCTTGATTTTGGTGTTGTGCCAGGGATAGGATCTTAGGATCTCTGGCACTCTCCAAAGGATTCCAGAGCTTTTCTCCCTGTGCTTGCCATGGTGTGTGTGCTCTGCAGTGCTCTCAGCTGCAGGGATAAATGAGAAGAAGAATGTTCTTAAGAAGCTGGTTCTTCCCCTTGGGGTGCTTTAGTACCTCAAGTTAGCTGATCTGAATCCCTTTTGAGCACCAGAGAGCAGCGTTGGGCCTGGTCTTACCCATCAGGGCTCTTCATCTCCCCACTGTTGCATCTTCCTTGTGTGCCAGTGCTTTTATCCAAGTGCAAAAGAGGCCTCATCTTGACAGGAGTAGTTTTGCATGGCAAAGCCTCTGCTTTTGGAGTTCTGAGGTAATGCTGGCTCACCAGGGCAGAGGCTGGAGCCTTCTACCTCTGCACTGGGAATGCTCACAAGGAGGTCGTTGGGGGCAGTTGGGAAATCTGCCGTGCAGCAGCTGACAGACAGGCATGGGAAGGTTTTAAACCTGCTGGAGAACCCAGTGGGACTCCGTGAGCCGTCTGCATGGAAGATGGAATTGAATGAATATGAATGAGGAAATGAACATGAAAATTTTCTGAAGTTCAGTGGAGTAATAGAGACAAAACGTGGATGTTCTGGATGTTTCTGGTGCATCCAGCCTTCACATTAGTGGAGTGAAAGGAATATTTTTTTCTGAATGTGTTGACATGATGGAGCATTTGGACTTCTCATGCAGCTGATGTCAAGTGAATAAAGTGCCAGTGAATAAAGCGTTCCATTCTTCTGCCAGCACATTTACATTTATAGGATTGAAATAGTGTCCCATCCCTAATTGGATAAAGGAGGTCGCTGTTTTCCTTTCGCTGCCCTGTTGCCCAGAACCACGTGCTGCACACGTGGTCAGTAGCGAGGTTGTGCTGTGGCAGTGACAGGAGGGTGCAATTTGCTGCCTTTGTTGTTTTTGTTTTTTCACTCTGCTGGTGTGTGGTGGCTGCAAGGCAGGGTGGAAGAGGGGCCCATGGCTGTGTGCTGCATCATGCACTGTGTGTGTAAAATGGGTCAGCTTGTCCACATGGTGAAGTGCAAAAGCCGCTGCTCAGCTGAAGGACAAGCTAATATACTCCATGAGAGGACTGTTCAACCAAGGCAGGCATAAGAGTTTGCTTTTTTTGTTTTGTCAGCAAGTGGGCTGCTGGATTTTTTTATTGTGTATACAATTTGAATAATAATGACATATAAGCTACTGTTGTAAATTCATTGTGAAAGGCAGGGGCATTACTTTGGTCCTAACCATTTCACAATAAGAGCTTTTCATATCTTAAATATTTGTACTGTTTGTAATTAAAATATTGGATAAAACTGAATTATTTGCTGAAAGCAAGGTCAGTAATTGTGTGATGTGTGTGCTTTAGAAAGGCTTTAGAAAAAATTGTCCCTCTGCAGAGAAATAGAAAATTAGTCTTTATAGTTTTAAGAAACTTTGTGTCATTAAGAGGACAAGCTGACTCTGGAATCTGGGATGCCTGAGCATGTATAGCTGTAGTGTTTTTGTGTTTCTCGAGGCATGCTCTTGAATGGTTAAGGAAGTTGGCTAGGTTTGCATTTTTCCATTCTTTGTTCTCCTATGCTTTTTCTCCTTCCCTGTTCTCTTATTTAGCAGCTTCTGTGGAATAGACAAAATGTAATAATTTATAATTTTTTTTCAGTTCTTTTCGCTTCTGTCAGAAAAAGGGTTTTTCCGACATTTTAGTGGTAGTTCACAAAAAAAATTGCTTCAGGGCATTCTGGCAAGTTGACAAATTAGCTGAGTTATCTGCCACACACTGGGGCACCAATTTGTTGGAAAAACCCGTTTTCTGACCCAGAGACAGGGCTCCTGAGAGGCATTTCAAAGACTTTTACTCCATTTTTAGTCTCATGAGAAGGGTGAGACGGTACAGATGTTACAATTCATGCCATCACAATCAGAAGCCAAACTATTTCTTAATTGCAATACATTATAAGCGTTTTCAGGCCTATCAGCTTTTGCCACACAATGCTGCTAATGCTTAAGCCAATCATCTGTTAAAATACCCCACGTGGATCTTGCTACAATACATGTTTCATAGTTCTATTTCTTCAAAATACCTAGTTTATTTGCAAGGTCATCATTTGAAACTTGTTTCTAGTTCAGTTTCTCTCTCAACAACGTCTGTCCTATTCCATGGCCTTTCTAATTCAGCATACTTTATCTCAAGGTTTGCGTACAGATGCACAAGACTATGTGAGCCTTCTGTCAGGCTTTAAAAATTCTCTACAAATCCATTTCCCACGACTTCCTGTGCTTAATCAATTTCAGCAATCAGGATAGGACTATCTAGGATGAAGCTAGCAGAATTATAATTACAGCAGTGGGATAGTAAAGCCTTTAGAAGTGTTAGAAAGGGTAAGGAAAATGTAAATGCATTTTCTGCATTCAGGATTTTCTGAGAGTTCACATGATCAGTGGTCCTGCAGATAATAAAAGAAAAAGTAAGTTAGTGGATGGTGTCCCAGTTTAACATGTAAGAGCACTGGGAAGCATTCTGTCAAACCTGCCTTAGAATGGGGCGATGTTCCTTTCAAATGAGACAATGACACAATGTATGCAGATATGACAAGATGACTGGGCATGAAAGTGCAGGATAGTAAGGGAAACTGACACTGTGAAAGGAAAAAGATGTATTCTGACTTGTTGAGGATTCTTGAATCTTGAAGATTTTTCCCAGTGATAAGAACAAATCGTGCAGGTTAACAAAAGATTGCGAAGTAGGAAGTATGGTATTACATCTCTGATTCATGTGTGTTTGCTCCCTCAGGAACCTTGGGCAAATGGGATAAGCTATACCAGGCTTCCCTTGCAGCTCATGTTTGCTTGGAGTTTGTACAGGTCAAGATAAAAGATGTGATTTTTGCTCAGGGAGAAGATTCCCCTGTGAATCTGTGAGGGACTTGGACACTCTGAGGTACCTAGTATGACTTGCTAAGTAAAGGGCTTTAACGTGGGATTTGGGATTTATTTACTCACAGCACACACTCATGATCCTTCCTATTTTGTATCTCCATGCTAAGATTGGCCAGACTACCTCTTTTCTGCATTTGTAATTGGGGTAACTCTATCTTCACTGTGACATGGGAAATGGTTTCAATGAGACTGAAAGGCAGATTTGTCTTCTTGTTTCTCTTGAAATGTTCTGCAATATTCTTTCACTTTTGAAAAACCATCCTCATTGACTTTCTTAAACTGACTCTTCTGGGGGACAGCACTGCTTGTTTGTATTTGACATAGAAGATTGCTCTCTATAGATTTGTTCCCACTGTGCTCTACACTACCAGTAGATGGGTAGCAGCAGCTAAAACTTCAGTGGATTAACAGCATTTCCATTGGATGTGTTTGATCAGGCAAATATTCAATACCTGCAAGAAATTAGTTGCTCTTTATGTTTCTTACCTTTTTTTTTTTTTTTTTTTTTTTTTCCTCCAAGAATGGAGTGGTTTTGTCGTCTGCATGGGTGGGAAACCTCTACAGACAGTATTGCTCTTACAAAGAAAAGAGATGAAATGTATGCACTTTAAATTTTAATTATTCCAAGGATCTCTAACTGAAATCAGCTGATAAAATACTTTTCCAGAATTATAATAATGGCGTGAGGCATTGTTCTTTTTTTGTTTTCCACCCTGCAACAGTTCAAGACTAATGCTAGATGACTATATATATGCATATATTTTCAATGAAATTCAGAGCTTACTTAGGACAATGCTGATCTTAGCCCAAGAGACCTAAACCTCTAGTTTATCCTGTAGGAATGTGAAATACCTACTAATAAATGCTCACAGAAATCCTGCATGTGGAAGGGAGCTGACTGTTTTGGAGTGTTTTCTTTGCTAGTATGTGACACAGAAAGCCTGTACATATGAGTAAGGAGATACGAAAAAAAACCATAGATTTATCTGGCTCATTCTTTCTCAGTACAAGGGTGTTGTCTGTACTGCTTCGGAGTTTTGATGGTCCAGGTTCAAATAATTTAACGATGTATCTCATGATTCCTTTGGATAGGAAATTATGAAAAATTTCTTGGTATTTAGTTGCCTTGTCTTTTTCTTTCAGGCTCTGCCTCAAGGTTCAAGAAACTGATCTTCTGCTGTTTTTGTAGCTGACTATATATGTTTGTATCCCAATATTTTGAGCTGCAGTGTATTTAATCCTAATATGTTTCTTTAAATCAGGAATGTTATAATACCAAAACAAATACAACTAATGAGAGTTTCAATACATAATACCCCAACTTCCTGTATTCATAGCATTTCATTTTTATTATTGTAGTCTTTGTTGAGTGCACTGTTTATCAGAGTTTATAAGGAATGAGCTTTGCTGATGCTATTAAATCACTCAAGTGTGCTAAATTATGGCACCAGAGCAGGTGCTATTGTCTGCAGCTCTTTTGGAAAGAAAGGAAAAACCCTCAAATGATCCTGGACGTTTATACCTAAAGGAAACAATCCTTTATATTAATATAAAAAGATTGGTTTGTAGTCAGTCAAGGGAATTCTTGGCAGTTGGTTTAAACTTACATGTATATATAGCACACTGGAGCCTGCTAAGTACCTCTGTTTTCTTTATGGATGGAGCTTTGGTGCCAAGAGGTCTGCACCACATGCAAGCACAGATAGGCTTCTATCTGATGGATTGTCCCATAGTGAACCACATTGTATACAAGATATTCAAACATGTATTGATTATGTGGTTCTGTAGTTTACAGCAGAATCATAACCTGATGCTTTTAAGTACATATATGTAATCAATCTTCATGTGAAAGAACTCAGGACAAAAAAAGTATTTTATGCTATATATTAGACATTATATTAAATTACATTAGATTAAATGTATATTATACTTTTAACCTCATCACCATAACATTATTGTGTTATGAGCGTCATCTTTGTGTGGAGTATGGACTAAATGTATAATAGAAGTTCAGAGTGGGTGTAATGCTGGTCTGGTTTTAGTACTAGGTCTCATGGTCAGCTACAAGCGAAACCCCCATATAACAGAGGTGCAATTTTTTTTTACAGGGGTAGTTTTATGTTTGTTATGTATCTCTAAAACTTTTCTGCAACACTGCATTACAGAATAAGAGGCTTGTACTTGAGGGGGGTAATTACCACATTGATTAGATTTTAGTCCATTGTGTAAATAAAATGGAAATACATGTGCTTATAGACTAATTTGCTTCTGGTACTATAATGCCAACATCCAACTGATCATTTGCAAAATTAATTTGCAAAATTTGCCTCAACTGCCACTTCTAAATGTAGAAATTAATACAAAATTTTAATTTTGTATTTGAGTGCCTTCTGTTAGCATTTTTTGAAAGTGATTATGTTAGCTTACAATGTTTGGCTGTATAAAAGATGATTTAGGCTGGTAATGTTTATTTGTAATTTGAGACAGGAGTACTTGAATGATTCTTTTTGAGTAACTTTCATGTTCAGAGGCTTGATTCATGTCTCCTGGATCTATGAAAAACATATAAATTTAAGACTACTTGGTGATAATACGGTGATTTTGCTATTTACCCAAGCAGTTGTGTCTGTGTTCACTCTTTAACTCATATTTTCCAATTGTTCAAATTCCTTTTCCTTTCAAGTCATTGTTAGTAGAATTTATATGTTGACTGTATGTTGTTATCCCTCATTATATAGGGTTTTAAAAAAATACTGCTTTGCTGTCACACAACCATCTCCATTGCTGCAGTGTGTGTGGTGGCTGTCTTTGTCAGGGAAAAAGAACATGCTTGAAACATTTTATTTGTCTGAAATTCAAAAGAATAGTGTACAATAGTATTTAAAAAACTCCACAAGCAGCTGGGGTTTAGCCTGTGGATGCATTTGGCCAGTAAGGCATGCAGAAAGGCTCTGGAACAGATATTTATTTGTAGAGAGGCATAGTGAGAGAGAGTAGCCTGAGGTTGGTTCCCAAATCTTTAGTGGAAGACCCTACTTGTCAGAGGCAGCTGAGGTGTGTGTGCACCACCAGTTTTGGGTGCAGTTGCCCAAGCACAGCAGGCCCATCGCTGTGTCCTCTGAGTTACAAAACCTGCTGCACACTGCTGCTGTAACCCTGCAGTGATGGTGCTCTGGGTCCCACAGGGAAAAGGTAATCGTGTATGGAAAGGTGTGAAGTCGCTGACTGGGATGCTTTGTAACACGTTGACTTCTGCGGAGGTACGTGTGAACAAGAATTCCCATCAACAACGGACTCTTCACCACTTTCCATCATTACAACAGGAGAGGCAAATTTACATTAAAGAATTGGTTTAATTTAAAAATAATTTTTCCAGGTGTACACAACTGAATTGGCTAGAATACCCCAGGTGCCCAGAGACCTTAATATCTTAAGCCCCCTTGGGACTTAATCTATTAATGTATTTCTAGGCTGTGCAGGTAGTATTTCTTTCTACAGTGTCACTAACATTATCTTGCTGCCATGATGCTGTCTTGCCATAGCTTCTGTTGTTAGTTACTATAATGAACAGTAACAGTATCAGGGACTGAAGATGATTTGCTTTAAATGTAACAGGTTTCATCATTTCTTTTTCTTTGCATTTTCTTGCTTAAAACTTTCACAGTTAAGGGAAAAAACGAGCATAAGACTAATAATGTGTGGCAAGTTTTGTTTCCTAGTTTCATTTTTAATTATCTGAGTTACTGGATTTAGGTCATATGGTTATGTTTCTAGAAGAGATGCTTGATTGGATTTGTCTCTAAAACAATTATATATATATAAAGAGAGTTTATATTTAAATTGAAGTCCAGATTACTTGCACCAGCTGAAGTACTTACACTTTTAATCTTGTAAAAAACTGTACATAAATTGTTTTTGCTAGGTGGTGCGCATGAGGGTCTCCAGCACTTGGGTCCTTATGGCAATATCCCCAACATCGTGGCTGAGCTGACAGGAGATAACGTACCAAAGGATTTCAGTGAAGATCAAGGATATCCTGACCCTCCAAATCCCTGCCCTCTTGGAAAAACAGGTAATTCAGCTGTAGCCTTTGTACCTCTGTCACCACTGTACATACCTTTCAACACTGTACAACCTGTGATCAGAAATTAGGGTGTTTTTCTTTCTCTGCCCCAGGAGAAGAACTGTTGAGAAATTGGGTGTTGTAGTGTTTCAGATTAACTCTCTTTTTCTTTTTGTTTTTCTTTTTCTTTTTCTTTTTCCTTTTCCTTTTCCTTTTCCTTTTCCTTTTCCTTTTCCTTTTCCTGCTTCTGCTTCTTCTGCTTCTTCTGCTTCTTCTGCTTTTTCTTCTGCTGCTGCTTCTGCTGCTTCTGCTGCTTCTTCTGCTTCTTCTTCTGCTTCGTTTATTTTTTTAATTTTATGTTATTACTATGTGTACCTCCTGTATTGCTGTATGATGCTGGAGAAGGTCACATGGAAGAAATCGTCTTGACCTCAGAGTAGAAGATAGTTAGATTTATGAGAGCATCATGTTCCCAAGGGAGTTCATTTTTAAGATGGCCCCTGAAAAAAGTTATTCTGCACAGATGAGATTTACCCTTATTTTAGAGACTTTCATTGTGCCAAGAGGAATGAAACTGTCTGCCCTGATCTCCAACCCAGACCATGAGTCAATATTTAAGATACCTTGGCTCCAATCCATGTGTCTTTATAGCTCACTGAGGGTGCATCTGTGCCAAGAAAAGGAGAAGCACATGGCTGTACCCCAAGGCAGTGCAGGCTGGCTCGCCCTGGCAGAGGGGCAGCACAGCCTTGGAGAGCCAGATGACACGCAAGGTGTCCCCCAGCCTGCAACCACAGAGGTACTGACCCCTGCATATCCTGATACACACATACCCTGAGAGAATGGATCTCTTTCCTGTTATTTGAGCCAAGGAATGACTTCCAGTACTGCAAGCAGTAGTAAAACACCCATTGGCTGCCTTGGGAACTGGGAATGAGCATTCTATTTTTCTCTCATTTTTTATTTGTGAGCTAAGAGATCCTTTCAAAATGTTTTCTGTTTAGTCTTCTTTTATGTTATTTGGATAATGTGGAACAGTTGTCTGTATTCTTATTTAAAAATATTCTAACTAGCTTAGAATTCATCAAAAAATAGTATTTGTTATGAAAAGTTTTGTGAAGTGTTTTTTCATTTGATTCAAAACTTTGACAAAATTTCAAATAGTCCTCCCTTCCTGTTTTCTATTACAGCCCATTTGGTGATGATGCCTTCATCTCTTCTGAAAAAAATACCTTATCTTCCAGTTTGTTCACTATAGCTGTTGTCTGACAAGGTGCAAGTGATGGGTTTAGATTTTCTCACACACGGGCACACACACGGACTTTCTATCTTCCATGCTTGCCCATTAGATTTCTGTTCATGATTAGATGCATAAATTAAAAACATGGCATCCAGAGAAATGCCTTTGAAAAATCCCTTCAATTTTTCTTTCTTAGGTGAAGTAAAAGTTGTTAGCTAAGCTAATAAAGTCAGATCGGAACACAGGGGGAATTTTCAGGGAAGTGCTGCCTGCTCAGATAAATGGCTCTGTCATAGATATGCTGTGAGTAAAGATAGTATCTGCTAGGATTAGAGTAAAATGTTTTTCAGAGCCTTAAATGGAAATTCAAGTGGTGACTGTATTATGCATACAAATTACCGGAGGCCTTCCTCAATCAGGTCTGTGGATTTGCTTAATGGAAAACAATTTTTCCAGTCACTGTCTACATATGCACATTCCACAGCAGGAATACATAAGCCTGGAGCACTTGAGTTGAAGACTTTTAGATTAGCAGTCATAGAGGACAGCCATGTGTCCAGCTGCCCTTTGTGTTTTCTACCAGAAGACGCAAATGCTCTGAGGTCTACTACACTTCTGTTGTTACCTGTTTCTCTCTTGATATAACCTTGTCCCTGATGAGACTGAAATGATTTCTAAGTGCTTTAATAGTTTCTGAGTTAGTTAGCCAGTATGAAGAGTTTTCCCCTTTTCTCTTGGCAATTTTATTTTTTCCCAATCCCAGTGAGAAAAGAGAAGGCTGGATCTGTTGAACTCAGAATAACCTCCTGAGGTCATTGAATTAACTCAGTTTTCAGTCAAGTCTTTACTGTTTCCCACATCTGAGGGAAAAAGATGATCCATCTGCAGATCTTTTTACATGATGACACACAAGGACAGAAGGGAAAGTCCACAGGTGTGTGCTCTGGAGAGCCTGTGCTCTGGCAGATGTTTGAATGTTTGAATGCCCAGCATCATGCCCTGGCTGGTAGGATCTCCTTGGGTGTGTCTGAGAGGAACTTGGACTGCAAGATCCCTGTGCTGGCAAAGCAGTGGGAGCTCCAGGGGTAGACTCTATCCAAAAAGCTACTCTGGCCTTAAGTTGCTGAAACTTTGTTTAAGCTGAAGATGACTTACTTTGGTAAAAACTCCAAAGTTGATTTTGAAAAGGATACTATCTTGATGTGAGACTGTCTACAAAACCATCCATTTTGGTTAAAGGAGGTTTCTAGACCAATCTGATTAGTTACCAATCTTCATCATAAAACTTGAAAGTCTTCATCATAAAACTTCTGCTACATAGCATTTTTATGAGATCTTACAATGCCGAAATGATTTTCAGCCAGTTTGAACAAAGTAGCAAACCAGAAATGGAGCTCCAGGAAGAGCTACTCAGTGAAAGAAGTTCTGTCTCTGCTCACTGTGCTGTTTTACCATGACCTTCAAAAGTATTGCCTTACCAATTTCTAAAACTACTTGTGAACATTTAAAAAAGAAAATAATATCCCTTCTGAATCAGAACAGGATGCAGTTCTAGGTAAAATCAAATGCAATAATTAAAAACATAAAGGAGGGAAAGAACTTGGAAAAGAAATTCCTTCGATTTTCATTAAACTGTGAGGAGTTCGGTTTTTTAAAAAATACATGCTGACAAATTTGTTTCAAAAGAAAAAAAACCCTGGTATTTTCAATTCATCCAGTTCTTTATGGGTTTTTTAATTGCATGATTGTATTTAAGAAGTTTGCTGACTAATGTGGCACATACTGTATGTTTCAAAGGTACTAAGCACTCAGTGTTTTGTTTTGCAGTTGATGATGGATGTCTAGAAAACACCCCAGACACAGCAGAGTTCAGCAGGGAATACCAACTGCACCAACACCTTTTTGATCCAGAGCATGACTATCCCAACAGGGGCAAGTGGGTGAGTACATACTTCTTGCTTATTTTTGTTGCATGTGAAACTGGGTATTGTCTGCTGTGTGGGACACTATGAAACCACGAGGACAATATTGTCCTTAATGCTGGAAAAATTATAACCCTAAGGGAAACTTCTCAAAAAAGGTGAACTTGCCCTGAAAATCAGAAATAGTGTTTGTGATTCATAAACAGAAAAACAGAAAGTAGAAATCTTTGTTCTATTACCTGTCCCAAAGCATGACAGCTTGATAAATACAAAAACCCCCCACATTTCAAACTACGGTGAACATGTAGCCAAAATTAGTGTAGATATTAAGATTTCAAAACATAAGATGCCCTAATCTCTGAAAGAATATCCAGGTTCAGTGACTATTCTCTGTTCAGCTACATATATAAAAAATAGAAGGAAAATACAGACAGACAGAGTTCAGCAACTTAAAACACTTTAAAAGAATCTAGGATCAGAAAACTTGCTTTAAGAAATCGTCCTCACCTTTAGGATTTTAGAGGACTTGATGCTGCTTCTTCCTCTAGTCAGGTTATGCGCTGTATTCTATCGGAAACCTCTTTGACACATTGCATATAATAAACACAGTGAGCTAGACTAAGGGCAAAAATCTTGCTCTGAGGATACAAGGACTTTAATAACTGCAGCTAGACTATTTCTGCAGGCTAGAGGCTCCAGGGAAAGCTCTGCCACTTAATCTTGGATTACATCAGTTAAAATGTCCAATCCCAAATCCATTTTCAGGCGCCAGGAAAACAATAACAATGATCATAATTTATGCTCGTAGAGCAAATAATGAAATTTCATTATACATTGTTATAACGCTTCACTTAAGATTGCATTAAACCAGTGCTCTGTAAGCATCTATCGATAATTGGACATGTTTGGCAGTCTCTTCTGCTGCTGTAACTTTGAGACAATGATTCATCTTTGTAATCAAACCAGTGTAAGATTTATAGTCTTAATTACTTATGCGAGTGCTAAATTTCTGGAGAGAGCCATGCCAAAAATCCGAATTCTGGAAAGTTGTTGCATTCTAAGTAATTACCATCAAAGGTTTTCATTTAAAAAACACCAGATGGTGAACTTATTTATGCCAGATAAGGCTGTTAGTTTTTTTACTATTCATGAGTACTTTACTTTCATAACACCATTCTGAATACTACAGAAGCATTTCTGTAAGTCTTTGGCCTATAGCAATATTTCAGAATCAAGCAATATGTATACTGTGTTGTCATCAGCAACATATAAACTTAATAAATGATAGTAAATCATTAGTGAATCCTGGGCCTTTTTTGTATCTCCATCCGTCACTACTAATCCAGGGGAAAAAGCTGGTCATGTACGGATTAAAACACTCTTAGGTACTAAACAGGAATCATATCTAGCAACTTAGCCAACTCCAGATCTTTTTAATTGGAGATGAAACAGCTGGTCATGTGCAGGAGCAAGTCTTCTTCCCAGATCCAGGAGAATGGCCATGATCATCTCCTACTTGCATATGGTAAAAAGATAAATACAGTGGTATCTTTTTATGGCTGGGCTTGTTATTTTTATTTCTGTAGGAAAATCAGGTAAGTGCTCTAAAAATTAGCTGTTTGAGACCTTATAAAGCAGAGCTGAATCACATCTCTCTGAAGAGATCACATCTCTTAGGGCACTCACTGTTGTCTGCCTTAAGTTGTAAACAACCAACACAGCTGGCTGTGGGCTGCTCAGTGGGTAACTCTGTGCATCCTCATCTTCCAGCTGCCCCCAGCACCTAAAATTCCCTTTGCCCACAAACAGTTTGTTCCTGCTTCTCCTGTTGAAGAGCCTGGGACCGCATGTCCGGGGGCTGTGATGGCTGTGTGCTTACAGACTGTGTTTCCACCAACTCTTGCAAGCTGAGTGGGCACCAGGCTGTCATCACCAGCTGCAGCCCTTGCAGCCAGTGTCTCCTGGACCCATGGAGGCTGGCATGTGCTTCCAGCTCTTGGAGGACTTCTCCCCAGCCTTTTCCTACCACTGTGTAGTTGAGGAAGTGTTACAGCTCCCAGTGACTTGTCCTTTCCAGGAGCCAACATGCATTCCTTAGTGTAACCACAGAAAAACCCAGATTACATTAGCAGATCAGAAAAAAAGGACCTGCTTGTCCTACTGGGACAGAAACAGATTGGTTGGTTGGCTTGTTTTGGTGACAGTCATGCTTGCAAAGCTGTGGGACCTCTGCAGTATCCTGTGAATAACAGACACATTTTAAAAAGGTCAAACAAGTTCAGAAGCTTTCTCATGCAGCAAAGTGTAGGGTTATGTAGATGCTAAATATTATGTGTAAATGCTGCTAATACATCTGCAGATACAAATATATAAATTGTAATAAATATAGACGGGGTTAGGGGTGGGAAGAAAGGGGAAGAATTTTTCTGTCTTTGGGAAAACTCCATGTATCAATATACTGGCCTGTGAGAAGTCTCTGGAACAGACCCTGTTTATAGAGTGAGATCCATGGCTTATACTCTTCTCCCCTCTCCTCATATGTGGAAAACATAGAGGGGACAGCAGAAATAGTAGGATGTATGACTTTTGTATCACTGTTTACCACTATAGTTTCTAAGATTTTAGGGGTTTTTTTCCCCAGTTCAGACTTCTCCTTATAGGACACAGACACTTTTTGAGAGTGCCTTTCTTGCATCTTGCAAATTGGCTCTTTAGATGGTTTGAAGAAGTGTTGGCATCCAGAAAGAAGACTTGCACAAAGATTATTTACAATATATGATTTACAGTCAAATCTAAAAACTTCTTACATATTTTGTTGGTTGAAAGCATTTTAACCTATGATTTTTTTTTCATCCAAATCGCAACCTGTAATTCTCTAATCCAGGTAGCCAAGAGGATGCAAAGGAGGCGCTAGGAGTGAGGGAAGAGTAGCAAATCACATGCAGCATGTCTCTACATGAGGTGTATCTTTAACTGAAGAAAACTCTGTCTCTTCATTCTTAACAACCTCTCAGTGAAGGATGGCCACTTCCTGGGCAGATTTTGGTGGCTGATGAGGTCAGGCCATTACGCAGTGGAACATATTTTCAACATTGCTATTATCATACAAATATGTTCTTAGCTCATGCTCCACAACCGTATTTCCTTTGTACTCCATGTAATACTACAGTAGTACTTAGGGTCTTAAAACATTCTCAAACAGACTAAACAAAACATGGTTTTCTTGAGCAGGAACAGTTCAGTTGTCAGGAATTCTTCAGAATGATACAAATGCTAGCTCCAGTAGTCCATGAAATTCCTTTTATTTCAGAAACACCCTTCTTCCACTCATGAAAGTATGAGGTCAAATACTTTACAAAGAGAAGCTTTGATGGTGCTTTCTTTCCTAAGGAGAGTAATTCATGCATCCTTGAGTTTCTTTAAAATGTTAAATTTAAGTTTTCCTGAAGTGAGTTTGCATAAATGACTAGCCAAGAATGTCCCCCTTGGCCAACTTCATCGCTGTTCCCTTTTGAACAGCTTAGACAAAATAACTGAGGTTGGACAAGCCATAGGCCTTGTGAATTTGAGGTTTAATGAACACAAGAAGTACAAAACAGACTATTTTGGCAGATTTCATTGTAACACTTGAAAATGTTTGTTTTTTCTCATATCAAGGCTGCAGAGAGAGTTAGAAGTGTTTGGTGAATTTGTCTTGTGCTAGAATTACACTTTCTATTTATATAATCAATGTTAGGTCAGTTGTTTATAGCAGAATTAATGACCTTGTTTATATAGTCTTCTGCTTTTATATATGTAATTCTTCTTCCATCTTCAGGTTAGGGTTTGGGTTTGGTTTTCTTCATAACACAGAATTGAAACAAAATGTGTTGAACATGTGTGTGTTATTCCAGACTTTATTAGAATTCACTACTTATAAGAAATACAACAATATGTGGATGCAGTTATGTAAACTATGGTCAGAGGGGGTTTTTTGTGTTGGTTTTTTTTTTCTTTTTTTCTTTTCTCATCATCATAACTTTCTCTTCTGCCAAGATGTTTCTGGCAGTTTTTAAAAGGTTTGCCATTAAAAATGTTATAGACCAAATGGTTTTTAGAAACTTTATTGAGGGCACTACTTAAACAAAGGAGGAGTTGGCGCTGAACTCCTTTCAGCAGAACTTTGCACTGGGACGTGTTGATATCTGGAAGGGAATAAGAAAAGACAACGAAACAGTAGGAATGACACCTATTTCTGTTTTTAAAAGGAATTAGAAAATCCCTTGTAAAGCAAATATTTTTTGCTTCTGTTCTTGTGTCACCTCAAATGTATAGAAAGATATACCAGAAGCAGGACTCCTGCTTCCTCTCTCTCCCATTCTTATTTTTCTTTTTCCTTCTGACTTTCCTAAAAAAAAAAAAAAAAAAAAAAAAAAAAAAAAAAAAAAAGTATTTATGTATTTATACCATGCATCGCATGATGGGGAACATCCAGACTATACAGCACGTATTTGAAGCACTTATTGCCTGAACACGGGGGATAATATAGTGGAAAATTACAGGCTTTTAAAATTGTTGATAAGGCTGTGACTGCTCCTGGAGAACTGCACATACTAGTAGGAATACACTAATAATTATTTGTGGTTTATTTCTCCCATAAAACTACGCACTCCTCTGGACTTGATAATATTTAATAGCGGAAGTAGTATTTTAATAGAAGAGTGTAATGGATTTGATGGCTGTGTTGGTTTTGTTTTTTTTTTTCCCTTCCAGAGCAAGAATTTACTCTTTGAGAAAATCAGTGGTGGTCCAAAAAGAAGAAAGAGGGTAACTATTGGAATACTTCATAGCCCCTATATAATCTAGAGACCTAATAAAAATTAAAACCATATTGTTAAAATGAACATAGTCTGATGCATTCGTATTATACTTTAGATTATGTGTAAAGTCAGGGACTCTCTGTGATAAACTACTATAGCCAGCTTCAGGACTGAACACTGGGTACAAGATCTATTTTTCAAAATAGCCTCCTACTTTCAGAAGATACATTTAAGTGTAGAACATTATAAAACTTCATATCACCTGTCTTTTAAAATTGATCCTATTTGCTTAAAGCCATTTAAAATTATTTAAATATCTCTAAAACAGAATTTGGAATTTCCTACTAAAAATATTAGTAAATTTAATTACCACTATTTATGTGTATGAATATATTTTTGAGTGTAAATAACACTGGAGGTGGTTCTTTATCTGATCTACCTCAAATGAAACGCCTATCTCTGTGTCCCACTGGCTGGAAAGACAAAGATGAAAGGGTTCTCATTGTTTTGCTGCTGTAATAAGGAAGACAACCCACATAAAGAGGTTCTGCACAGTCTGCTTCACTACTCTTTTTTTTTGGTTAAAGCCTTTCTTTTATTAAAAAAAAAAAAAATCACTTTCAGGAAGAGTCAAAGTCTTTAGCTTTTCTGCTGGTGTATAATTTTTACAAAAAGGAAAATTCTAGCTCTCTGCCAGAAAGTAGCTTTTCAAAATATGACAGCACAGTTTATATTGTAAATGAAGTAAATATAATTTAAAATAACAAGCATAAGAGAAGGTGATTTATTTGTTAACTCTCAAACTTTAGGTCTTTGCTAGAAAGGGAGAAGATGGGTTGATTTCTTCCTGATTCAGACATCACTGGCAGTTGACACTTCAACCATAAGTTCATGATCTGACCTGAGCTTAGTATTTGCTTCAAGCTTACATTTGATTTTTCAGTTTGTTAGCTGAAAAGTAGAAAAGGGTAGGCACTTGACTTCAAGTAAGTAGAATTCACTCTGGAAATAGTTCAGCAGAATATTTATTAATAGCTAGGACAGCATGTTAAAGTAGAATTCATGCAACATATACATGTAAGGAAAAAAAGAAAAAAGAACATTTTCTTTCGGTGAGCTGTCTGACAAAAGAAGTACTTGACAGGTGGCCAGGGGAAGCCCAGAATTTTGAAGGTGAATTGCTTTATAATAGGCTTATTTTCCTAGCACCAACATGTCACTTAATGCTAAATTCATTAGAATTAAAATTATTTTAGGGTAATACTGTAATGATTACTAATGCTTTAATAAACAGTTCAGAATTTCCACTTTATCAGCAGAAGAGTAACCTAGAACTGTCAGCAGCAGAGTGTGTTTTTCTGGAAATCAAAAAGTCCACTGGATGCCCATCCTGCCTTTTGCGTTCCCTGCCACTCCTCCATGCCGTTCTGCACAGGCATGGGTTTCGGATCTGGCAGCAGGTGGATTTTTTTGCATCTGAATGTCCCTATGTGAGGTAAAACAAGTCCTCTGTAACAGTGTAGGTAGCAACCCTGTTGTGTCTCTACAGGGCTCTGAAACTGTCACAGAGACACTCTTGGAGTCCAGAAAACCTCATCCTCTAAGCATGTGTGTATATTCCTGTATTTGTATGTACCTCTGTAAGAACACCTGCAAGCATGCATGCACATCATCAGTGTGTACAGCAAAGGGATCTATTCACCATTTGCTCTGTGTTAGCTTCTCTGCAGCACTCACACTGCGAGACAAGGAGGTTTACAGTGACAGCTAATTTTAATCAGCAATTCTTCCCTTTTATAAAATTCTGTGCTTGCAGACAGCCCTGTCCAGAAGTGTCAGGACCACTTCTGTGATCACTAAGTTGCCGTGCGCTCAGAGCTGTGTACAAAGGTGCTCAAGAACTTGCATTGCTTTGAATTCTGCACAGCTGCATAGGATTAAACATATTTCAGTCAGATCAGATAAAGTGTTTTGCATTACATTTTGTTTCCTTTTGTTGGTTAACACAGATTCAAAATTTTTTGTAGTCTCATTCTCTTCTATTTTATTTTAAAAAGTAGCAAGGAAGTACCATTCCAAAAAAACCCCAATTAATCTTCCTAGGAATCTTCAAATTATTCCTAGAAGTTTATGCAACAGTTGAATTTCACTAAATTAACATTAAACAAAACTTCTTTAAACAAACACAAATAATTTACATACATCTTATTTCTAACAATTTAAAGCATTGAAGTTAGTTTATTTTCAAAGATTTTTCCACGTTCCTTTCTGGTTCTTAATATTTTTATGTTTTCACCTGCAGCAGGCAAAACACCCAAAACCCAACAGAAGTAAGCAAAAGGGCTGCTCTGTGCTATGACTAAGTATTAATGACAGCATCCACAATTCTGGAGAAACCCAAGGGCTTAAACATGAAGACAGATAAACCCCAAATATTTTCCAGAGATTCAACAAAAACTTGGGATAGATGAAAATAAGTATTTCATGCCCATTCTTTGAATACCTTTTTTTTTTTTCCCAATTCTGAAGTTTTAGTGAAAGAAGCACAGAAATGTCTCAAGTGAAGTAATTTCTGTGACAGCCTGAGAAGAAACAGGAGATACTGGAAAATTTGCATGGCTCTGAAGTTTGTCCTTAGACAAACAATTGTTTTTATCAGCATCAAAAACCTTCATGCTAGAATTTTGGACTGTATCTGTGAAGGAGACAACATACACTTGAATTTTGCTTACACTGAAGCTGTAACAGGCCAGAAAGCAGGTGATACTTTATACTGAAGGTCCACTGAACTGCTTGCCACTTGTAAATGCAGTAAATACATTTTACTCTATTGGTACAGATAAATTCAAGCATAGGCTTTCCACGTTACTCCATCTACAATCTCCTAGCAGTTTTGAGACAGGATCTGTTCATCTTCAGCCTCACGTTGTCCTGCTTGCATGGTGCAAAGTTAAGTTAAACCCTCTCCAGGAATCTTCTTTCCAGCATTCCCTTCTTCTGGCAGTGCTACGAGAGCCATTTTCTATGCCAAAGCCTTGTTTGGCTCTGCTTCTTTGCCAGCAGTTTCTTATCTCGGCATCAAGAGAGGAAGCAAGGAGGGGTTTCCTGGAGAGGAGACATCTGAACAAGAGGCTTTGTAAATGGTATTGTGGTCTCTAATTCGTATCCCAGCGCAGTGTCCATCAGGGACCAGTGATTTAAGCTAAAGCTTACCTGTACTTCTCTAACAAGTTCTGTCCTGCCTCAAGAATTAGGGAGTTAGAATTGCTGCTGCTTCTCTGCTGAGCTGAGAAAAGGAGGAATGGAGCAAAAAGGTAGTGTTTAATTCAGATTGTTCTATATTCCTGATAGTCCTCCTTCACTTGTATTCCTTGCAGTGCATTGTGCCAAAAAAAAAAATTAGAAACAAAACACTGATTGACTTTTAGATTTAATTCCTGGAAGCAATTTCTTCCTAAGTCTGTAAATATCTGGCAGATAAGAAATACATAAATATGCTCACTAACCCTGGTTACCTTTTATCTGTTTCCCTGTTTCTAATAAGTTTAAATAAATTCAAACTTTTTCAGAGTGTGAACCCGTATCTGCAAGGACAGCGACTGGATAATGTTGTAGCAAAGAAGTCTGTTCCACAGTTTTCAGATGAAGACAAAGATCCTAAATAAGTACAATAAAAATGAAAGATAAAAACTCATGCCATCTTCTAGATCATGATATTGCTTATATATAATTATCTATTAAAATCCTTGTGAATGGCAGCATGCTTGTTATTTATATAATTGTAGATGAAAACCAGCTGTATTTATAACAGCATGTTCTCCTAGATGATAAAAGTATGGCTCTGCTTTTTGTTAAGTAATGGTGAAAGGACATTTCTGCTGTTTTTATTTTAGTCACGGAGCAAACTTTAAAAATGTTAGTCATTTTGATAGCTAATGTGAGGTAAATGGTCTTAATGAGAAGCTTGTAAATAGGAAGATGAAAAAAATGCCAAGTATGACTCCAACATTTAATCTTAAATGTTACTATGTTTGACACATGAAAATTATAGTTTTATGTTTTGTTCACAAATATTGTTACTTAGCAAAGACAAAGTATTTATTTTACGCAGAGAATTTTGGCTTTTGGTCCATTTTAATAAACATTTAAGCAATCTACAAGGTTTGCAAAGTGACATTTTCCAAAATATTTCAGAGGCTCGTTTGTCTCTGTTATTGCTGTGCAAATTTTAAAATTAAAGAACTGCTTTTTGACTGTATTCACTGGAATATTTTTCTGTTAGTTTTAATCATTCCATGCCCACAGCTTTCCTGAACACTTGAACATCTTCCTTCCTTCCTTATCAATGGAACTGTTATGTGAAAATTGATCTCCCCTGCTGTTCTTTGTCTTAGTAACCGAAGCATTTGTGCATTAGGGTGTTGTTAAATTAAAAGTAAAGATGGAGACATTTCTGTTTTAATAAGGTTGTGTCAACAACCTCTGAATCTAAATCCAGGATATGAAGGTCATTGCAGTTGATCTTCTGAAAAAATATGCTACTCTAATAACACTGGTAGCTGTCATTGCTCTTGTAGCTGTTCTGGGAAGCTTAAATTGCCTTCTTGCCCCTAGGAGATTCAAGAACTTTCTATTACAGGGTTCTCCCTTTCTAAAAGATGAGAATACACCTGAACATTTCAAGCCGTTTGAATGGAGCACTGGAATTATAGAAAACAGCATTAGCTTAGAGGTAATATTACAAATCTGTGGGAAAAAAGTAGTTGCCCTTCCCATCCCATAGAAAGACAGTAAAATAATGATGTCCTCTTCGAAAAAAAAAAAAAACAAACAAAAACAAAACAAAAAATCAACAGGTAAGAAATTAAGGGTCCTAGTGACATAAAATTAAAGGTAACAGGATGACACAAATATGACTGTCAATGGCATTTGCTTTTTTTGTCCCACCACTTAGTAATTTGTAATAAATTGTATGTAGAGAATTTGCCCTCTCATGCCATTTATGGGTAGATTGCAAAATTCTAACATTTTGGAATGGATTATCGTGTCCTTCATCATATTTCCTTTTAAAAAAAATCTTGAAAACTGAATAATATGTCATGAAGTGGGATTTATACTCACACATGACAAAAAAATGAGGAATTTCTATGAATCACAAAGCTCCCTTGGCTTCCAGTGGCTGGAACAGAACGGGAACAATCTAGCTGTTCCATGTGACAGAACTTGCATTCTCTGCGTCTTAAGCTTACTCTTTTTATCTGTACTCCTGCTTAGTCTTCACATAGGTATTGAAAGCTACAAAGCCACAATGATTGCTCCAAAACTAATGGAGAGTCTATATATATAAATTCTGACATTAAAACCTACTGATGCTCAGTGGCCCAGGGTGTGTGAAATGGTCATGCATTCCATCCAACCCTGCTGCCAGCCACTGGTGTAGCTACAAGGCTTCCAGGTAGTTGGAGGCTAGACTGCCATTCCTAAGACATTGGTATTTCTTCAGATCCTTGACTGTTCCATCGATACTTCTAAAGTTATCTGAGTTACATTCTGTCCTTATAACTCCAGTAAAATCCCTCAGAATCACAAAAATGAAACTATCATGATGGCAATTTATTTCATTTTTTAAGCTCTTATTAAGGACAAGTGCACAATGAAAGGAGGTGTGTACAGTAAATAGGGAGCTTGAAAAGGGAAGGGCAAAGAAGCATTGCTTGCTTAATAGTATCAGTAATCCCACATGTGAAGTGCACTAGGTCACTCCAACCCTGTGTGGGGATGTAAAATCCAGCCCTACAAACTGGCCGGAACAGGGATTCCTGGCAGGCTGCCTGTGGACTGCATGTGGCCGGAGAAGCTGCCCTCTGGTGTATGACAGATCTGCACATTGCAGGCAAAGGAAAAATATCACAATTCAGACCTGGTTTTGTCCTTAAATGCAAGCAAAGAAAAAAAAATCTTTACGCTGCACAAAATGATGTGTCTTTACAGGAACTGTCTGCTGGAACAAGTCAAGTGCGTTGTGGTGAGCAGCTGTCTGCTGAGTTCATCAGGCAGCTTGAGTGTTTCACCAGGAAGACTCAGCAGTACTATTGTGAAATTTTAATAAAATATAGCTATTGCACCACAACAATGAGATTAATTATTCTAATTTCAGTTTTATGGTAGAGCTGTTTTTCAGTACTGGAATTGGCTAGTTCCATATTGATTAAAAAAAAAAATAGAAAAAAACCAAGCAAAAAGCCTTGTCCCTCCTACTGTTCCAACAGTCAAATCATATATATTTAGTTTTTTAAACAGAATAATCACGGTGCTGGTCTTTCAGAATCAATGAACAAAGATACCGACTCTCCCTCCTCACTCAGAGTTCACCAAACCAGTATTTACAAAAATGTAAATAGCTACACAGGTGTAATTGCCCTTTTACCTTTATGATGCATGTGAATTAAGGAGCATGTATACTGATCCTGTTGTTTAGAATTTTCATCAAATTAAAACCTTTCATAGTATTTTAAAATTTGCAAGTGTGTTAATTACCTCTAATTCATTAGAGACACAATGTGCTTGAAGGAAGCTATACAAAATAAACTGCATTGTCCTGAAACATTGGGTTTGTCTGGTGAAGAAATATTTATGACTCTAGTTTTAAAAAAGCACTGTCTAACTGGTGAGAGTATTTGATTTGTGACACAAAACTTACTCTGAGGGTGCATGTGCATATACACACACACATTAATACACTTTTTAAAACATAGCACAGTCTGATAATAAACTCATTAGTAAAAAATACAAAGATGTTAACCCACAGAAGAAAGTCACATAAAAATGCTTAGTGAATTGCTAAGGAGGGGAAACAGTGATATGCTTCTAATTACTGGCACATTGGCATTCACCAAACACAATAAAACCATGATGCTATCCATGCAGCAACTCAAGAGCCATCCAAAGAAGCTGGGTACTAGTTCTCTGATGTCAGAGTCCTGAGAGTCACGTAGAGGACTGCAAGTAAAGCTGAGCTGAAGCTTATTTTATCAAAATGTGATGAAGCCTGTCTTACCTGTTAAACTGAGGAAGGGCACAGGCAGAAAGATGACTACCAAGGCAGTTAGGTTTTTGGCTTTTGAAAGTAACACTCAAGCCCCTTTGTTTCCAAATGTCAGTAGTTAGGGAAGAAGACAAGTAGCTTTTTCACAATGAAGAGGAGACTTGCCTTCAAATCAGGCATCTAAACAGTAGGTCTGAGGAAGTGTTAAAAAGGCTTTGTTTTCATTTTCATGGTGTACATGAAAAAAACCTTATTTAACATTTAAATTTTTTGGAAAAAGCCCGTAACACCATCAACCCAAAACAAACTTGGAATCTTCTGGCCTGTTTGCTGGTAAACTCATTAAACCAGTTCTCACCTCATCTGTAATCCTCTATCACTTGTAATGTGATATAATTTTTATGTTTTGATGCAAATAGACAATACCTGGATCTGTAGGACAAAGACATTAAAGGCAACTTTTCAGTTTTTTGAAATCACAGATTTATGGAAGGAGAAAGGCAAGGTAAGGGAGATTCAGAGGATGCTACCACAATCCCACAAAATTTAAGATGTCCAAGGAAAGGACAGTTCCACGTGATCCACAAAGGAGATGAGTATGTACACTCCTTAGCCAAGTGTCACTGTCTGTAGGATTTAAGGTACCTCTCCATCCAAGCCAGAAGCTATCAAGGCTGTCAGGGAGAGGACATTATCTCCCAATTTTGAGACACCAGAATCCAACATTTCAGGCTAATGGAACTGACTGCCATGCTTGATACAAATAGGATAGCAATGGGATATGCCCTAAAGAAAAGACGGCAACAACAAAACCCCAACAGAACACATTGACTCCACTGCCATATGGATACATATGCATACACTTAAAAGTTCCGTTTTGTTTGATGCAATTACCTTCAATACTCTTTAAAAAAGAATCATATTCAGGAATTGTCTCAAAGAAGAAGTGTACTTTGTAAATAAAGAATTACTGTATCTCTTGAAAGGTCTGCCAGTTTGTCATGCCTAGGGTCAGTGGCAGATTCCAACCATGAGTAAAGAACAAGTTCCCTTGAAGGGCTCAGCCACTGACAGTGACCTGCTTACATGCAAACTATATGAAGACTAAAAACAGTTGTAAGCAAAGGATGTGGAATTGCCATCATGAAGATACCTATAACTCATGACTTTGTCTGACTACCATAGGATTGGGAACTAAGCCAAGATTTTCAAATACAAGAGAATGAAAAGGTCAAATGAACCATTTTCCAAGTATCCTCGTGGTCTAGGTCTACCATGCTGAAGGCTTTTGCTGTTAGGTGAAGAATAGCATTGAGCTCCAGTTAATCATCCTAGTTTACCATGAGAAGGAAATAATGTAGTTTCAGTTGTCATGTTTGCTTTATTTATGATGACTGCTTTGCTGTGATTACATGAATCCTGATGGTTGGGAGAGCTGCTAACCATGTGTCCAACATATGGGAGCAGAACAAACATTAAATATGAGTGTCATGGCACTAGCATTATCAACTGGAACTAAAAGAGCTTTAAAAAAATCCCATTTTATTAATGAGGTCTGTTTTTGTATGTGGGGCAGCAGAGGTAGAGATGGTGGGAATTGAGAATGGTTTCAGACTTTAAAGATTAGGTAGACCTGAATCACCTCTTTTTAATTTTCTTCTGTAGTTCCTGTTACCAAAACACACGGAACGCAGCTTTTAATGCAATGCATGGTTGTCTTTTACATTTAATCACTGTGTTTCTTCATCCTACTCTGTTCTCCAAGAAAAGCAGTGGTGGGAGTCAGTGGCTGAATTTTAAGGAAAACTGAGGCAAAGGAGGAAGCACAGAAAAAAAAATAATGTGCTACTCGTAAGTAGTCTCAAACTTTCCCTCCTTCCCTAACCAGTGTCATTCAGCTAGAGACCATTAAATGTACAAAGACTGACTCTTTTTACTCCAGATCTGTGTTCTGAACCTAAACACCATATGACAATGTTACTTTCCTGGGAACCACTAAAGATCTCCCTTACGGATGACAGGGATTTTTGGGTCTGGGCTTTTTTGCTAGATCACAGAAGGTGAATATAGCTTTGGTGCTGAATTCAAACATCTTTTAACTAATTCTTTATTCTGAGAAACAAAAAAAACAAACAAAACAACAACAACAAAAAAAACCCACCACACCCACAAAAACAACAAAACAAAACAAACAACCAAAAACACAAAATCAAAAACCTAACAGTTCTTTCAGTGCAACATCTATACTCTAATGCCCTAAAATTCTCTAAAAGTGGCTGAAATTCAAGTGGGATAGCCTGTATGGGGAAATGTGGTTCTGATTCCTCAACTCAGTAGAGAACACCTTTCTACACTGGAAATACAAAATACCACACTGTGACATTTTATACTTCTAAATGAACAAAACAGACTCATGAAAGAGCAGGTTAGGCCATCCAGAGAAGCACTCATAATTCACCATTGAGGGTTTTTTTTTTCCTTTCTTAAACAATGCTGCAAACAGTGACTAAGAGAATTGCAAAACTTTGATTCCAAAAAGTTTTATGGGCTGTAAAGATTTATGGGCCTGAAAGCTGTCTTACAGCAATTGAAGAAACTTATTTTTAATGCTGCATAAACCATTGATCAAATGACCAAAAAAAAAAAAAAATTTAAGTAAATTCTTTAAAAGTCATTGTTAGAACACATATGCATGGCTGTCACAGTTCATGCACAGACCCTGACTGACTATTGGTTGAATTCCCAAACCCTGTGACTGAGCTGATACAGGACTCTGCATGTGTGTGTAACTTCTGTGTGCACAGCTAAAAAAGCAGAAAAGTATGTCCTGCTTCTGATTCTTTATAGCATCAGAAGCTTCATCCTGCTAATCCCACAGTGTCTCCAGCTTTGCTGCAGCCTTTCTGGTGGTTACTGCTTTGAAGTTATGGTGCCTTGGAAGACTTCTTTTCAGGGACTCTCTTGAGTGAGAAGTTATCCAGCAGGCAAGCAGTATGTGCCATAATGACATACATTTCTTTCAGTTAAAAATACATCAACTAGTAGTTGAGGCTATTTCCTAATTTCTAACCAGATTGATTATTTTCTGCTGTGTTTTTACGTTCTCAGCAGCAACCTATAAGCCTTTAAAAGAACAAGAACTATCCACAAAGTTGAAGATAAGGCCCTCATAAACCTATCCTAAAATCTCAGCTGCTTGTAAAAAGCACTTTCTGTCTATTTTGTTGTGCATTGGGAGGTTCTTGATCTGGAAGTTTACAAAACATAATAGTTTCCAATTAAAAGATGGGTGAACAGTTGCAAAGAAGTTCAGTGCTGGCTCCAGTAAAGGCCCAAGTAGCCACAGTTGGACTTGTGTCCAATGCAAATACCAAAGCCCAAGCACATGCTCCTCAAACCTTGCCTCTCTTTCCTGATTTCCTCAGGCAGCTAATGGCTACACACAGCTATTCTGTAATCATGTACTTCAGGTGCCTGAACTCCTATACATGCCTAGGACTGTTTGAGACTCGATGAACCTGCACAGCTCTACCATCTATCTCAGTCCTAAACCCAGCCTGAATCCACAAACTTGGCAATTCTTCCCCTATATTCCCTGAGGGAGCAAGCCTGGCTACTGCTCATCTCACACATGTCTACAGGACCAGGCATTGCACAGAATACCACAGCAGACATAGACAGTTTAATTAAAAAACAAAAAAAATGTCTGTAAGAGTTATGGCAAAAGAACCAAAGCTCTAATGACACCACAGAAGGCGATCAAGAATAAACACAAATTTGTCACCTAGTGGTTCAAATGACAGGCTGAACACAAGGAAGGACAGGGTAACTGGGCTCTAGCTAGTCCTCAAGGAGTGTTTGGGTGGCTAGGCAGACACCTGATAAAAACACAAGAGTAGTCTGAGAGATGTCAAAACCAAGCCAACCTCCCACCCCCATCCTCCTGAGTAGATGGCTAATTTTGGCTCCTTGTCTTGATTTAATTGTTTTCAGAATTGTTGGACAGCACGGGAAGTGCAGGTCTCACACAAACAGGCTGCAGCCTCATGGCTAAGAGGCTGCACCTCTGGAGGTGCTGGTTTGAACCCCTTCAGTGAGCAGACAGACACCATCACCTTTTCTTTTCTGATTCCTGAAACACCACCAGCCTCCTTTCATTCACTTTTTATGTATTGGGGTTTTTTTTCAGGAAAGTTAGCTGTATTTAGCTGCTACCCAAATTCTTGGAAGAATGTTACATTTAGCAAGACTTGGAAACTAGCAAGAGTTCATGTGCTGGACTGTGCATTCTTTGTTCTAGTAACTTTAAAAATATCTTTGGATCATTTTGCATCTGTTGAAAAGGAAGCATTTAAAAACTCCACTTCCTTACTCACTACTAGCATTCCAGTGACAAATTTAATCTAGCAATCATTGTAATGTATGAGATTTGCTGACCAAGAACTCCAGTGAGCCTACAGGACCCTGTTAGTGTTGCTAACATGGCATCTCCTCATACCAAGATGTGTCATATTATAGGCATTTTCAGCACTGAAGTTAAGGCACAATGTTTTTTAACCACACCGGCATGAGCAATTCTCTTCAAGGTGGTTTCAGGTGGAATTTGCCCTATTAAAATACGCACCTCCAAGCACTGAGGGGGTTTTAAAAGCTTTTATATAAGCTGGTGGCAGTGTACTCAAAGCAAGAGGGATCTGGACTCCAGATCAAACAAATAATTTGATTGAAAAGACTAAACCATAAAAGTACCTAGTTTTACAAAGTACTTCTCTAATTTAGAAACAAATCACAATTGGTTATGGTGGGTTTTTTTCACCTGGGATTGAAAAGACTAGACCATAAAAGTACCTGGTTTTACAAAGTACTTCTCTAAATTAGAAACAAATCACTTTTGGTTATGGTGGGTTTTTTTCACCTGGGAAGGTGGTTTTGTTACACCTGATTACAGCAGTCACCTCCCCTTCTAATGCAGAGAGGCTTTCTAAACAAGCTGTCCTACCTCTACAGGATAAAAAATGCTTTCTGCCTCCAGATAGCCTGTGCCCTCATCTGGATTTATCTCAAATACTAATTACATCAAGATAAAAAACACTGTACTTTGTCTCCTGTATGTTTTTACATCATAGCTATCTTAATGTAAATACTTCAGCTTATAAAAAAGGCACAGCCAAAAGAACCCATAAACTCTGAATCCAAGAATTTACTATATTAAAAAAGAGGGTTTCTACTTTGCCTTGCAGCACAGGAGAATATCCTGTTCATTTATGTTCTCTCTTTTGTCGGATCAGAAGAATAAGAAATGGCTAAGATGAATTTTTTGTGTCTGATAACTTTCAGTGACATCAGCTCCCAAGGAGTCTTTCCTCTAAGTGTTCTAGTATATTTAAAAAAATAAAAAGTTTTTTTTTTTTTTTACTACGAATTCCTATGTTCATTTTGAAACCATGACAAGAAATACCTCTTTCACAAGAAGTCTAGTTCCATCTGGTTGAGAACCAAAAAGCCCTGCAACAGCCTGATCTGAAGTGTAATTGATTTGATCGCTGGCAATTTAACTTCTTTACTTACGTCTTTAGTGCATTTAGACTTCTTGGGGAGGGGAAAGAAAACTGTTTACATTTTTAGACTTTCTACAAGTGCATCCAAAAGCTCCAAGTGTTTGGAGCCTGATTAATTACAAACACCTAGAGGACTGCTCCCAGTCCTATTTACAGAATCTCTCCTAACATCAAGTGACTTAACACTTTTCCAGGCACTTTGGATCACATGTTATTTGTGAGGGGGAAAAAAAAAAACATTCAATCAAACTGTCAATGAAAGCAGCTAGTGGAGAACTGCTGGGCAGTGTGGTTAGTCCCAGAATGTAAGGTGACAATTCTTTCGTGGTTCTGAACAGCTCTACAGAAATGGAAGAGTGATGTCTGTGGTAGCTATGCTTGGAGAGTAAAGTAATAAAAAACCTGTAATTAGAATTCAAGATAATGCAAGAAATGGGGGATCAGTGAATAAATACCCAACTGCCCTTAGCCAAACAAGCTAAACAGGATCCTTCTGACAAGGAAACAGAAGAAGCAAAACAGAGCAGTTGTTGGAAATATCAAGAAAAGAGATTTGGCCCTAGGCTTGTGTGTGTAGTTTCCCAGAAGTGATTTTTTTTGGCAATTTTTGAAAGAGTAAATTTTTTTTGTAATCATGCAGATTAAAAAAAGATAGACTATTTTTGTATTTTATTATTATTGTGTTTCTAATTCTGAAGTCCATAAAGTTTAGTATTTAAATATGCACACTAACTAAAAAGTCTTTTAACAGAGGAAAGAGGTATATATAAATTATTTCTGGGTCTTTTAGCTCACCTGACTCAAGTCTCTTGGATTGTTGTGTGTGCTTCACATAACACAGTCTGAATGCTTCCACTGAAAACAAAATCAAGCATCTGGCAAGCCCCTGCAGGATTCAGGCCTGAATCTAAGTTCAGCAAAAAAATGAAGTATGTGCACAAATCCACCTTTCTTACCAAAGCACTTGACTATCAGTTTGCATTTTTGTATTTAGTAAAAATATTATATAAGTCAACCAGCAGTTCTTTTTGGAAAAGACAACTGGAAAAGACAATTGGTTAAATAATTCTTTGTCTGCCTTTAAACTTTTTTTTTTTTTTTTTTTTTTTTGTTTTTTTTTTTTTTTTTTTTTTTTTTTTGGTCCACCACAGTGAAAACTTGGCTTATTCACTGGAAATATCCTTTTCGGTTTTTTTACTGGGGAGAATTACAGAAGTTAAAAGGCCTTCTTCCCTATTAAAACCATTTAGAAATCTCAAAATGGATGTATTCAAGCACATAGACAACAAAGTATGTGGAAGTTAAAAAAGGTATGTTTTATCTTTCCAGATTAAGTTAAACTCTCAACTCCTCTTATAAACTGCTTATTTCACAAGAAGTTTGGTTCCAAATCAGCCTTAAGGATTTAGACAAAAATTATTCCTCTGAAAACTCTGTTCCCTACTGCAGTTTTATAGGTGAGGAAATGGAGGCAAGAGAAAAGTGGTGTGATTGAAACAAAGTAAAGGATGAAAGGGGAGGTGGAAGGTGTGAACTTGTCTCTCTCATACCTCTTCTTGACAGAGACACCATCTAAATAAAAATGGCAGTGAAGAAGAGTTTTGTTTCTTCCTACCTCCATTAGTATTCTCTCTGAGAAGTGGAGCAACTGATGCTGCAGCAGTACAACTGTTTAAAAGAGTTCTTTCCTTCCTGTACTATAGCAGCCATTTTTTGTGTTATTGGGTTTCAAGTATAAAATGCAGAAATTCTAAGTTGTTGTCTCGGACAAAAAATAAAAAAAGCTTCAGCTCTCTCATTCCTGCAAAGCTACATTTTAAAATCTGGTATTCTGTTTTTACACAGCTATTGCCAGGAAAAGCAAAACGAACAGATAAGATTTCAATTTTGAAAGGAGGGCAACGGAATAAAAAGCCTAAACCAAACCAACCCCCAACAAAACAAACCAAAATAAACTCCTTACAAATCTCCTTACATAATAAAATAGCTTTCCTACCCCTCTTACTCTTTTTTTTTTTTTTTTTTTTTTTTTTTTTTTTTTTTTTTTTTTTTTTTTTTTTGTTTCACCACAGATGTAAGTGGCAGATTCAGGAAAAAAGCCTAGATAGATCTCTTGACTTCCCAGTACCTACCTTACCTGCCAGGCTCCACGGGTGTTGCACAGAATCCCCCACAGGTTAACTCCCTGAAACACAGGTGCTCACACAACAAGCTGCCTTTCATCACAGCAAGAAAAAAGTAAAAGGGACTATTTTGCCAGAACTGTGCATGAGATACCTGTTCATGTCTTAAAAGTGTATGAAATCTGTCTAAGATGTTGGGATGCAGTAAGGTTTGGGAAGGGAGTTTTTCAGTTTTGCAGCATAACTGGAAATTATATTTCATAGCTGTCATATAGCAAAATATGTATGTAAATAACACATTGAGAAGTGTAAATAACACAAAAGAGGCTCCTTAGATGCCTCTTTTCATAATTCCCAGTTACAGCTTCATATTGTAAGGGCTTCTGATGTTCATACAAACTCAGTTTGCTTAGCTGAGTCACTTCTGGTATCACGTTGCTCCAGAAGTGCCCTGAAAGCAAAGCATGTCAGCAAACACCTCCTACAGCTTCAGGAGACAAAAGAAAAAGAAAAGCAAATGCACGAGGGCAGAGGAATTTTATGACTTCCATTTTCTTGGCAAATTCTTTTATAGTCATCAAATACATCAGATATATCCAAAAATTGTGAAAAAGGGTTTAAAAAGTTTAGCTTGACAAATGATATTTCTTCATTTGGCATGAAAGTTTATATTTGTTCAGCAAACTTCATCCTAATAAAATAAGCTTTTCTAAATAGCTTTTGAAAAATAGTCACATATGGACCATATTATGTATGTAGGTGTTTTGAGGCCAGAAAACATATTTTTTGTTCTCTGTCTGCAGCACATGGCTGAGTGGAATGCTGGTGGGTGACCATGGCTCCTAGGTGTGGACATCATTACAAGCCCACAACCTGACTCTGCATGCAGTATAGGCTGAACAAGAAAGCTTTTCAAGGACACCATACTTTTCAGAGCAGAACCCAAGACTTTTAAATTATTTAGATGCTTAAAGCTTTTCTCTTGAACTCATTTATTCTTTTGATTTCTAATGTCCTATTTCTGAGGATTTTCAAATTATTCCTAGATCAAGCAATATTTTGAAAGTAAAAAAACCCTTAAATTACTTCATTTTCAAAAAAACCCCGGCCCCAAAATGAGCACTTTTCCCTAATTAATTTTCTCTCACTCAGCTGATGGAAATTTATATATTAAAAAGTTGATGTTCTGTCGACATAAATCTAAAATACTGGTTTTTCAGTAAATACAATATTTTCCAACCTCCATCATGTAGACATTAATTCTAAAACTCAAATAAGAGAAAGATTAAAATTGCTTAATTTAACAGAATTTTGCCTATGTGAAGCACAGCCTTAAACTTGATTTTCTAGTATATTTTAAGATAATTTAATTCAGAATAACCTCAGCTTTTTCTGGTGCTACTTTACAATGCTTGATATGAAGCACAATGCTACTTAAATTAGAGGGGTTTTCATATAATCATCTGAAATAGAATAAACAGCAGAGTATCTGCACAAGAATAACAGGCCTGGTGTGTTAGTATACTATTTTGAAGCCAACATGCACATCTCTTTCCCTCACCTAATGCCAGCTATTACTGTTTGTCTACTTATGTTTGAAATAACAGGCAAAACGCCATTTTCCTTGCTGGTGTATGATGAAGGTTTATATCCATCACTTTTGGATACAACTAAAATCCACAGCAAACTGGAGTCTTTGAGTATCAGTTGTTTTCTGTGACAAAACAAGGAGTGTTCTTCCCACAAATAGCATAAAAAGCTCACACACCTCAGCAGGAATATAACGATGGCACTTCCACGCATGGCCCACACAACACACACCAGGTAACATCTGGCTTTAGCCCCAGGTCATGAATCACTTCTGAGACACTGCTGATCATATCCATCAAGTCAGGAAGACAGCAGTGTACACCACCAGAAACTCAGCAACAGCTGAGTCAGTGCTTGGTTCTAGACTCATTGCAGCTCAGCTAGAAAAGCTACTGCTGTGTTGGTGAGAGAAACCAAGCTCCTTTCTCTCCTCACCGGAAGAGTTCAGAATATCAAGCAAAGCAGTTCAGACGTGCGCTGTCTCTCTGTTGGACAGCTTGCCTTACTTCTGACCTGGAGGAACACGTCTAGGAGTGAGACATACTGGCTTTCTAGGAGTATTAGGGCCAGGTTCTCAGCTCTCATAGATCATTTATATCTCCCTGAGTCACTAAAAGCTATTCCAATTTGCTCAAGAAGAGGCTCTGGCCCCTGTGAGTTTTGGCTTCTCTGCAAAGGCTTTTAATAAGGTGCCAACTGTCCTGGCAGTGAGGATACTTTGAGTAGCACTCAAAGTTAGCAGTAGCAGACAGGAGCTCAGCCCAATAACATTTTTCTCTGCAAGAATTAAGTACAGCACTTCTTTTAAGCTTACACAATCCTTACTGTTCAATTAAAACAAAGAACAACTCACACAGTGAATACCAGCAAGAAATGGGAGAGAAAATTAAAAAAAAAAAAAAAAGCCAAAAAACCCCAACAGTAAGCAGGTAGTTGTAATCGGTCAGATTCACAGTGCATACAACTACCATCCAATGACATTAAAGGTCTTCATCTCAAACCTATGCCTATACCACAAAACCACACAGATTTCTATAGGCCTCTTTAGTACTAAATAATTAAGCAACATTTCCCTGTGAGTATTCCAGGTCCAATTAGAAACCTTGATGAGAATCAACAGAATTTCAAGTCTGGGTATGGTAGGAGGAAGAAGTATTTCCCTTTCAACACTAGGTGTTTTTTTAACTAGTCTTTGGTTGGGCTCTAACCAGCACAGCTGAAGCTTTGGAGCAAACCCAGAGAATGTTTTATTAAACATTCCAGAAGAAATAAAGAAATCTTCCAAGCTGGAAATTATTCTGGATACCTGAAAGAATGATGAGGGGAAAAGACATCTTTCTCCCTGCCTCCCTCAGTCTCAAAAAAATAAAGAGATGTAACATTTTTTAATGTCCTTTAAAAAATATTTTTTTACAAATTTCTACCTTCATTCTGTCCAGATACAGCTGCAATTATTTATCTTGTTGGTACCCAAATTTATTTTTGTATTTTTGTGGATGAGCAAGTAAATACTTGCAGAAGTAATTCTACTTTCCAACTGTCACAGAAATCTGAACACTTGTCTTGCTTGTGCTAGTGCATACTTGGAACACTGTGGATTAAGCTAAGAGAAAGAAACCAGATGAGAAGATATGGTATAGGATATTCAACTGCAAGAAAAGGAATATGGATCTTGAGGAGCGAGCACAACTTCTATACCAGGAGCTGCTTCCTACAGTGTTTCATAGGGTGCTTTAAGTCAGTGAGAACTACTCCAGATCACCAACTCAGGCTAGATGCCTGAATGCAGTAAGGCATTAAGTGGACATACCTGCTCTGCAATTGTGGCCCAGAAATATCATCTAGGAAAGGCAATGCCAGAGTGGCATGTAAATGACATCCCAGACAAATACAGCAGAGAGGCAGCCTGCCTGCAGTGGCAGAGCCATCGTGGGCACCGAGAGGAGCTCCGATCAGCCACACTGCACTTCCTCCAGCACCGCTCAAGTGCTTGGGCTCTGCCCCTGGGGAGGGGGCAGCGCAGAGCAGCGCCCCAGCCCCTCTGCGGCTGGAGATCAGAGTGGGAGACAGAGAGCAGGAGAGACGTGAATAGACCCTTTCAATTCAATACAACTGCTTCAGAGAAGAAAATGGAAAAGAGCACAAAGTCTGTCAACATACTGAGAGGTGGGAATGGTGACCTTTTCTTTGGAATCACGAAGGAAGGACATCAATTAGTTAAAAACAAATAAAATAAAAATAATAGCATTTTTATGAATAATAAAAAATCCTACAAATTCCCTAGGCCTCTCCTTCTCCACCTCTAGATGTCATTTGCTTAATTCTTTGCCAGTAATCCTTCCCCCATTAATTGTCTTTGAATTTCAGTGGCTCCTGCACACCGACTCGTTTTGTCTCTCACGCTGCCACCTACCACTGCACTAAGGCCACTTGCCCTGTGACTGAAGTGATTGGGTTTTTAACAAGTTGTCGCTAAATGTGTGAATTATTGCAATGGGCCTAATTCACTCCCCTGCTTAAGCACTCAGGCACTAAGGGAAGCCAAACATCGGTCTTAGCAAAGAGCGAGCTACCGCTAAGTAATGTGAAAGTCAGAAACTTGGCATCTTGCCTAGCTCTGGCATCCCTAATGTAGCAAATCCTTTCATTTTAATTCGTCTTCCCCGTCTGCAAATAAAACTACCTTAGTCAGGTGAGATCCGGGCCTGTCTGAAGTCCAGGGTGTGCGCTGACTGCTGGTGACCGAGGACTGGTTTGATTCACGGGCAGTAACTTGTGCCCAACAGCAAGGAGAGCACGGACCCATCGGCACCACCTGCAGCACTCATGTCCCCGGCAGCGCTTTCCTCAGCTTTGCTTTTTGCTGCGTGATGCCCGCAGCTGGAAGCAGCAGCTGACAAACGTCTCGGTTTAATTAGCAAGCCCAAAAGTCATCCCGTGATTCAGAGGCTGCTCCTGCCCGTAGCGACTGTGGGTAGCCCCACCAGAGACGAGTGCTGGCCCTGGAGCGCTTGGAGGACGGGGCGGACGGCTAGCACTGGAGGGAGTGCAGGCTTCGCTGCGGAGTCCCTGCGCCTTCCAGGGCTCTGTCCCCCGATGCCCCCAGCCCGCCGCTCTCCGCAGATTCGGGGTACGCCTTCGGGCAGCTGCAGCGCAGAGGGTTGTTCCCGGTTACTGCCGGGACGGGCTGGGTCCGCCAAACGCTCAGCCCCCGCCGGTGTCTGCCTACTTTGGAGCGCCCCTGGGACCCTGTGGGGGCTGGCTCGGCGCTCTCCTGCCCCGCGCTGCGCTGCCCCCGCCGCCGCCCCGACGGCCGTGCGGCCCCGGCCGGCTCCGCGCTCAGCCCCGGCGGGACGCGCCGCTCCTTCGCCTTCCTTGCCCCTCGTGGGAGGCTTGAGGAGCCCCCCGCCCTCCGAGAGACACGGTCACGGGACACCCTAGGTGTCTACCCTCTTGCGGGCCAAAGAAAAAGACAACCCCCACCCCCAAAAAAAACCCCGAACCCTCAGTGATACATATGAGCCATTAGCGCGGGGCTGCGGATCGGGAGCCACGGTTTAACACCCTCTGCACACACGCATTACCACTGAGTTGTTTTGGGTTTGGCTTTTTTTTTTTTGTGTGTGTGTGTGTGTGTGTGTGCTTTTTTGTTTTTGTTTGTTTGTTTGTTTGTTTGTCTTCCAAAGCTGCGAAATTCCTGGCATACTGCAGAACCTCAGAAAGCGAATTTGTAAGAGGGAGGGCGGCAAAGGTGGCTGCCTCCCTCCCGGCCAAGGCGGGCTGGTCAGGGGCTCCCCGCAGCGGGCCCGCTCGCCCGGCCGGCTCATGGGCAGAGACGCGCCCAGCGTGCGCGGAAGGGCGGCGGAGGCGGTGGAAGGGGGGTAGGATTTAATTCTTCTAAACTGTCATACTTTAATGGGGATGGAAAATGTGAATTTTCTGTGCATTCCAGGAACAATTCCTTGGGGTGGTGACCTTTAGCACCGATTCTCTGAAGACAGGAAAGTAGTCGAGTGTTTTATCTGGATGACTGAAAGCTTTCCCTGGTGGAAGTTTATGGAAGTGTTAAAAGGGGCGGATAACACAGGCTTTGGAGGCGCTTGTCCAATGATCTGGAGGGGCTTGGAGAGCAGCTCTCAGCTGGCAGACATTTAAATGGGAGACAGCTCGGCGCTGCTGCAATTTGTAGGCAGGATCTGACACTCTCCCTCTATGGACTCCCGGGCAGCTTCGGGCTCCCACGCCACCCGCTCCACCGAGTGACCCACCGGGCAGAGCCCCGCAGAGCCCCAGGCCGCGCCGAGGAGCCACCGCCACCGAGCCGAGCCCCGCCGAGGAGCCGCCGCCGCGCAGGTGAGGGGGGACGCGCCGGGATGCGCGCACTTACAGCGGGGGCGCAAACGGGTCCGGCGGCTGCGGAGTTCGGCCAGTCTCTGTGGAGGCAAAATTTTAAGCTCTCTATCCTACCTTCAGAGAGGGGCAAGGGAAGGGGCCGTTCACCGGTGTCTAGCAAAACTCCCGGGCGTCTGGGTTTTGCCGGGCGTGACGCCTGTCCCTCCCGTCCGCGGGAGTGAGGCGCGCTGACCTTTCCGCCGCAGTGCTGGGAATTAGGGCGCCGTTACATCTCTTTCCCCTCACAACCACGGGCACTGCAAAAGCCCCGTTAGCTCTGCCTCTCATCTCCGCCTACAGCATCACTCCCGACAAATTGGATTCGGCGCCCACCCGAGACACGGAAAAATCCCGGCCCGGCCTCTGCACGGAGCGGGGCGGGGGCAGGTCCTCAGGTGCCAGCCCCATTCTATCTCGTCCCGTCCCGCCGAGGTGCCCTGTACGAGGCCGCTCAGCCCCCGGCTCTGTCCTGGCCCGCCTTTGCAAAGCTCTGCTCCTCGGAGGAGCGTGCTTCTGGTACCTCAGGAACTCCCGGGGCGCGGTGCCTGCCGCCCGGGGGACTCGGTGTATGCAGCGGGGTCGGGCGCGGAGGCTCCGCGCCGGCAGCGCGCCCGTGGGCAGCTTGGCGCGTCCCTCACCGTGCAGCCTCGGGCGGGACCGGACGGGACGGGACGGGACGCAGCTCCACCGCTGAGCTCGGCGACCTCCGCCGTCTCTCCGCCCAGCCCTCCCACCTGACTCGGAGCCGCGGGAGTTTTGTCGAGCCGGCGGCTCCGTGCGTGCGGCGGTCCCCGCTCCCCTTACCCGCGCTGACAGTCCCTCGGCCCGGCCGCGCTCCTCCCGGCCCGGGGCCAGCGGCGCAGCTTGGCGCAGGGCTTTTCCCTCCTGGAGGACGCCTGCTTGCTTGCCCCGTCCGTTTCAATACGATCCCCCGGGAGCTTGGCAATCCCTTCAGCGAGCTCGTCCTCCGTTGGGTTAGCCTAGACGGCGGCCGTGCCCCGAGGGGAAGAGCCGGTCGGTGTCGCCAGCCGCCGCCAGGAGCCTCCCCGCCCCCGAGGAGCCGGGCCGAGTCGCTCTCGGCCATGCCAAGCCAAACCAAGCCTGCGGTCTCTCTGGCCGCCGGCGATCTCCGCGGCGCAGCCAGGCGCTAACCCCGTTTTACCTCGGCGGCTTGGGCGGTGCGGCGGGGCGCTCCTGCCCGGGGCCGTGCGCGGCTGCGAAGGTGAGCGGCCCCCGGCCCGCTGTGCTGAGCCGCAGCGTCCCTCCCCGGCCATCAGCTGCGGCCTCGCTCCTGGCGTCCCACTCGTGGCTCCTGTCGGCGAGAGAACGGCAAGCGAGACCCAGCGCTGGGGAAACCTCCCTTTGCATCGATGGGGGCTTTGGGGCACCAGCGCCCGTTTGGCTCTCCCTGCTGCTGACAGGACGCCGGGTTAGTCAGGCGTTTTGTGAGCGGCGATTTTTGGGTGCAGTGCCGGTGGCCCCCCCCAGCCTCAGCTGTCTCTGAGCCCAGCCCAGCGACCCCTGAGCTGCAGAACGGCTTTGCTCCTGCCCCGCTCCCCTCTGAGCCCAGCAAGCCGGGGAATAACCAACCAGCGTGCGCTGGGTCTGTGTGTAAGTGATAAAAGGCACCGATGACTGTAGCTCTTTGCTCTTCTTTAGCATTCAGTGCCAAGCTGTGCTAAAGCGTGTATTTTTTTTTTTTTCTCTCGGCAATGCTACCCAGAAATGCGTTGCTTCTGCTGAAGACTTCAGCACGCACGGCAGTGCGGAGAGAGAATCAAAGCTATTCCGGTTGTTTTAGGGCTCCATGAGGAAATGCGTCTGGAGAGAGTTTCGCTCTAAGAAGCTGGGAGCTGTCAGGCTGCGTGGGCGTCTTCATGCAACGCAAACTCGGGTTTGGTACCAACCATGCCCACCATGATGTTCAACTTCCCTGGAGTCCCATAGGATGTCGTGCAGAACAATAGTTTCTTAAACGGGGAATTCTCAAGGTTTCAAGGGTTGTTTTAAATTTGCTGCCTACAGGACTTATGTATCTCAAAACCCCCCAACTCTATGACTCTCAAGAAGAAATTTTCTGCAATGTAAATGTATCCAAATTCTATGAAACACAGATGTTAGTTTTGCTGTCTTGATTTCAGAAAAAAAAAATCAGTTCTCTGGGAACTGCCATTACCATGGTTTTTTTAATATTTAAAAGTACAGATCTATGAACTATGAAAACATTACATAAGAGTGTTTCTGTAATTCAGATGTAATATGCAAGGCATAAAATTATTCTGATCCTTTGGGACATAAACCACTTCTATTTTTGCAGTAGTCAAAGGGATTGTGTTTTGTGTCTTTCTTTGGCTTGTATTTGAAGTCCACTAAATAATTGGTTTTGGGTTGTTTTTAGTTCTTCATCAGATTATTTTTCATGTTTTCTGTGAAGCACAGGCGTCCATGGCTCATCATAATATTTTCTTAGTAAAAGGGGTTTACAGATGAAGTTACAGGCCTGTTAAGATCCGTGACAATTTTGCCGTATGTTTCAACCAGGTTTCCATCCAGATCTTTTAAACAAGTTGCGTTGTGCTAAAAATGTCAGTAGTAACTGTCTGACTCCGCTTATGAACTCATAGGGAAATTCTGTCTATGAACTGACATGTGGAGATCCTTAATTCATAGCAGAAAATATATAAATGAGAAAAATTACAGCTTAATTGTATGAAATAGTAAACCTGAAAGCATTTACATTTCTCTCTCAATAGTTGCTAGTATTAATCCACACATTTCTTAATCTGTTTTAGATGATGAGATCTCAGGCTCTAGATAAACCACATATGAAGTGATATGAATGTTAGGGCCCAATTCTGCTCCTGTTTGAAGTCAGCAATAAAACTTCTTTTGGCTTTAGGACTAAGAGCTTACAGATGATGAAAAGTGGAACTCGGCAGTAAAATATGGAAAGAATAGAGTTTTGGAGTATTGTGTTACTTTTAAAAAATAAATATTAATTCTATCATATCTCTCTGGATCTGAATGAAATGAGGGAATTGATCATTTTGGTTATGGTCATCTGTTTGTTCAAAGGATTCTCAAATGAATTCTCAAAAGGATTTCTGGTTATGTCAGTGTAACAGCCAGTTAGTATCAAGTAATGAAAGTTTTGCAGAAATGTGGAATATAAGCCTTTACAGCCTGATTCTCACAGCTGCAGAGCTATTACTTCTGCAGAATTATGACTGTAATGAGGAGAAAAAGTATTTACTTCAGGAGAGATTTCTTCTCTTGAGTGAAACTTTGGGTATGGTAACACTGATTTTAGTTACTTCTGCTGTCCTCTTCTGTGTTCTACTTCTTTCAGTAATTAAAAACCCCATTAAGGAAACATTCACAACTGCTAACTCATAGATAGATGAACCACTTCAATTCCTAATGTAAGCAAAGGTGTCATCTTCTTTCATAAGCAAAAGCATTGATTGCCCTGGGACCAGAGTGCTGCAGGGTGCCCATACTGCATTTTGACTGCTTTCCTTCCTAAGGCATGCCACGTCGTTTTCCTTTGTATTTTACATTTTTAAGATTAAAATCTTAATTTTAAAATTTTTTTTTATGCGTTATTAAACAAAGATCCTGTTTAGCCGCTCTGGGGATCTTGAAGTTCATACAGCCCCTTCTGTATTTAACCTGTATTTCTCCCTAAATTACTGGATTACTTTTAGATTTGTGTTTTGGAAGTGACCATAACAAATGTTTCTGCTGAGTGGCTAATTTTCATTTGATATGAGCATGTAATGCAGCTTCCTCCTTTAAGGCTGGAAACCAACCAGCCTTAAACCAGTGAAAAATTACCTTCCTCCCAGTTTAAGATTACATTGTAACACATGCTTGCATTTCCTTAGAGATAAGCATGTGCTTAATAAAGTTGTATGAATCTGGGACACAGTCCTTACAATAGTATCTATTACTATGAAACTTCCCCCAAATTCCCATCCCAGAGTACACCTCATTTTCGTAGCACTAGACCTTGCTGTGTCATTGATTGCACATCTATTGGGGAAAAGAAGAAGAAAGAAAACAATGTGGAGGTAATCAGTTTTAAAAATAAAAGTAGCCCAGGAATGTGCATGTTGCTGGAACCTCATTTAAGTTGTGGAACACTAAATAAAATAAACACCTGAAGTTTTCTGGCACTGCTTACAACCTAGCAATTTATTTTCAACTTCATGCAATCACTTTTTTTTTTTTTTTCTTTTAAGACTGGCACCATGTTGAGTAAATAAAATCCATATTAAAATACTGGTGACTAGACAGTCACCAGAGAAATAAGAGTAGTTTTGGAAGAAATCATTCTGATGTCTTGAGGGAATAAGCAATAGTTAATCATTCTTTGAAAACTTATTTTTAAGATGAAATTAAAATGAAACATGCTTAAATAATATTCAGATTGTAATAGAGATGAGGAAAAACAGAAAATGTGAAATCCAGGCTGATACTTGAAATTATGCTGCATTATTCCTTAATTGGAATTTCCAACTTATTTTTGTCTATGTCAAAGCCTTAAGGTTATTAAAATTGCATGTTCTGTACCATATTTCATTTAGATACTGGCAACAGACCTTCCAAATTGTCAGTTGGAGTCAGCAGTTGTGTCATTCTTACACCCATTCCTTGAAGCATGAAGCTTCTGCCAAACATAGGGCATGGTGGTACATAGATTACTGAAATGAATGCATACATCTATGATATATCAGGAACTCAAGGTGCTCTAACAATCTGCTGAGAAACACTAAAAATATTAAATCCACAAGCAACTCCTTGAATGTAGTGGAACCCCCTATGACACTTTTTTGCTTCAGGAATTCCTCTCCCAATCCATTTGATGAGAAAGGCTGTTTGAACAGCATAACATTTATTTTCTCCATGTGACTGAAAAGACCTAATAACTGAAAAATTAGCAGTTATCTTTTACAGCAAATAGTACTTACCCATAGCCTCTGCTGAGTCTCTAGGTGGCCCTCACAGCACTGGCATTTGGCTGCTTTCCTGCCTAGTTGTGTGGTCTCAGGCAGAGCAGATGAAGCCGTGCAGGACAGTGCCCATGGTTTCACATGTTTCTCGGGTAGTGACACAAGCAGGACTCTTCAATTCAAACACTGGTTTTTTTCCATATTGATAAAGCAACTGAAATAAGGGATACAACTGCAGCATTCCAATCACGTAGAAAACAATTACTTCCTCAGCATTTTTCTTTTCACAGTCCTTTCCCTTTTTAATGTCTGTGCCTCTTCACAATTTTAGTGTTTTACAGGTTTTTTTGCAATTAGTTGCTTATTTCTGGTGCCTTCTTCCATGGGGAGGGTCCCTCAGAGACTTATTCCTTCATCTGTCTGTCTTGCTACCACATAGCTCCTTTCAGAAAAACTTGGAGACCATGGTGCTTCTGGAAGGGGGAAGTGTGATGCTGATGAGTTTCTTTTATGCTGGTTGGTGTTTAAAGCTGACTGAACAGCCTCAAGAACTCAGAGATTTTGGAAACAGCAGAAATGATGGAATAAGGGAGGAGAGAAAGGCTATTCCTATGCAATAATTAGGTTTGGAGCAGCCATACAGTTTTGAAGGACCTGATCATCTCAACTGCACTTCCTGAAGTGGTCCTTTTTGTGTGCACAAACTATGATATTTAATGTCATTTAGAAAATTCTGTCCTCCAACAACATCATTCTGTGTAAAATGAATAAAATTTAGGGATCTGAAAAATTCTTAGCACTGTGATTGCATCTGTACAACTTCTACCGAGGATTCAGAGTAATGTGTGAGAAGATGTAGTTTGAAATGATAAGATGCATCTCTTTTAACCTATACCTAAGTATTCTTCTATGTTAGTTGCCTGACTTGTTGCACACCTCTCAGTTTAAGTATTATTACACTCAGATACATTGGACCCCTTTAGAGGTGCAGTATGACAGAGGTTGGGAAGCTGTAAAACAGGCTACAGGTGGATACAGCATACACATTATATGCTGGATGTACATTATACAAGGAACTGTATAAAGTTTCTGAGTCTGATTAAGGAACACAAATCTAGACTAGTCTGCTGAAACAAAGACTTTAGCCCCCTGGTACTGTAGATAGCAATGTCATGTAAATGAAATCTTGTGTAAAGTAAAATTTGTTCTTCCACAGTTGTAAATCAGGAGCAATCTCCCTGTATGTCAGTGAGCTAGAAGAAGGGAATGATTAACTAGGGTAATGCACATGGAGAAAAGAACTGGAAAAAGATGGAGGACACACAAACGAAATTCTGCTTGGGCTTGCTTCAATGACTCTATTTGAAAACTTCTATTACTTGGTAATTTGGAAGCAGCTTTCCAGCTATTACAGGCTTGAATGCTTATTTTCTGTAAGTGTGTGTGCACACAGTTCTTTCATGGAACTGGAAATTTACTGCATACCTGGCTTCTGTTGATATCTGAAATGCACAACTATGTTTTATTTCCTCAACTTCCTTCATACAGGATGGTCCGCACACTGTATGCCATCGGCGCCTTGTTTCTTCTGATGGGATTTCTGCTACCAGCAGCCGAAGGGAGAAAGAGGAACCGTGGATCTCAAGGCGCTATCCCTCCTCCTGTCAAGGATCAGCCCAATGATTCAGAGCAAATGCAGACACAGCAGCAGTCAGGCTCCAGGCATCGAGAGCGAGGAAAAGGCACCTCGATGCCTGCTGAGGAGGTGCTGGAGTCTAGTCAGGAGGCACTGCACATCACTGAGCGCAAGTACCTAAAGCGGGACTGGTGTAAAACCCAGCCCCTCAAACAAACTATCCATGAAGAGGGCTGCAACAGTCGTACCATTATCAACAGGTTCTGCTATGGCCAGTGCAATTCCTTCTACATCCCCAGGCATGTCCGTAAAGAAGAAGGCTCCTTCCAGTCTTGTTCCTTCTGCAAGCCCAAGAAATTCACCACCATGACTGTTACACTCAATTGCCCTGAGCTTCAGCCCCCAAGAAAGAAGAAAAGAATCACCCGAGTTAAGGAGTGCCGGTGTATATCTATTGACTTGGACTAAAATAAGAAAAAGTAGCAGTTGCACTCTTGACTGTACACGATCACTGCCAGCATGAGAGTGAGTGGCATGAACTAGCCTACCTTCAAGGCTGGGCAAAACTGAAAGGGACCTAGTGACCTAGTGAATTACCTAAAATAAGCAAAACCCCCCAAAAAGAAAGAAAAAATTCATGTAAGGAAAGGAAAGGGCACGCATGCATGTGTGTGTGTAAGGGAGAAAATGGATATGGATGAGCAAATGCATGAACGTTCACCACAAAAAAAAAAAAAAAAAAAAAAAAAAAGGAAAAGGGGTATGAGACATTAAAAAACTTTTAATTACCCATAGTCATGAACTAGGGTTCCTAATTCATGTGTATATTCACATTTTTGCCGCTTGCTGGGAAAGTGGAGCTGTGGCTTTTGCGAATGTTCACCTTTGTGGTATTTGCTTTTACTGTATTACGTGAAACATCAAAGTGAGAGGACAATATATTTCAAAGCATGAATCTATTCTTATGTAAGAAATAGACAAAGAGCAATTTAAAGTGTAGCACAGCCATCACTGAAAATAGAAGCTGTGCTGGGAGTTTGTAACACACTTCTTCAAAAAAATAGCTGTAATCCAAAAGCCATGTCTGGAGAACAATGGGGGGATGTGGGAGTGCTGAAAAGTCAATATAGGTGGATGGGAAACAGATCTACAGCAACTTAGAAAGTAAAAAGTCAAAGCAAGTAGACAGGGAGAGTACAAAAGGGAGTAGGAAAAGGAAAGATACATAAATAGGAAAACAGAGGAAGAAATATTGTCTTCTGTTTACGTTTTGCTTTAATTTATATACCTAGTCTTATATTACATAAATTAAAAATAAACTATACAAGGCTATAAATATACTTCTGAATTCTGATGGCTCTTTAAACCAAACAAAACCCATTCTTATGCCACTAGATCCATTTGATGTCTTGTATTTCTGATATCAGTTATTCTTCATATCTACATATATATGTATATGCAGTATCTTTTAGGCAGTGGTATCTGTACATACATGCAATGAGTGTGCCCACTTCATTGTGTGTATCCAAACTCCTCTTTTTCACACACATACATAACCACAGCACAAGAATCTTGCTAACCAAGATCAAGTACAGAATGGCAGTAATTTAGTACATAAAGAGCAGAGCAAAAATTAAAACAAGCATCATGTGACTGCAGATGCAATAACCACACAAGAGACAAAAGACACGACATTCATGACTAGTAAACATTGCATTGTTATTGTTATTTTAGCTTTGCCACAGGCATGCAGTTTGTTGAAACAGAGATGCAGAACTTTGCCAGGAGTGATCCTCTTTTTATATCTTTTACCACAGACTTGCATTTAAACTGGATTTGGAGTAAGTAAAGAGAATTTCTTGAAAACGTAGGGCTGACTGCCCCTCTCATTTGGGGGGAAAATATCGTAAAAAGGGTTTACACTACTTCCAGCAGCTCGATGACTCTCACCTGTGAGGTTATCTTGTCGTTTCTTTCCTTCAGGCTTAGCAGTTTGAAATTGATCAGGGCTGTAATGTTTGGCAAGAGCACAGAAGGTCCTACAAAAAAATTAGTTTAATGAGGTGTGTCCTGGGGATTGGACCAGAGATGCAGCCCACCCATGCATGTTGCCCTTGCTATTCTGGGCACTCGATGGTCCACACTTACTCTGTGATGAACCTTTGAGAGTATAGGACTCAGTTTTCCCGCTCAGCAGCAATATTCTCTAGCATCCACTATCAGTATAACTGTTCTCTCTCACACCAGATGCCTCTCTTAGTCACAAGGTGATTATTTTGACATCATTTCTTGCCATAGAATGTTAAGGAAGACAATTCTGCCCTTAGTAACATGCCCAAAGGGAAGGAGGAGTAGCATGACACAGATGTGTCCTATATGTCCTCCTTTTATCAGTTGTCCCACCTGTTGTATAGTGCATCACACATTTATTGGTGATACCCTGCATCTCTACAACTCATCTATTTTTCGCTCTAAAATCCACTGCTGTGAGGTTTGTGTTTGTAAAATTAAATGACTACAACTCGATTACTGGAATTATTAAAATGCATTTCATTTGGTTTACTCTCACTCAGCAGTTTGACACGTCTTCATGGATTTTAAAATCCAGTTTTAAAATCTGGAATTATAGGAGGTAGGTTTCCACTGTGTGGAATGTGAATAGTTAAACAGAAAGATATGGATATTTAATGTTATTATTAATTCAAATTCTTTTTCACTGAAAATAGGCAGGGAATGTTTTCGTTTAAATTACTTTTTTGTGGGTTTTTTTTTTTTTCCCCAGGGGAAAGGGCCAACCTCAGTCATTGCTGGAAATTTTGTACTAGCTTGGGTTTCTGTTCAAGAAATAGGAACACCTTATGAATGATTTTTTCTTCATGGGAAGTTGACAGTAAAATTCACATTTTCTTCGACAGAGACTGCTATGTCCCTAACCCCTTAGCTGTTAAGCAAAGCTTCAAACATTAGTGACTCCTTTAAGTTTTGTCTAGAATTCTCAAGGAAAATTGATAAAAGTATTCCGAATCTTTATGTTCTAAAACTGCCTGTGCATAGATCACGATGAACCTCCCCTTGAGGCAGATCCCCCTCACCCATGTAAATTTTATACAAAGAACTTCTATGAATTGCTAGTTATTGCCTGAGAGTAAGAAAGTTCTGCTAACTTACAATTATATGAGATATTTAATATCAACCACAATATGTATTTAAATGTCTGCTTTATTCTAAAAACAATGGACTATATAACCTAAGGCTGCAGTATTTTCTTGCTCGGTCTCACAAAGCAAAACTTGGTTTAAAATGAAGTTTTAATTATTTTGTAACTGAATAGGAGTTTTTTCTTCCCAGCATTTTGTACATCATTTTAACTACTAGTAACAAATAAATAAAATATCTTCTCCAGCCTGTGTCTATTGTTGTTTGCTTTTTTGGTTTTTTGTGGGTTTTTTGGTTTGGTTTTTTTCCCCCTTCCTTAAGTTTCCAGCTCTTTCTGAATCTGTTGTACTTAATCCTGACTTCTGTGGTTTCTTCTAATTATAAAAGGCTTTACATTATGACAATAAGACATAGAGACAAGCAATGGCACCATCATTCAACATGGCTACTTCAATGAGGTTTTAAAATGAGATCTGTCACTTCCCCCTCACCCTTCCACAAATCATAGAAGGAGAATCTCAATCTTTGCTCACACTTTTCCCCTTGTAAACCATTTAAGTGGCAGTTCAAAATATAAATAAGCCTTGAATTGTTGTAGAGCTGGAGTTGTCCTGCCTGCCTTACGCCTTATCTCAGTTTAATGTCTACTTGGCAGTTTAGTCCCACTTGTAGAAAAAAAAAGTAAGGAACACCTTTACAATAACGCATATTACAAGCAGAAAATATGGACAGAGGAGGACAGAGGAGATGAAAACAATTATAAAAAAAGAACAGGAAGATTTCTCACTGGTGGCAGCACATGTGCAAGGCCAGGGTTGAGGAAGGACTGCAATCAGAACAGATTTCTTCAAACTTTGCACCCCTTTTGGTTTAGTCTTCCTTCATGTCTAGCTTTGTTGTGCTTCTAAAACTTACCGAAAAGATAAGAAAATTAACTAAGACTCATTATTTTTGGAAAGTAATTGAATTTTTCTGGTTGGAGATATGGGTACAGTTGAGCAGAATAAATTTCCTTTGAGAAGTTGTGCATATGTATCTTTATTTGAATATTAAAACCAGAGAAAAAACCTCCTGGGCTTAGCTTTCTAGTGCTCCATGGTACCATGGTCTCACTATTTATAGAGTAATGTATAATTTCATTATAATTTATATTTGTCCTAAATACCAGCTTTGAATTGCAGATACCTCCCATGTGTTTTATAGTTAGTTACACTGATCTGTTGCCGAAGGGCTGAAAAAACCCACCACCACACTGATCAAAAGAAGGTAAGACAGAGAATTCACACACCTTAATCTGCTGCCAGGGATGCAGATAGAACTGAGCCCATCCTTTTCCCTGTCCCCAGTGAGACAGGCTGGATCTCTGTTGGGGGTTTCTGCGTGTGCTCTGTCGTCCATGTGCTGCGCCGTTAATTCGCACCCGCACTGTGGGACGGAGGCACCAAGAGCACGTTGGGTTTGCCGAGCCTGTGCTCCCATCTGAGCAGCAGATGTGCACAGTAGGTACAGTTGGGTCAGCTGGACAGACAGCACCGTGGCTCTGCTCCAGCTGCCTGTCACCAGCTGTGCCTGGTGGGGAACAGGGACCTTGCCTTTGCAAAAATGATGTGGTAACTTCACCTTGTAATCTACCTTCTCATGAGTGAAAAAAACCAAACCAAAACAAAAAACCCCGGACCCAAACCAGACAAAAAACCCACCACCAAAAAAACCCAAAAAACCCAACCCAAACGAACAACAAAAAAACCAGAGAGGAGAATCAGAACTGCACCCTGGGGGCTGATGTTCCTTTTCCATTGTGGATGTAAACCTACAGGTTTTAGCTCCAATAGTTTTCCTGAAGTGAAAAAAACCAAGTGAAAAAACCTTAGATCACTCCAGATAACTCAAACCTGCCTTAGAAACCACTTCATTAGTTACTGAAATACAACAGTACATTTTGGCAGAAGAACATCCACAGTTTTTTCTGAGTTGTCCTGCTTACCTGGATGGTTGCAATGCACTAACCAAAGGGGAGAGCTGTATCATTTAAAGGGAGTAAAAATTTAACATGTATTTGTATTTAGTGAAAACAATGGAGCTATCACTGGTTTATATTTTTAATAATCATCAGATTTATTTTTTTTATCAGCTGAGACTGAAACCAGAAATTCCCAGCAACGCATAAGTATCACAAAGAATCCCAGTGCAGATTTTTGATGCTACCTTGTAATGCATCTACATAAAAACATCTGAAGCCTATCTGCACTGCCTGCCTGGGAATGGAAGTGATGACTTTATGGTGCCCTTTCTCAATGTGTGGCTTCTGCCTGAGTTCTTCTTCCAGCTTTCATGGGTCTGTGTGGAGGAGTAGAGGAATTTTAACTGTCACTTGCTCTCTTTCCTATTAATTTCTAAGTTTTGAAAATAAAATTCGGTATCCACTTTTTTATTGAATAATCAAGGAGCAAGATATGAAGAAGTCTATACTGACATAAAAAAAAGATTATTTGGAATTGCATTAAAATCTCCCAAACTTCTAGGCTGTGATAAGCAAGAACTCCTCCTTGCTGTGGTACAGATGTAGATCATGTAGCTTGGGGATGGATCAAATGGAAAAATTACACTGACTCACAGTAAAAGTTCTGCAAAGAAAATTTGAACTTGCTACATTTGCATTTCTTTTTTAGAGAATGCCTTGTATAAAAAAATTAATATTATGGTTCATATTTCAAGAGCAAAAAAGAACAGAAGTTTAAAAAAAGTCTGTCTCTCTCTCCAGAATATTTGAGAGCTATGTCTTACCTTTCTGCCTAGTAATATCAATAAGGTTTCTGGAAATAAAGGAGTTGGGAAGAATTAATGTGTAATTTACAGCTCATATGGAATAGAATACTCAAATTCATGAAACATAATATTATTGTATGGCATCACAACTGAGCACTGTTGAGATTTTTGATTCATATAATGATGAATTTGCAGAAAATGTTGCTTTTCTTTTAATTCAGCTTTTGTAATTGAGTTTTTGAGGTGTAAGGACACATTCTATTCTGTATTTAAGAGATATACGCTTAATCTTAGCTTCATATTAGTGCATTGTTCTATACAGAGAATTAAAAACTCATGCTAAATAGATGTAACATAAATGTATTTATCTCCCTAAGCACGATGTAAAAGCCAAGGTGTGCATTAGATGTATTTAGAAGTCTTAAAAATGTATATTGTATAAGATTATACATAGAACTATCAGCCACTGTGCCAAGCTTTTTCATAACACACTTTAGGAGCGATTAGTATGGAATAAAGTCAGCAATGACACTAGTTACAAGAGTAGTCATGAAGAATTTTTTTTAAGGATGGGGACAGGGTTGTGTGTATTCAGTTAAGTTTATTTCTAGACAATTACACTTAATGGATGCAGTCTTGCTGAACTTCTCTCTTTAGGATCTGTGAGACCTTGAATGTTCCTTCGAAAACAGATGTTCATGAGGAACACGATTCCCATTTTCGTTGTTAATTCGTTTCAACTTCAGATGAATGAAGAGGCTAGAATTTGGGTGTTAAGTTAGATTTAGCAAATAAAAAGGAGAAAGAAAACTATGTGTACAATGGAAATAACTTATTGAATGGATCTAAATCCTATGGTAGGTAATTTGATCTAATTTTTGCAGAAAGGCAAATGCCAGATGTTTGCTCCACTTTGATCTTAATAACACTTTAGGCTGCAGACAATAAGATTGGTTTAAAATTTATTGTCTCTTTGATTTCTCCATTCTAATGCTTTTTAAATTCTTTACACAAGACAGATCTATATATAGGCAACTGGGGTGGCATCAGAAGCATTGTGTACTTAAGACATTCTTGAAAACCTCAGTATGGAGGAGTGTTTGCTTTTTTATGCATCAAAACAAAGCCAGATTTTATACAAGCAACATTCAATTTTCATTTTATTATAATGTCTCTTTTATTTTGTGTATGAAGTCCTGACTGTCGCATCTGTGGCACAGCTCCTTATATGCTTTTATCTTTCAATAACCTTATTAAAAGTCAAGACAATATATTAAATCAACATTAAACAGCAGGAGTTGAAAGTTAAGCTAATCCATCCCTTTGCATTGGGAGTGTAATCTATGTAGATCTCTAATTTCACCATTGAGTTGCTTTTAGTGTTCTTTTTGTACAGAATATGCTTTCTAAAAGGAGACCTGCTGCTGAATGAATACCAGTGAAAGCTTCTGAGGAACCATAACATCCAAGAGGTGTCCAACTTGCTTTCAGTCTGGATCTTCAGCTTCAGGGAGAACACTGCTCTGTGAATGTGAGTTGGACTCATCTTAGAGCTGCTTTTTAAGTGGTCTTAGGTTTCTCACAGGATATCTTGCATATTCACTACTATTGAGAAATGGTGAAAAGCCAGTAAGACTCAGAACAAACAGTAGAGCAAGAAAAATGGTTAAAAGGAAATAGAAAAAAAAAACCCCCAAAAATAGGCCTAATGTCTTATCATGATTCTCTGGCATAGTTTGTACCCATCTGTCCCTTAGATCCATGCATGATGTCTCAACAATTGGTTTCACTCTGCTCAGCTCAGTAGTCTTAAAGTTCAAAAAGTCAGTCAGTTTTTCTCTGAAAGAAATTCTGAACTTTGGTGATGAAAATGCCATTGCTCAGCTAACTGACAGAACAGCTACGCTGGCAGGTTTTCTTAAGCTGTCAGCCTTGATGGACTATCAGAAGTCAGCAGGCTCCCTACTCCTGTACAACTAAGTTTAGCTCTTGCAACAAACTCCTTTGTAAGCCAAAAGAAAAATTCCTTCCTTCAGAACCAAATATTTTAGTTCATTACTAGGGACAAAACATTATATACAGATGCACAAAAAAAGAGTTTGTCTCTTTCTATCACATAAGCATAAGTGAGAAGACTTGCCATTAACTCACCTCATGAGAAAATGGGTAAAACAAAAGACGCTTCCAATGAGAATTGTTCAAATGCATCTTCACATCTTTTCCTCCTCAACACTGCTATAACTATAGAGGAAAAAACATCTTTATTTATCACTATTACATTATTATTATGTTTGCATAATTCCAAGGCACGTTTTGCCAGTCCCCTCCTTGACATGATATACAACCTGTGCCATTTGAGAAGGGGCCATTTGAAAAGACTGGACAAGTAAGTCACAAAACACAGGGAGGTTTTAATGGTATTTGATTTCAATGCAGAAGCACTAATTTCCTAAAAGGACACTGGTTTTCTATAAAGCATGATGTTATGAGACTCTTAAAACCTTTTGCAGCACTGGCTTTTGTGCATCATAGCTGAAAAGTGTACAAATGCTGCACAGTGAAATTTAATGGAAGACACACAAGGAAAGATTTTAGCCTCGACATTTATCTTTACCAACACATGGAACCACCTTGATCTGTTTTACTGTTGATGAAAAACGAAGGTAGTGTCTATTTCACAGGAGAGGATAGGAAGTAAGAGTCAGTGTGATGGATGGTGAAAAGAAACAGAGGGCAAGAGTGAAGAAATATGAGCGTCAGGTACTGATCTCAAAGATGAAGTCTAGTCTGCTGTCAGAATGTGTCTAAATAGCTTATTAATAACACAAGAGATGTATTGGCATTAGGGTGAAAGGAAGAGTGTATTCAGTTTGTACTGTGTTGTCAGAAATGAGCCATCTGCATAGAGTACAGTTTACATTTGTTAGCTATAAATAGACTACACAAGTACAAATCAAGCACAGATCAATTCCTGTGAAAATACTCACTTACCTCAAGGCATTTATCAGCAGCTCGATTTCCATCTGAGGCTGACATGCTGGGAAAAGGAAGACCAAAATCACTTGTTGAGGTGACACTGAAGAGTTTATGCTAAGGGGAACCCCTGAAAGTAGGGTACTTACATCTTATTCTTGCTGGCAAGGGATTGGATTTAGCGAGGCCTGCAATACCAGAAATGTATCTGCGAGGCATCCTTGACAAGTTCAACAGCTTGCTGCTGAAATCTCTCCCTATCAATGTCAGTACAACCAGCATCTCCTAGGAAGTAACCTGATTTATTATTACATGCCAGATAATTTAATGATATTTAGGGAACTCCTCATTCAATGTTGCAGGTCTTGCTTGATTTAGGCACCTATGTTTCATCTCCAGTAACTTGCAATAATCAAGTTTTTCTTTGATTTATTATTTCTTTTCCCAATAAAATGAGTATTTGTCAATACTAATTAGTTTTGGTTCTGGAGTTTTCAGATTTCAGAGGTTTCAATAATTCAATCTGCTGATAAACAGCATACTTCCTGATAGCTATGGAAATATGTTTTCCAATAACCTATAGACTACCTCTAGGAATAAACTTATCATGGGGTCTTATTCAAGTGAAATGCTACAAAGAAACTACAGACTGTCACCTTCCCTCAGGGCTCATTGTTGGTGCAATGATGTGAAGGGCATACCTACCTTTTCCGGCTTCAGCCTTAGTCTGTCTATGCACAAACCCCAAACCTTACAGCACAACCTAAGACAGGATGGGTTTCATGGAAAGGACACAAGTGCCAAAGCATCTACATTGGGCTGTGTTTGACTTCCATAAAGGTAAGGCCTGGAGTGCACATTACCCTCTGAGCTGAGATCAGATGTTACAGCCCGAGGCACAGGTCAGCATGTCTGTCATGCACAGATGAGATCGTCTGCACCTCTCGGTTGGAGAGGGATGTTATTTTCTTAAGGAGCAGGATGTTATTCCTAGAGGTCTGCCCCTTGGTAGGGTCAAGAGTAATATTTTATGGTAATGTTTATGATTAATTTTGGCTGTGGCCTTTCCTTTCAGAATTTGTATGGTGTCAGTTCAAGTTGGTAAGGGGAAAGCTTGACAAGGTTAAGGCGTGAACCATATACTCACTTTTCCTTCCAAAGTAAATACTACAACAACAATGCACGTGGGAACCATGCGGCACATTCCTAAATCAAACCAGAAGATTCATACAGGAAAGTAAAACAGTAGGGTCCAAGAGAGTGAGTTTTTCCTTTTTGTTTTTTTTAGTCCAAAGGATAGATTTTCAGAAAGATGCCTTGGGAATTAGCTCAAAACAATCCCAGGAGCAAAAAGGGCAGTTTGGCATAAGATTTCTTGTGCTCACATTACTTAATATTGTCTTCACCCCCATCCTCTCAAAAACAGTGCTAAAGTAAGGTGACTGATTCTCAGCTGTTTAATGCTGTTTCAAGGAAAGAACAAGCATCTTGATGTGATTCAAGTTCACACTGTTTCTTACTTTTGGAAAATGACCCAATCAACTTCCTGACTTTGAAAAGGATCTTTAGATTCACATGCAACTTGTTCTCTTTTTAACTATGTGAACTCAGAAACTGTTTCCCCTTCATGTTTTTTATTAATGTTTCTCAACAGGCTTGCAAGTTAACTTGGTTTGATATTTTAGAAGACACTTAAGACCAGAAGAGATGGGGAACTTCTTTTAAAATGTCAAGGTGTTTTTGTTGCAGGGACATAGCATATGGTCCCACAGCTTGCTTTCTGTAGCAGTGTCAGCAAACAGAGAGCAATGAGGAGAAAGAAGTACCCTTGTGATATTGTGAAAACCTCCAAAAAGATACTATTGTATGTAAGCAATAAAGACAACTTCAGAAATGTGTGCCTGAAGCAGTCTCAGAAACTCATCTTGGATCTGCATCACCATTTTGGATCGCTGGAAGGTATCACCCAAGGAGTGTCGAAGGGAAGATCATTATATGGGAGTTTCTGCTGATGACTTCAAAGCTGGATGAGACCACAAAATTCTGACCTTGGCCTTGTTTCTTACTCATTCTTTGGAAATAATTTTTGTAATCAGAGAATACATCTCACATTGTGGTTTCCTTTAAAATTCTGAGCAATTTAAAAATCTTTCAGATCTTTAATATCACTGAACTTCAGACCCCAAGGGTAGCAACGTGATCTATAGTAAAAATCCTATCATGAATGCAACAGCCTTTTCAGAACACTTGCATTGCACCATTTGCACACTTCTCAAAGGCAGGATTGCTATGGCTGCTGTGATTCACATATAAAATGAGCACTGTCAGCCTTCATATACACTTCAATGGAAATCAAAGATTCTCAAAGTAAAAAACAAAAGGGTATAACACACTTGCCTGATTCACAATCAACAGCCAAAAATACTGCTACAGATGCTACAAGGGAAACTGGCAAAGAAAACTTTAAAACATCACGATATTTCCATTTCTGAGGTTAATAAGAGAAGCAAAGATAAAAAATATTGACCTCAAGAATTTCAGAATGTTTCCCTTGACTCACACACACCATCCCTTGGAGCTCAACTGCGTATGGCCATTTGTGGGTTAAGCTTTTTGTAACAAGTCAATTTCAAGTTTTGCTGCTCAGCTACTTTTATATTTCTAGAATTCTCATGGTTGATTTACACTATCTTGATTAGTTATGAATCATACAGTGGAGTTTTGTGCCTGACTCTGTGACTAATTGAATCTGAAATGAAAACTTGTAAGTACTAACATAAATACATAGAAGTATGACCAAAAATATGGCTGAGAAATTTAGAGATCAATTATTGGAGCAGTTTCAAATGGCTTAATCATTTCAGTCTTGGAATTTGCAGTTGGAATAAATCTTATTATTAGTAATGAACAAATACTGGAGCTGGATAAATGCACATGAATCTAGCAATGATTTCTTAAACAGGGAGGGAGAAAGAGGAAGAAAAATTTACAAAGAGGAAACAATGCAAAACGGAAAAAAAAGAAAAAAGTCTTAGAAGTCTTATAACACACTGTGACTGAAAATATTATTCCTCACTCACTCCTCACATTCTTTTTAAGAAGCTGCAGAGGGTTTTCATGAAGGCCCAGCACGCCTAAACAAGTTTCACCCAGAAAGAATAAGTTGTAAAAGTTAAATCACCACCCATTTCTTTTGAGCCTGTCTTCAGCTGTGATCTGTGGAGCTTTAGTTTCTCTTTTCAGGGATAGAATAAACAGTACTGTAAGACCAAACTTGAAAACCCCTAACTTTTCCCAAGTGTCTGGGAATTGCCCACGTAAGAACAGCATTTCTTCAAGCACCAGTCTGCACAGTAAATGACCTATATGCAACTCGGGAACTTCTGAAGCCCATACACCTGTTCATTCACAGGCTTGCAGGAAAAGATTTTGCAGGTTCATGGATGTGTCAAAGATCATCTGTAAGAAGCAAAAAGCCCTAGAGTAAATAGACACAATGAAATGTAACAATTCTATAGAAAGCAAAACCAAGACTTGCAAACTGTTTTCAACACTTTTTTTGATCCTTACCAAAAACCTAGCATGCCTTTAAAGCCAGGTCTCCCATTTGGCTGGCTTTGAGGTTTCCACTTTTTTTGCATCAGGAATCCCTTGGTTCGTTGACTTACAGTAGTGGCACTCTCAAGAGCAAGGACTGCTTTGTTTGACCTACAGGATTAATCAATATTTGCATTGCTAATTTCATTATTTTGTAAAGGACCTTGGGATTAGTCTTGTGAAAGAGGTTACACATAGAAATCCCCAGTCTGCTTTGATTAAAGTTTCCTGATCAACACATCTCAAATGCTCATTTGCTTTTAAATTATTTCAGTAACTACAGTTATCCAGCTTTAACAGTTGATTTTGCACTAGCTGTCCTTTCCTGAACAATGTATGTATGAAAATTTCATTACAGATTGCTGAAATACAGCTATTAGATCTATGACTGGATCAATTTCTTTTGTCATATCAATAGCATAGCTTCTCTTAGAGATATATATATATACGTATATATGCATATATATGTATATGCATATTTATATAAAGTAATTTAAAAATAGCTTGCTTTTATTTCCAGATTTAACCACTGGATAAATGGCTGTGATACTTACAGACATGCAATAATGCATCTCTGAAATTATTTAATTGTATAGATCTAATCTGCTTTTTAATTAGAGGCAGAAATTTGCTTTATAGTATTTTAAACCAGTGTATCACAAATTAATTCTTTATTTATAAAGTAACATTTTCAATAGCCAAAGAGCTGAAACACATTAACAAATAATAAATAATTCTGCATCATAGAAAATAAGATTTATGTCTGATGAGAGCTTTGTATGTTCAGAAGAGTAGCATTTATTTTAGAACTTCAGGATTGGTCTTACAAATCTGGACTTCTTTTCAACAGGCATGTTATTATACTTGAAAAGAAATTCACTTTATCTGATGTATTTTCCCAGCATGTGGTATTTTTCTCTCAGAGTAACATAGGCACAACTCTATGGCAAATACAGCTCTTTGGCTAGACGTTGTGTGTTGCTAAAAATGTCCTGCATGCAAAGAAGCACGAAGAAAGTTCAAGAACTTTTGGACCCATGGACCAAATTCAGGTTCTTAATGAACTATGTTAGTTGTTAACGTGAATAAGCCATCTGCCATCTGATATCCTGGCATATCAGGATTCCAAGCAAAAGCGCTTAGGAAGTCCATCTTTTCAGCAGCACACCATTTTTTTGTCTTAGAGGACCATGAAACTAGACAGTAAATAATTTGAGAATGAACAGAGAGCAACTGTCTGTAAGCTGGATTGCTGCTCAGCTACTTTTAATTAAGATGCTGTAACTAATTACATACTTGCTTAAGTGTTCAGTGCTTATCTAGATATTTCTAACATGCTCATCATTGTGGCATCTAGTATGTCTTTATGGACTCACAGAATGGTTTGGGTTGAAAGGGACCTTAAAGACGATCTCATTCCGACCCCCCTGCCATGGGCAGGAACACCTTGCAGTAGACCAGGTTGGTTGCAGTTCCTGTGTGTTCCTCCCACAGAAAATTGATTGCAAACGGTTTTTCATATCTGGTTAATGTCTGCACCTTGGTGATTGGTTTTTTTGGGCAATATATCTACAATTCATCTATGTAGCTGAAATCCTTGCTTAGATTCTTGTCTTCTCCAGTCTTTTCCATGATAAGAAATGCAGCTTTTCAAACCAAAATCCATTGATCATGCGGCTGTGGATTTGCCGAGTTTCTCCACTCCCTCTTTTAATCTGCTGCGATTTTCAACATCCTTCATAGAATATATTTGCTTTTAATCTCTCTTAACACGATCACTCCAACCTCTGCTTGGCTACGGATAAGAAATTTCAAACAAATACATTAAGAATGTTTTCAGAAACATCTAAAACCAAATCAGAGTCTTATAGTTTTAAATTTATGTGATGTGTAATGCTAAAATCCTGCTCAAAACTGCCTAAAATATCTCTCTCTTTGAAGAGTTGCTGAGCATCCAGCTGAAGATGCTTTCAGTTTCTGTACTTCCCAAAATGGTCAGTTGCTGAATGAAATCACATCATAATTTTCTACTGGAACTGTAACCGTTTTCTATTCTGGCTACAGGAAAACTGGAAAAAAATACACTAATGATAGTAAGGTTTCCTACACTATCAATATAGTTATACATGTAACAGTAAAATCTAGACAAAATTATAATTCAATTCACAATTTATTTCTTGCCCCAGAAAACAGAATACAAACATTAATGTCTGGAGACATGGATGATAGAAACCACTGAGATAGTATTTTATTATGATTTTGTGGGTAATATGGTCTGAGTTACCGAAAAACTTCTCAATATTATGCATCTGGAAATGTGATGAGTTGCCGAAAAGCGGGATGAGAACTAAAGGAAATCTACATCTTCAGACGTGTGCAAATTGTTTCAGATGCACTTCCCCAAAAATACCTTCAAGAAATTGACATCAGTAAGGCAGATATTCAAATTCCTTGCAGGGCTGAGAAATATTGTCTTTTTTAACAAGCACACCGAACCTTTAACTTTATCAATAAAGCAGTGTAAATAAAATAAGTTATTTAGACATAATTTTTCAAACAGAGAAACCTACAGTATCCCAATAATATATTTTGCATACAAAAAAGACAATTGAAAAAATATCAAAAATACTGAGGAGGAAAATAAAGTCTTTTATTTATAGTCAATGTCTCCTTAAGAATTTAGTTTAAAAATAAATACTCCATCCCACTACGATAACTTTTACAAAGTCAATCACAGCACATCTTGGTTTTTGAGAAAATTATACTTTCCGATACACAGTAGAAACACACACACACACACACACACACACACACACACACACACACACACACACAATTACAACGTGGAGGGGGGAAAAAGCACCTGAACTTATTTAACTTATTATTTTAAGACATTTATAACATATTTAATCAACAACTATTCAAAGGAGTTTAATTCTGAAAACCAAAAAAAGCTAAACCATATTAGTATTTCATTATTTTTGCTTTACGTATTCTAGGTTGACAAATGCAAAGTTGATTTCAATTCAAAGGTCAGCAAATATCTAATTGCTGAGTGTATTTGCAAACATTCAAGCAAAGCTATGATTTTATCAAAGCAAATCCCATATGGACATCAGAGACCTAAATGCTGTTATGTCTGTGAAACTTGCTAGGTACACAGAGAACATTAATAGCATTGCAAGAGAATTTACCATTTTGCTACATCTTCAAAGAGAAGTTAAGAGCCAAAGTGTCTCTTCTGATGATTTTGCATCATATGGAGAGAAGAGAGGGAAGTGTACCAAAAATGATAATGTTCATCAGTGCAAATATTTAACTCAAAATGATTGGAAAGGAAAAAAACCCAAAATAGCTAAATGAAGGTTGAAAATCACACTATAATCCTACTAAAAACACCTTCCAGTGGTCAGGTCTTGATTTTTCATGTAATATTATTTCTCCATTTTTGCTTCCTGTTCCTTTAGTACAGACAGCAATAGCTAAGCAGCTTTTGTTCTTGAGGTTGATATAATCCCCACCAAAAACAGTGTCATTATACATATATATTTCTTAAAATATATAGTTCTGTTATTCCAGCGGAACATACAGTCAAGTCATAATCTGGGCATTCACAGCTTTGCTGAAAGCACCTACAAGAAACAGTGCTTTTAACAACTCTGTGCAAAGTCCTTATCCAGTCCCATCTGACATGGAGCATGAGTCTTCCTTTGCAACAGGTATCACTGGTTTCAAACCTGACTCAACATGACACGTAAATAAATAAAGCACATTTAATTTGACATAGCTTTCCTGAACTCCACCCGTAAAAATCTATTAAATTTCCCTCTCAAGCCTCCCTATTCCGAGCTATACAGAGATGAAAGTGTGTTGTTCAGGCTACATGCCTGATGAGCATACACACAGATTATTTCACTTGACTACTGTAGCACTCAGGCCCCCTTAGAAACTTGTCCAAGAAAAGCTGGCTCGATTGTCTGATATAATATAATCTTTTAATTAAACAAAGCCCAAACAAATCCAACCAAACACTTGACTTCAAAAGAAAATCCACAAGGAAGATAGAGTGAGGTTTATATTGTTGTTTCAATGGCACTGCAACATTTTCATTTACAGTCCTTCTAAAACACACTGGACTGTAACACAAAATAAAAAAAATAATAGAATGAGAAAAAAGTATTATTTTTATGTGGAATGAAATCAGTTTTTTAAATTCATCTTCCTGTCAGATATGAAAGAAGTCTAGAAGAGAACTGTGAGCTTGTTCTGTTTTGATTAATTACAAATGGTATCTTCCCATGTAAAATCTAGAAGATACCCACACCACAAAAAATCATCCTAATAGATAGAAAAAAAAATTATAAGAAGAACATGGCTTTTATCCAGTTTATGGTGATTAGCTGCTAATGGCAATCCATCCCTAAAACTGCTTTACAGCTAAGAAGTATCAGGTGCTATACAGTATCTATAATAATATGCTGACTATTGATGCTCCAAGCTGTAGGAAATAGTATTATAACCTTAGACTGCTACCCAGTTTCTGCAGTTTCTATAACATCCTGTTTGTGGACAGTTGCTCAGGATGTTCAGTGACAATGGAATATATTTACAGCATGACAAATGAGACAGCAGAATACAGAACTGCAAGCTTGGCCCCTCTGGGAGAAGTCAGAGAGAAAATGTACTATTTGAAGTACTCAAATGCATAGTTCAGAGATTGAAAAGTCATCTTGTGGAAGATTCAAAAAAAATTAAAGAAACATTATCAACCAGTAAACAGATATAACAGGTCCTCTTTCTACAGTCACTTGAATTGTACAAGGATGCCATTTGTCAGTATCAATATAGTACTTAAATTTCAGCCTGCCAATACTCTTCAGGTCTTTGAGTTTACCACATACATTATGGTTCACTACCTATCACAAAAACATCCTAACATTCTAAGTATTGTTTTGTGCCACAGTTACCTTGTAATTGCAGTGAAGACTATAGTAATCAGTGAGGACAGAATTTGGCCCCATCATTTGGCCCTATGATACAAGTACCAGTTTATGATTAAGAGAGGCTGAGAAGGCAGATGTCATGGCAGCTAAATTCATCTTGCCTCTAGGAAAATATGAATGTTCCTGCCAGGACAACACTGGAAAACCTGAAACACAGCTGTCTGTCAGGACTCTGATGATGGATCACTCTTTCAACAGTTTTTGTAATCAGTATTCTACTGGTCAGAGCACAATAAAAGAGTAAGATAAGCGATTCTGTTCATATCAAATAATCATTTCATCAGTAATAGGCACAGAATGATGTTCATATGCATGAATGCAGTATTTCTGAAATCCGTAGAATCTAGAGAGGATGTATAGCACTCTACAAAACTTCTGGTATTTTGGAAGAGTCTTCCAGCTTTTACCTTAATCTGGATGATCTCTTTCACCTTTGAAAATCATCCATTGACATTATTTTCCATTCTCCCTTCCAGGAGTCCCCAGGGCAATCTATGCTCAGGGAATTCTGCAGTGTAACTCCTGAGAAACCTACTGTTAGAAACTGATGGGTAAAGCAAAGATGCCATGCCAACAGCTTTCTCCATCCTCCAAAAGCTCCCAGGACTCCAAAACCTTTGCAGGCAAGATCCTACCACAGAAATCATGTCCCACACTGGAACAGTTCATCACAGTTTTCCTAACAGGGTTCTAAAAGATTTTATCCAGTCCATGACCCTATAGGGTTCTCTACCGGAACTTTTTACCATGTGGGCCAGAGGAATACAACCTTTAGTTTAATCTGAGATGACACCTGGAAATCACAGGAAATGCAATGCTGTTCCACATTAGGGAAAAGCCTATGTTCCTTGATAATATCCTCCCAGGAAGGTGAAGCACTCTGTCTCTAAGCTATTTATCAGTTCGGCATTTTTACTTCTTAAAGCATACATTCTTTTATATCCAGTGCTTAAATTTTACTAACAGGTCCTAATTTAAAAGCTTGAATTCTATGAGGTATCAAATCAAAATTTAAATCCAGTTGAAGCCTGCAAAATTTCCTAAGATTGTACCGTTTAGGTGTACTACATTTTCAACAAGTGGAAAAAAACAATTTTAGTAATATTGTGAAGAATATTTTTGAGAAAATTGTTTAAAAAAACACACAAGAAAAGGTCTTGCAGGCATTTTGAAAAAAACTTGCAAACCCAAGTATTTTTGAAGAGTTCTACCAATTTTGCTTGTACAACTTCTGAACTTTAGATGTCTAAAATAGTTGCATAAAATTCTTATGGTTTAAACCCTATTGAGCAGTGGAAATGGTTGGTCATGATATTAGCAGGTCATATCTAATAATTCACCAAAAGGAGAGACAAATATTTAAATCTGGCACCATGCTAACTGTACCCAAGGTAAAGTCTCTTGCATTTGCTCAAACCTTTGACTACTAAGGAACTTGGATTTCTATGATTCTGGGATTTCTCACTGTGCAATCCAAAATGCCAGTTTTCTCAGTCCTAGCTTGGGAATCTCCAAAACAGTGTTGAATTTCGGAGCACATAAATTTGCTACCTTGATACCATAAGGTGCATTCACCAAATGCTAATTATTAATCCTTTGAAATACAAGCATTTATTATTTGACAGTGGCTTTCTGCATTATGTTGTTCTACACCACACTGTTTGCAGTATTTTAATTTCAAAATCATAACAAAGAGCTCTTTCATCTTAGATAAAAATATTTCATTACTGATAAGAAAAATATTTTATTAAGTCTTTTACATATTAATTATTATATTTATCTGTCTAGAGGAACTACTGGGACAGGTGAATCAATGGATAGGGGAGGCCACTTAGCTCCATTTGAACTGAGCCCAATTAGCTGCATTTGACAACACAGACCTTTCCAAAAAATGTTTCATCCTGATTTGGAAACATCAGAAAATGAAAAAATCACAACTGTCTTTGCTAACTTTTTTCAGTTGTTACCAGCCTCATTACTAATAGTTCATTGATAATTTTACCTGATTTTTATACAGTTTTTTTATATTTTTCCGTGGTGGCGCAAGGAAACACGTAGCTCCTGGTATTTTTCTCTCTTCGAAGCAACTTACTAACTATAGTCAAGTTACTTTCTTTTCAGATTATCTTTAAGTTCAAATACATAGGCTTACCTTCAAATGAAAAATGCCAAAGAGAACTCTCCAGACTGGAAATCCTGAAATTCTCTACCTGGCTTTGATAAATTCCAAAAGTGTTAAAGAAAAAAAAAAAAAAAAAAGAGCAAGATCCATAACAATACTGAACAAGACTCAGACAAGCCAAGAATGAGCAAAAACTAGGTGAACATGATTTTCTAAAATTGCACACTCAGATGGGTGCCTAAACAGAGATTAAGGAGATGAATATTTCTAAACTGTATGTTTCTGAAATTCCATATCCACACTATCCATATTAAGGCATTCATTTTTAAGATACTGACTTGAAACAAGGAAGAAATAGCATTACTAAGTAATTATTACAGTCTTCCACTGGCCCATGTTCAGCTGGGAAAGATGTTTAGATCTAAGAGAGGAATTGCTATCAATTTACTGGAAAATAAGGGCAATAAGAACCCTCTACACCACATGGATAACAAAACATTTTATTCATGTTTCATGCCGAGAAAAAATAGAAATATGGTCAGAGATACCCTGGCTGTTTATATCTGGTTGGAGGAGACATTCTCAGCAATTCAGAAATGTTGAAATCTTACGAATAATAGATCCTTCCTACATGTGTTCAAGATGCTCAACTATTTTTTCTCTCTGCTTACTTGAATATTCCACCCATTTAACTTCAATTTTCTATATATAAAGAAAATGAAGATCACAGTTTCTGTTTTGATGCAAAAAATTCTAAGTTAAATATAAGTCTAATATTCAATCTATACATTTACAGCCCTATGATAAAACACAAGGCAAAACAATTGCATGGGTTAGTGACAGCAAAACACCTGGGTAGTTTTCATAATTTAGTAAAAACGTAATGAAAAAATAATTTATATTGTCAGATCTCAAGGACACTAAAAGGTCTTCCATTTTAAAATCAACAAGTGGTAATGTTGTAAATAATGTAAAGAGCACTTTGCATATTATTATCTACTCATCTACACTGAATTAGTCCTAATAATTTGATTTATAAATCAGTACTGCGTATTTTTATTGTGGGTAATAAGCATCTAATGAGCAACATGGGTTTTAATAGAGCTTTGCTTTATAGTCTTTGAGAAGCTTGGCAGTAACAGAAAAATCGAAAACAAATCACAACAGGAAATTCCCCCTCTTAAGCCACATCTACTTCACAGACACAGAAGTGACTTCTGTGTTGTTGAGGTATTTTAAGTTAAACAGACCAGAAAATTTTAACTGTCTAGCTATTGCTGCTTGCCTTAATTGAGTCCACTCTCTTACTTCCTTGACAGTAATGTAGACATGTACTGGAGACTTCTGTTCCGTTCCATCTTTGTAGTTTCTTTCTTTTCTCTTTCTGTCCTTTCATTCTCCCCAAACTAGGAAGCTCAAGGTAAAGTGAGGCATCAAACTAAAGCTTAAAGCTTAAAACAGTGTTTGGTGACAGTGACCCCAAAGAGGAATGCTGGTTGATGCATATTTGTTATGCCTGAAGTGTCTAAATATTTCATAAATAAAGAGCTTATGTAGACATATCTGTAAATATCTCCTCTCCAATACACATTTTTAGTTAAGGTCAGCAGGTGTTCCATTGTGGCTTCAATCACCGTCTGAAGCCACTTGTGGGTATCACTAGGGGGGAAAGTGTGATATTTAGTTGATGAATTCTATCCAGGAGTCTTAAAGTCTTGATTAAGAGAATGAATCAAATAATCTAGGTGAATTCTTCTTTTCATTTAAAAACAGTTTAATTAGTAGTAGAGGATTTAAGTCATGGGTGAAGCTGGAATCAGAAACTCTGACTTGAGAAGAAAATTAATACATTTGAAAATTAGGAAGAAACAAGGTCCCTGTGCTATGTCGGTTTTTGAATCTTCTAAAAAAATAGCCTTAATTCTCAAAACCTTGGCAATTGCTAATCTGATAAAAAAATTATAAATCTGATCAAGGAATGCTTTAAATGAATAATTTTAATCCCTTTTTATATACATTTTTCAACAGTTCAAAATGAAGTCAATTTGAGCTGAAAAATGAAAATTCACATTTAAAAATTTTGAAACAGGATATTTCAATAAGTTAAAACCTTTTTTCCACAATATACTTCTAATGGGAATTTTCAAGGCCATCCATTTTCACAAACAGTGCTGCTCTTGTTCAAGTAATGCATTTCATTGAAAAACTCTCAATCAGGTCAAATGGCAATATCCAATATCTTCATGACAAATAGAAAACTATATAAAAATAAACACTGTTTGCTTAAACACTCATCAAAATTGCCTTGCTTGCTGTTGTTCTTTGGCTTTTATAGGCATTATTGCTCCTCTTATTTATCACTAATAGTATTGGAAAAAAATGTATCTCACCTAGTTAGTGGAAGACAGGAAACTTAAATCTTTGGAATTTTTTTCTTCTCTGCAATGGGACTAGTCAAACTACAAATCAGATTATTTTCGCTGGCTTATTTTTGACTGCTTTCATAAGAATTATGCTTACACATCTTGAGTATATCTACAGCAGGTAGAAATTCCCAAACACACAAGAGACTCTTGAGTCCTTTGTTTTTAATTATCAGGAATGGGAGAGATACTAATTTAAGAAACCTGCACTGAAATTCTAAGTTAATTTATGAATGGGTCTCCACAACTGCTATTTTCCTTAATATAAATGTACACTGCTAGGGATGACTTCATGTAGGTTTCATCTCAGTCTACCAAATTTGCTGTATGATAACTGATGTCTGTCTCATGTATATTCTTTCCAGTTTCAAAGCAAGGGACTAATGTTTTTCCCCTACTAGCTTTTTGCACCTTTTTGCTTCACCTAATCTCTCTCTCTAACCAACTTCATACACCATTATCATAAAGTCAGTTTCTCTCTTGAGGACAGCAAGCAAAATCACTCTTCTGTTTTACCTTAAATTAATTTCTGCTTCAAGATTTCTCCTCCTAAGAATCCAAATCCTTAAAATGCAGTAAAAATCTTCAAGTAATGGTGGATATTCAGGAGGGTTATTTTCAGGCTCTGCCACTTTATGGCAATGGTTATAATGTTACAGGAGGACAGCAAGATCCTGTTATTTCTTTCTGAAGTTTTAATTACTATATTATGTGTATATATATATATATATATATATATATATATATATATATAAAATGTAGGTATGCTGGACACATTCTTCATACAAATACAGGGGGACAAGAGCAGGCTGCATAATGTATTTTAGAGTGAGATATTTGCTGTTAAAAAGAGAGCTTTCAACTGAACTAAAAGTCAAATGTTTAATGGCAAATGCATAACTTCATGGAGAGATATTATTTTAATGAATAATGACTGATAAACTCATCACTTTACGGAATTGGTATTTGCAACATATACTAAAATAAAAATATACATTTTATCATTTTTTTCTTTTGAAGCTCAAAATTTAGGAAATGTTAGATTAAAATCATAAAAATAATAAATCAGTTATGCCATCAATCATAAAACTAAAAAAATTTAATATTCCTTTTTATGTGCAAAATATTACTCCCATTTCAATGAATGGCATAAGCTGAAGCTTCTATAAAAATATCTGTAGTAAAATACAGCATGAATCTATAATTACATTTAATCAGTTTTAGAAAGATGCATCCAATACTTAGACACTGTAAAATTATTTAGAATCCGTCAATTTTACCTCAGTTACTGCTGAAGTAACAAAAAGGATGATGCCATAGACCTCTGTGAACTTAATGGCATATTTGCTCTCATCTACATAAAGCCCTGTAAATAACCTACAGGTTGTTAGTCACTACTTAAATCAGCATCCAAAATGCTCATGTTAATATTAATATGCTCTTCCATATTAATACATTATGCACAAAATATTTTAATTAACCATTAACAACAAGATGCATTTTACGCAATGTAAGGAAGAGTTACAGAAAAAAAATTTTGACTTCCCACGTAAAAACCTCTTTAGAAATTCCCTCCACTGAACATACAAACACCTCTGAAGGAACTCAAAAGTCTTTAATGGATTGTCTTGGGACAGATCAGCAAAGCAGAATTCATTATCTAACATAAGGTGCTTCCTGGGCCATTGGTGTAGTAAAGCATCAGGCAAGGTATGAAATCATTCCACCGTTTTCATTCATCTTCTTTCAGTTGGCTGTCACACTGGCTTCCTTCTGACGTAGTCTTTCTTTCTGTTCAAGAAAAAGAAGAGTTTTATTATAATTCTTGTCTATAATTTTCTATCTCAAGTTCTCATGAGCATTTGGTCTAAAAGACAGAGAAATAAGTCACAGTTCCAGTTTTCTTTAATTAAAAAATGTTTAGAGCACTCAAAGGAAGGTTTAAAACTTTAAAACACATTACTTACTGTGGAAAAGCTGGGTTTGCTTTCACTACATACTTGTCAAAAACTGTGTACCTTTGAAAACACACATCTGTGAAGACCAGTGCAGTTAGAGAAAACCAGATACATTTCAAATTCATGTGACTCTAATACCTTCTCATGTCTGGAATGGTTTCTGCTGCCAAAAAGGCTCCAATTTAGCATTTAGCTAGGTGATCTTCCTTAACGACCTCTTCCCAGGTGAGTGCAGTCGTTTATATCTCTGCTGCCTGATCTGCAACTGATATGCACTGCTGGGAATGGAAATACCCTGATTCCTTCATGTACATTTCCGTCCCTTGGTCTCTTGCCTTCTAGAGTTTGAGAAAGGCTTGTCTAACCTATGTGCCTTGCACACAGACAAAAAAAGGATTTATATACAATGCATAGAATTAGATCTTGATACAACCTGTGTAGTATTAAAACTACTGGTGAACAACAAGGAATTAAATGTGGGTTTAGTCCCTTCCACCACTATTCCACAGAGAAAACAAGATTTTTAATGTTTTGAAAAAAAACCAGACACTCCAGCCGTTGGAAAAATACATGCAGTGAGCTTCCATGCACATTGCAGCATGGAAGAAAATACAAGAGACTAGAGTGGAAGGGAAGAAGAAACCACAAAAGCAGCTCCTTTTGTTATCTAAAATAGCAGAGCCATCCTTAGGCACAATTGACCTAAATGTTAAACATAACTGTTGACTACCATAGGACATGAGCTTTAACATTTCTCCTTGGGAAGAAAATCACTCTGCTGCATTCAAACTAAAAATACTATACTCTCCAACAACAGTTGAAACCAGCCATCATTCTGAATGACAAGAATGGTGTCACGAAACCCCTTTGGAATGTCATACTGAAAACCAGATCATACCAGGCTAGCTGTAGGATTAATTTTCTTCGTTTCAACTTTCTTCTCTGCAGTTAACTTGCTCACTGATTGCTGAGCCACTTTAATTCTGAAACAAAGAAAAGGTGTCATTAGATTTGATGAAATGAAATGAAAGGTGATGAAAGGTGCTCTGGCTCTGCTTGGTATACACTTTGTAAGAAGCCTCACCAGTAACTTTTTTTTAAGGCACATTAGCCAACAGACTGCTATTTCTATTTAAAAGCACTTAACAAACTACCAAAAGTAGATCAAGTACATTTTCAAATGGAAAAAATCAAAAGCAAAAGGACAGCTTGTCTGTATTGCTCCCTGAAAATGTGATTGAAAAAACGATTTCTCTGTTCTTGCAGGATCTGGATTTTATGGAGTATCTTTCCCACCAAAAAAGCTGTGCTATCAAGGCAAAAAGATCCTCCTCTGAAAAAAAAGAGCTAGCTGGCTTAATCTGTTGTGCACACAGAATATGCTATTTTAGCAGGCCATTTGCCAGGCTACACCTTATACTTCCTCTGAAAACCTTGAAATGAAACCATCTACCAGTTTTTTGTCCATGTTTTCTGTGTTGCTTTAGAAGGAATTGATTGACCAGCCTCACTGATGTGGCAATAGGAGGTACAGGAGGTTCTTGTTTCAGGGTAGTTAAAGCTGTCTTGTGTACACCTACAGACTAGTCTGCCAAAAGTGCTATAGAGATAAGGGGGAAGAAGAACACATCTGATTCCTCTGCTTCTTGCCTTTTGCTCTCAGGGTCTTGCATACAGAACCCTTCTTTCTGTGGGGATTTAACAATAACACAATGAGGAATTTAATCAGGAGGAAAAGGAGAAACAGAGAATTAAGGAAAAAGGGACTTGACTCTCCTTGTATGGACTGGAAAGTGCACAGGAAATTATGTGCTGAACAGTGATAAAAAGGAAAGAAAATTCTTGGCACTCCTAACAGAGGATCTGCCCAGTGCTAAGTGTCTGTACAATACTAATGGTACATACAGCTACTTTATAATTCTATATGCAAAATTAAAAAGGAAGGAGGTTGGGAAGGAATTTTTAGAAGCAAGGAGAACTCAGCAAATCAATTTTCAGTAATGTACACCAAGTCAGTCTTTTACTAGAAGCAACACATTTCTTGGCACACTTGAACTAAAAAATTCAACTTTCTTCTCCTATTTAACTTTTTCCACTGGCAAAAACAATTGCTATGGCCAGTCAAAAAGTATTTAAAATACCATGTCTAGTTCAAACCACTTTTGACACACTCAATTTTTGAGGAATTTTGGAAGAAAAGCAAAAAGGAAAGTGGATTATAGCTGCAATTACTGATGTGTACTTCCTTGCTGTAACACTAGCAGCAAGCTGGATTCTTCTTAAAATACAAAACACATTCATAAGTTCATTACTGTCTTTATCAATGCTGGAAATGTTATCAGTGTTGGAAACAAAAAATTTCTTCTCTACGTATTTTAGACGCATCTACTGGATAGTTCCTGGTGTTGTCTCACTTTCCAGTGCTTAAGAAGAGGAGGAAACAGTTACACTGCTCCCAACTAAACTTATTTTCAACACTGTTTAGCTATAGCACTGATTCAAGCTGTAACTACACCCTCAAATACACAGTATGAAATTATTTTTCTGTACCTTTTTAAAATACAGCTGGCCTTTTTTTAGAACTTAATTAGTGTTCACTGTTTCTACATGTAAACAATTAAGTGACAACACACCACTCCATCTTTTTATTTTTGTTAATCTGCAAAGTTTACTTCTTAATGCTGGATGACTGCACCCACTGGACAGCATGCTATTTCTCACAGCTACAATGTTTATGCAAAGATGGATTTCAAGACAGTCTTCAGGCTCAGCAGAATCACACCAAGTGATCAGCTTCTAAACTCTTCCCTATTTTGAGCACATTTTCTATTTGATCGCATTCCCTTTGGTCCTAGAAGTGTTTCCACATAGTTTTTAAATGTCTGGAGTCCACACTTTCATCCAAAGGGAGAACTAAGGGATTACAAACTTTTAGACTTAAAATGAAAATCACGCCTGTCACTGATACAGGCCTAGCTCTGTGTGTTTTATGGCATATTTTCACTACTTCTAGGAATTTAAAAATCACTGGATTTTTAAAAATAGAATGAAAGATGGGGACAAACTTTAAGCAGGGCCTATTGCATAAGGAAAAGGGGTAATGTTTTTAAATTAAAGGGTCAATTTAGATTAGGTATAAGGAGGAAGGTTTTTACAATGAGGGTTCTGAAGCAGAATCAAGCCCCGAGATGGAGGGCCACAATCTACAGCTTACAGTGGCAAGGACAGTTTTGGACAGAGAACACTGGAGAGGACAAAGAGACCAGAAGAGATGACAGAGTAGCTGAACCACAAGAGACAAGTGTGACTGCACACTGGAACAAGTTGTCCAGAGAGGCTGTGGAGTCTCCCTCACTGGAGGTATTCCAGAACCATCTGCACACAGTCCTGTGCCATGTGCTCCAGGATGACCCTGCTTGAGCGGGGAGGTGGGACCAGGCGAGCCACTGTGGTCCCTTCCAGCCTGACTGATGGGCTTACTTAGCAAGCAACCACAAGGCCAAAACATTATGGAAGGCAGGTCACTAATGCCTTCAAATCTGATGAGCTGCAACATGAATGTGTTCAAAAGCTCTCCTTCAGCTGTGATCGGAAGAAGTCAATACACCTTAAAGAATAAAGAAGATGTGTCAAGCTGAGCAGTACTGCACATCAGCACACAATATGGAAAATACTGAATTAAATTAACACAACTATGTATTTTTAAATATGAGAACCATGACTCCAATACTGACTATGTATCCTTACTATAATCAATGGGAATGTAATTGGCTTTTTCCTGCCTCTATGTGGCAGGTGGTGTCTTCCCCTGTAAATTGGATAAAAGCCAAGCTTCTTAAATTAAAAACTATTTGTAAAAAATAAAGACATTATTTTCATTAAAAATTATTCTTTTATACCTAGGGATGAAGAAACCTAATCTAAACACAAGCTTGTGTTTATTATAAAAAAGTTTCCTTTGTAAGCTCAGGAAAATACATTTTTCCCTACAGGAAAAGATATTACCAAGCCAGGGACTAACTAGATAAACTGATTATCACTTTCATCTCTGCTTTCCACTCAAATCAGACAGAAGGCAGTGTGAATTAGCACACTACACCCTCTGAAGTTCCCCAGTTAGGAAAACCAGAATCCCTTGTAAATGAACCAATTGCTATTCACGTACTCATGTCCTGGCTCTGTTATTGTGTGACAACAGAGACCAAATTATCTGGTTCTCTCTCAGCTTCTCAATGATCTGGAAAATCCATTCTTTTCGCTTCCACAGCTCCTTTCATGCAGCTGGTGGGTTATGTGGATAGCTATGGGTTAGGAAATAGCTTGGAATGACAGTTCTGTGACACCTGAGCTTCCCATGACTAGAACTTTAAACTTCTCCCACAAAACAGTTTTGGCATAAGGAAATGTTGTGCAAACAAAATTTCAGATTTGGGTGGAAATGAACAAGTGGAGGTAGCTACAGTCAACATCAACTGTTCAATCTAGAGCCAAGCTGCATACCCAGTCCTTAACAAAGCTGAACAGTGACTTCCCTTAGGACTATGAGAAATTCCCAGAGCTCAAATTCCTTTCATGTGTTAAATGCCTTTCTACTCTCAGTCCTATTTCTGTATGCAGCTCATGAACTAAACCTCAAGTCACAGCTCCATTTCCTGAAAACTCTTAGCCCATGAAAAATAAGCGGTTAGATTTCAGTATCGAAATTTCGTAAGACGGATGTTTTTGTATTACCTGGCCTGGCAGATGATTTTAGAGAGTACTTGGCTAGCTTTAAAATTAGGAGCCTTATACTGGACTATGAAGTTTGAACGTTGCCACTTCTATTACTGTGTTGTACAATACAATTGCCTATCAAGCCTTCAGGCCTACATCTTCTGGAAAGAACTTGGTCATTACTGATGAAATCTTTAGATTGCATTTAGAATAAATGTTTATTAACTAAATCAGTAAAATACAGTAAAATATATGTTGTCAGTGGATTTTGTCATCAAACATCAAATTGCCAGTATGTTTGATATGTTTCTTTTTTTTCTGGAGGTACTGACAATGGTTTATGTATAAAGTTATCTACAAAGTAAGTGAGATATTTTATCTGTAGTCATAAGGAATAAAAATTGGGTTTTTTTGGGGTTTTTTTTTGGTACATAAGAATAACCAATAGGAAGACAAGGGCTACAGAACAAAAATATACTTCAGTTCATCTGAGATGGCCACTGACAGATATTTAGGAGTATATAAAAACAGCAAAAGCCTACATTGATAATCCCCAGAATGCTTTTGCAGCTGGAAACTTTCTTCATGTGTAAGTCCTTCGTAGGTTTTTCTAATATAATTTTGTATTGTCACCATTTAGAAGCAAAGCAAGATTTTGCCATTTGTGATATCTTGTGACAAAGTGTTTATGTTTTAAAGATGAAATATATAGTTCTGTTCATTAAATAATGATCATGCCTTATCCAGCTATTGAGACAAGTTTTGGTTCTGTTTTTGATTTCTGAATTCTGACCTATTTGTATGCATATTCAACCTGAAAGAGATTACTTCATCCAGTACAGTAACCATTGTAGCAATCTTATCTTTGCAAGAGTCAGCAGTGAGATAAATTAAGAGCAACAATTTCTTTCCTATTTTAATTTTTTCATATTTAAAGGGCAACAGGCATAAACACACTATTATAATATTTGTCACACTTCATTTGCAAAACATAACCTCAGTTTGTGATGAAAATCACTTCAAAGTATTTATTCTGTATTTATACCTTTTCCTTATTTTAGATTTGTCTAGGACATCCTCTTAAAATAAAATAAAATTAAACACATCTTGAATGCTTTAATTGATTTATGGACAGGCATTCATATATATGTATAATGGATTAAGTTGTTATAAATACATATTTGTTTTGGCTCTGAATTCATAGATATGCAAATAGAATTCCTAGTTTAAGAAAAAGAAGTGGAAATATCAGCAATCTACCTTGCTGTTAGTGCTTTACTGCCAGAAACTCCACCTTTTTAGTCTCAAAATTTCATAAATAGAAAAAAAGCGTAAAAGCAGTTGATGTACCTGAATGCATACACATTGTAGATTATAAAGCTGTCAACAACACAACTGGATTTTGACAAAAAACAGCACCAAAAAAAATCTCCAACACTCAATGCACTTATACTACATTCTACTTAAATTCTGGTACTGAAGGGAAAGTAAGCTGTCATCATATTCCTATCAGGTACATGGTTTGGAAAATTGTTTTCATTTTACCCCTATAGTCATTTATATATCGTATCATATCATATCATATACCATATATCACACATCATATATCATATCATGTCGTATCATACCATATCATATCATATCATATCATATCATATCATATCATATCATATCGTATCATGTGATACCATTTCATATTTATTTATCTAACTGTCTTGCATTCTTAAATAATGTGCAAATTTTGTCCACGAAAGAGACAATGACTCAACTATATTTTGCAGGCAGCTAATTTATTTTCATGGTTAGGTTAAATGCAGGGCAGCTCAGCTGAAGTGTTTCCTTTACTTTAAAAAAAAGTCCTATTGAAATATCATTAGACCTCTACAGTTGTGTTACATTTGGGAGCCAAGTAGCTTTAGACGAAACAGGCTCTTTGCAGCTGAGACTGTCATTTAGATAAAGACAGCACTCTTTTTTCCTGAAATTCAGAGATTTTAAAGTTGTCTGTTAATGCAATGTAGTTAGTTTGGGATATAAAATTTTACTTATGGAATCATAGATCTTTTAACCTATTTTTACTACTATTAAGTTTAACCTAATATGTTTTCAATTATTCTTTTGATTAATGATAATTCTGTGTATTATAATTAAATTTTTAATTTATGTGTCATATTTCTTGAGAGACAAATTACAATCCACTATTAACATTCCTATATAAATGTAAATAATTAGCAAATTCCTACACATTTTACATGAGGTTTCTTCAGCTCCTGAAATCTGAAAGATAATCCAACTGGAAATGTTCACATAATGATATCAATGCCTCAGTTTCAGAACCTAAGTTTGCAATTACTGACTTATTTGATGTTTCTTCCTCTTTAAAACTTCCTTCAAAACAAAATAAGGGTTCACGACAAAAAATTTCTCTTTCCTTTTTTTTTTTTTTTTAAATTAAATTTCAATCTTTAAAAATGCACAACAAATGGTGCATCTAATTAATTAGCCAGTTAAGGAAGACAGCTGTCCATTCCTGTCATTCTAAGGTTTTTAGTTACCAGTCTGCACAATGAGTCTTCGCTTGCTTTCAAACTTTTTTGGACAGCAGTTCATCAACTGTTAGTTTCATACTTTGCTAAACAGGGCCCTTAAATGATCAAGACTTTATGAGACACTTTCAGGTGATGAAAAAAGCTTTTCCACCATTCTAATCTATTGCTTTCACTATGTTAGTCTTTTCAGTAGCACAATACAAAACAATTTAGAATGATGAAAACAGCTCTTCTGTCATTCTAATTTACTATTTACACAAGGCTCCTTATTTTAACAGCTCATCATCTTGATGAATCACACGAATTTTGAATGTAAAGGACAATGAATTGTCCTTTTGAGACGAAGGGAACTTTGTAAAAATAATTTGAAGTGAGCTCTGAAAAGCAGTCTATATGACCCAGAAAGTGTCAGCACTTAGAAGTGTAACACTTAGCACTTAGAAGTTCAATGTATTCTTTTACATTGAACAGGAATAAAGGTATCTGTCAGAGGAACTGATGATATATTTGTTCTTTGTTTATATTTGCAGATTTGATTGACATGGCTATTAAACCACAAGAAATTCTCACTTCACCTGAGTATAAAAGCACAGAACATAGCAGTCTACTTACAAAGATTTCTTGATTATTGTATTGAGATGGTTAAGAAGCTATGTTCTGTTAAAACATAAGGCATTTCGAATTGATTCACTTGAAGGGATCATTATGGACTATTAGCAAGGCGCTAACTACATAAAAAGAAAAGGATGTATGGTCTGGATTTTTTTTTTCCTTGGGTAGTTAACTTCCATTCCTCCTAACTGCTTTTGGAATAAAAATAACTCATGATTCAGCAGAAAATATATCCCTGAGATAATCTCTATCATGACCATAGCAACATGCTTGGGACTTTTTATTTTATACAGTTTTTAACATGAAAACCAAATTTGTGTATTGATTTAGATACAAGGAAATAAAAGATTCTTTGTAAATGTTTGCAGTTGTCAGCTTCCAAAATCAATCAATAAATGATACAAAAAGCTACAACTTCCAAGTATTATAAAACTGTAAGATCTATAAAATAATGCTGCTAAGGTTGATAATTCAGAATTCATAATTTCTACATCTAGTCCCTCAAAAAATCTACTTTATATGAACCTGAAAGCCCCACTCATTTGAAGCAAAATGGAAAATAAAAGTGTGTACTACTTATAATGATGGTACTACTTTTGCTTGTTCTTTTAGAGACATTTTAATCTAACTCTCTGTCAATTTGGAATAAGCACCTGGATTTAAATTTCATGCTGAAAGTAATTGCTCCATTCTTTTCCAAAGAATGACTACATTACCAATCTAGGTCTTTTCAAATGAATTATAACATGCTGAGCATGATGAGCTTGTAGTAGAACTGCTTTTTTGTGTAAAAGATTTTAAGTTTCTTCAAGAAAATCAAGAAAATAATTGAAGGTTTTAGGTTTTTGGGTTCTTTTACTCTAACTAATAAAATCAGGAGACTGTTGTGAGATCTAGCGGCAAGTAGTTTGATGTCCTCAGCAGGACACCAAAAGTCAGAAGTAGTGCTGTAAATTCAGTGTGGGGCTTCGACACTATGCTAAGTGTGGCCTGAATCTCTGGGGCTTCCCTTTGATGCAAGTGCAGTATATTAACTGGAAAAGCATTCACTTTTATTTGTCTGTACTGTCTGCGACAGCAATATCGCCTCATTTAGGCTAGTTCAACATGAAAATGCACAGAGAAGCAATCTGTTATAAATTAGCACAGCTCTCCTTTCATTTTACTAGCTAGTAATTGGAAGGGGTTACAAAAGTGTAATTTATCAGATTATATGTGTTTATCTTTTTGTGGGGACAGCATGCCTTTGGTGAATTTTCCTACGCACCCTGAGGGAATAATCTTTCCTTGATGTCCATTAGATCTGAAAGAAAACAATGACGCCTGTGAAATATGGGAGTATAATTTGTTGGGTTTGAGAAGCAGCAGTTTCCCAGACATCTAAAATGGTATTAATGACTTTATTAGAACCTTACCGTTCCTTCGAAATGCTTTTACTCTCTCGTTTCCAAATGGTCTTGAAGTCACTGCAGAATTCGTACCACACCGTGAAAACGTAGTTTGGTGTGATCTCCTTCTCGCCAGGCTTTGGCTTTATCCCAAAGTATCCTACTGTTTCTTCAAAGCTGCAAGGAAGGAGGAAAGAAAAAATACCAGTCAACACGTAAGCCCACTGGGGAAACAGTTCCTCTGATTCAGTAGTCAAGGCTGGTAATTACCATAATTTCTCCTTAGCCTTGGAAATTACAGCAGCAATTCATGCTAAGCATAACTAACCTTCCAACATCCACCTCTTTTCCAGGAGGATAACTTACAGATGCATGAGCCACCACAGAGGTCTGTCACGCTGGCAAATCATGGGCATTCAACTATAATGAGAAAAACTTAACTTCTTGCATTACAGGAAATGCTGTAATATATTTATTTATTTTATTCTGCTGCACTCCAAGATGATCTTATTCTCCCATTTATCTTTATTGAAGGACCATGGAAGAGTCACACACCAAATCAGGAACAAATCTCTAGGTTTGGTTGAAAATAATCTAGTACTCAGGGAGAATTGAGAGTAGCAACAACCAAGCCACATACAGTGCCAACAGCAATTTTGCAAAAGTTTTACTGAAAATAATATCCTTCCACATGTGTCAATAAACAATTAATTTTACAAAAATACACTGCCAGTATTTTAATGCTTTTAAAAAGATTTTATAATGTAGCTGTTACTGAACTGCTATACAGCTGGATGTTTCCAAAATATTCTTTTATTACAGATAATACTTCCAAGAGCATTTTAACTGATTGTGCATTTTAAACCTTTATGAGATTGCTTTGTATAGATAAAATGGAACAATCCACAAGACTAGGTACTTATATAAATTAAAGCAGGTTCATTTTTGTTAAAGTTGAATCACTTTTCTCTGTGAAGTAGATGAAACAATCCTGAAACATTTGGTGATATTAAAAATAATGCTATAATTTAAAAGCAAAGGTAACAAAACAACATATTTAAAAGTAAGTAATATTTCTTGGCATCATAATTTTATATAATCAGAAGAAAGCTATATTCTTCCTTAGAGCTGCAAATAGGTTCTAAATCTAAACATAGGAGGTGCAAATCCTGAAAATAAAATTAATAATTTTGAAGACCTGTAAGGAGTCTCCAGCCATTCAACATTTGTTATGTGAGCCACAGATGCAGCTTCAGCATATTTCTTCATTTATATTTGCATTTGCATAGTCCACATTGCATATTTTCATATGGAAATACCAAGGTTAGGCTCAAGGTTTCTTCACTTAGTTTGAAGTAAAAGCTCTTTAGCTAGGCTTGAACAATATAAAGTATCCATCAAAAACTACGGAAGTTATCCCTCCAAAATAAAGCAATATATACTCCATCATCTTAACAAAGCAGCTTGGATTTTAGCCACATGAGCTTATATGCTCTGGGATTTTCTTTTCTGATACTTTAAAGATAGAAAACATGCTGTAGAGTAGCTCATATTGTCCAAGGTAAGCTAATAAAATAATAGGTTTTTTAAAACCTCCTATGTGATAACCTTAACCTTTTCCATTTCTTACTAGGTTTTGCATGAAACATTTAAATTTCAAGTTAATTGATGTTCCATATTTAAAGAATCAGAATGAAATATGTGTGTATAAGGCCATAACATTCAGAGCTAATGGGTCTTGGAGCGACACTATGAGGAGATAAATAAATAAGTCAGTAAAAAAATAAAATATAGCTTGAAGTATCTGTGTAAAACATTTTGGCTTTCAAACTTTAAAAATACTGAAACACCTTAGTCATAATTATATGGTTAAAACCACTGATGTCTACTGGGCAATGTAATTTGCATTACATTCACTTGGGCCAAATAATCCTCAGCTGTTCGAAGCACTTTGACTGGGATAGCTGAACCAAGAGCAGCAAGAACAGAGACTCTTCTCAAGTTTGCCTCATGTAACAGCAGCCTCTGGAACACTGTGCACTCTTCTACCTAACAGAACCCTTCATCATCCCAGCTGGGGCATACAGAGGTGAGATCCTGAAATTCTGCACAGTCTCTCTCTGCCTTCATCCTGACACTTCTCATCCTCTCTTCCTTTCTTCATCAGCCTGTCCCCCAGTAGCACTCCTTTGCTTTCACCCACCTTAATCTGGCTTCCTGGGCTACTTTCTGCCTTTCAAAAGCAGTAATTTAAAATACTGAATATTTAGTATATTTGAATTTTAGTACATTTAGTATATTTAAATATTTAGCAATTAAAAAAAGCCAAACTCTGTGTTGGACAACTAATTCCCTAAGTCAACTGCAAGTTGGGCGCAGCTCCATACCCTGGAGAGTCTGTTCTACTCTAGAAAGGCTACAAAGCAGGTAGAATATGAAGACGCCTTGTGCCAAGGAAGTAGCTAAGTAGAGCCAGTCAGACAATTGAAATGAGGAGGTAAAGCCCCAGCTGACATCAGCCAGTTGTTTAGCCCATATTTAGGCATTTTCTGCAAGCAGATAGGAACAGTTCACTTAAGACTTGAACTACATTTGGGAAGTGCCCCTTGCCTCCCTCTTCCTGACTGCCTACGAAAACTAACCAAGGTGGCTCAGGTGGAGTGAGTATGGTCTGGGAAAAGTACAATTAAAATCCAAATTATGACAGATCTCTCTTCAGTGACCAGGAAGAAAAAATATCGATAGGAAGTTTAAAACTCATTTCCCCCCACGCATTTATAGCAGTTCCATAGCTAAGATGGATGCTTCACTCTCATAAAACTATAATTCGGTAAACAAAATGTATTAGTTATATTAACTTACAGAATATTTTATTATCCATCTATAAATCAATTAATCTCACTTTTTCCATATTTTGGTGCCTTTGGCCTAAGTGAGGCACAAATATTCATGCAATAAAAATTTTGGGATTTCAATGGCTTCTTAGGCAACTGAGTGCTGTATACTATGTGCTGAAAAGGTACAGTGATGACAAAATACAGTTTTACATCATAAAGTAGTTAATCACTTATTTATCTATTCTGTAAAACCTCCATCCAGTTCAATGCTGATAATAATTGAAACCTCAAACACAGTACACTGTTTGGATAAAAATGCAAATGAAGTTTTTTTCTGGAAGACTACATAAGTTTTTCAGAAAACACATTACTTCTTTGAAATACAGATCCTTTTTGCTATTTAAATTAATTCCTATGTTCAGTAAAATCTTTGATCAAAATAAACTGTTAAAAAACACTAGCAAAAACCTTACCATTTCTGAGCATTTTCCAAACTGTTCTCTTCTTTCTTCCGTTCTTCTTTAGCTGGCAATGAAAAACATTTTAAAGGTATAAATTACTGTCATACTGTTTTAGGGATCCCACAGATTAAGCATCTTATTTTCAAAACTGCATAGTTTGTATACTAAGTATAAAAAAGTGGCAAACACTTGCTAATTTTCCATTTTTATTTATTTTTTCTAAACAATGAATGTTTCTATTGTACCAATAAAGTGTATTGGATTTGAAAAGTAATTTTAAATCCATATTATAATATATAGTGTTAGGCATTAAGTAAATAAAATGTAAATAATTAAACTTCACTTTCAGATTTTTTAAAAAGAAAATAATATAAGTTGTGTTTGTTTCTTTATTGTTGCAGGCCAGAATTTATGAATTTAAACATGTTTCTGCAGCATAAATTATCGGAAGTTCAACTGGAATTGAACAGGTATCAAACACATTTAACACAAACTGTTCCATAGAGCTATAACATTTTGTTCTGGAAGACGGAAAGTGAAAACGCATGTAGTAGGTTTTAAATGTACAGCATATACATGATTTTTTTTGAAGAATCAGCCAAGAGTTTGAAATACGGTTAGTGAATCTGAGCCCCTCTATTACAGAATGCTCACATGAACTGCTTAAAAGGATTTGATTTTCAAAGGATAAGCATTCTCTACTATTGAAAATGTTTCCTAACCTGGATACTCAAAGCAAGATCACTAATTTTTGTTGATCAAGTCTTCTTAATACAGAGGAGCAACTTCAGCTCCAGCAGAATATCATAGATATAAAATAATATGATTGTGGAAAAGTTATTCTGAATCCACATTAAAATAATCCTGTAAGTGGTAATGCTAATATAAACAGAATTCAGGCATTTTTTTAAACAAAGAATTTCATCTTTTTGCATCTTAGTCTACAGGAGTGCCTGGCTGAAATACAGTTACGAACTTGAGTTCACAGACGAGGCCATTGAGAAACTGGTTCTGAATGACTCAATTTCATTATAAGACTACTGACAAAGAGGTTTGTACTATGATAGTTTGAAATGAAAATAAAAATTGATTGCTTCAGCATGTTTGCTGTTAACAAAACAAATTAATTTCAACTCATATGTTTCCCTGCATTGGCTAAGTGTGTTGGAGATACTTATTCCTATGATTTCAACATGGCCTATAGCCAGAAACAATGTTGTGTGCCCTTTGCAAGGAAAGCAATTAAATTCTATACTATTAGGTTCTCCACCTCAAATCTTAGTGGCAAGACAGCTGCAAATGAAATATATAGGGCAGCTCTGATTTATTGCATTCGTCTCAGGGTCCCAACAATTTGCCTAAAGTTAACACAGTATATTTAATTCATTATTTTCATTTTATACCATTAAAAGTAGAAAACATAGGTTGGAATTCTAATGATTGACAATGATATAAAATTAACTACATAAGCTGAACTGTGTATAACATTGTACAATTCATTATTACACTAATAATTTATTTCTGGTTTTTGAGGAGATGGAAAATCAAGTAAGGCAAATTTCCCAACATAGCTACATTCCCAGCTACAACAGAAAAAATATCTTCAGGTCCCTACACATGAAACAAAGTAACTAACAAGGACAACATGTTTATACATTTATAGTTATTTAGGTGGCAAGACCTGATTTACTGTTTTTAATCTTGCAAGAACAGGATAAGGAAAGATAGTAGAAAGAAATTTTTTTATACAAAGTAAAAAAAAAAAAAAAGGTGTGACTTTTAGGAAGAAACACACATAGTTACATTAATATAACAGTGTTTGTGTTTGCGTACCAATAAAAGGCAAAGCAGGAAGGAAGAAAAAGCTGTATTATATGGCAAACAGTATTTTCTGTATTTTTAACTGTAAACATGTCCACCCAGAAATTGTTTAAAAGCATTTATTTGAAATTTAGATGTTGAGACTTGTTAAGAAAATAAATTAACAACTCCATATAAGAAACTCTGTAATGTGTGAGACAAGAAACCAGAGCAATTCTCTTATCTTCCATAAAATTTCTAACTAATTTTCCACTAAAATTTTGTAATATCCAGCTCTTTTTCTCCCGCTCCACAACCTGCAATGACTAGTACAATCAATGTTGTCAGTACAGGTTTCCATGAAACAATGTATTCTCCTCAGCAGAGTCTTCAAAGCCCCATAGTCAACATATCAATCCTTGTCTTAATTTGTGGCGTTACTGAAGGCAATTCAAATGAATTACACCAATGAAAGAACTTATTTATTTTTATTTCTCTAGCAACACCACATTTTCTTACACAGGATTTTCTTTTTGCAGAAGTGGAATGATGTAATCCTTTCACCCTTAGACCATGTGTTTGATTTCAGGTTCATCAAGTTAAGATTAACAGCCATATCAGACTGGCACAGGGATTCATCCGGCTGAGCATCCTGCCCCTGGCAGGCACTGAAACAGGGGCTCAGTTAGAATTATGGACCAGGACAAACACACTACCCCCAAGTGTACTCTGCCTCGGAGATTCTGTAGCTCAAACGAAGTGTTTCCTGCACTGAATGTCATTGTAATGTAATTCTCAATGGATTCTCCTTCAAGAACTTGCTCACTCTTTGCTCAAGCTTTTATAAGCTCTTTAACTTCCACAACCTGCAGTGGCAAGTGTTCTACAGCCCAACCATATGAAGCACATGTTGTTTGTTTTGAAATGGACACCGGGTATCACCCTTGTATCACAGAAAAGCTGACTGCAGTGAACATTTTAATACGGTGCCTATTGGCATTTGCTTTTTGAAGCAAATTTCCTTACTGTCCCCATTTATGGAGTATTGATTTGGTTTGCAGGTAGGTTTTTGTGCTTTTAAACTGATTTCCATTAGGAGGAAACAAAACAGGAAGCCTCACAGCAAATGCCCTCCAATATTTAATAGGGGAAAAAAGGACCAAAATAAAATTTGGGCCTTCAGACATCTTTGAACACAAGATGTGGATGATCTTATGCATTTACCTTATGAATCAGATATTTGTGATGACTTTTTATACTGAAATGCAGAAGTCAGCATGAAGACTCATGATCCTCTAACAGTTTAAAAAGTGAAGTAGTATTAGAGTGAAATGGTAAAAAAATCTCAAATTTATTCTTTCTACATATTCTACTTGTTGAGGATGGAAGAGTACGTGAAACACTATATTGAAAATGAGAAATTACCAAAAAAATATTTATTTTTACAGGTCTAATGTATGCACAGCAGCTTCCAGTTACAACAGAACCAATACCTCTTCATGCATCAGGCTACTATGAAATAGATCTCTCAAGAACAAAGGAAAGAAAATATTGGACATCAGCACAGACTGAAAATTGAGAAGGTCAGTAACTAACAGAGGCAAGCAGAGAATGATGATGCACTAAGAAAAGTGCAGAGAAAGACAAAGACAAAGAAAGAAAAATGGGTAGCCACAACTACACAAAAATCTCCCAGTTACTTCTGCCCCTCTAGTGAAAATTTCAACACTCATTGAGTCGGATTGGATAAATTTGCTGCTATTTCTCTCTGACCTTAAATGTATCAACATACCTAAGAAGGATAATTCACTGAAGTGTATTGATTTAGTTGGACACATTACAGCTTTTCTTCTATTTTTCAGTATTTTACTAACTTTCAGAATTTAAAGATCTGATGCATAAAGTTTTTACAAATTTTCAAAGGATTTTGGAGCAGTAAAAATCTTCAAAATTACAAGAAAACTGTAACAACTAGCTGTTAGGATGGAAATATCAGAATTCTTAATTTTATATTCTAAGGCTGAGTTCCTGTGATGCAAAAACATATGCTTCAAGAAATTTAAGAGACTGCTTTATAAATTATAGTGTTTTCTGCACAGGAAAAACATCATCCTACAACAAGGTGGCTTGCTCTTTTTTTTTTTTTTCTTTTTTTTTTTTTTTTTCTTTTTTTTTTTTACCTTGAGGAGGGGGATATGTCTTTTCTGACTCATGTCTTCCAATCAATCATAGTTAAGACAGAATCTATGATAAGACACAGACAAAAGAAACCCCAACCAAAACTTAATCTTGAAAGCAAACAACAAAACCAACCAACCAACCAATACAAAATCTCTACTGACATTTCTCTTACAACTTCATAAAGCCTGGACAGAGACTGTTAAAACAGTGACAAAAGGTTATTATGACATTTCTAGACTCACAGGAACCCACCTTCTTCATTAGTCAAAACTAAAACCTCTTAGGAGGGCATGCTGAAATGTAGCCAAAACATGAATCCCATCCTAGAAACTTACCAACCCATGATTTAAGGGCTGAGGAAGAAAGGTATACCCCCGAGAGGTTCAGTTGGGTTATCTTTTCCCAAAGTGAGGAAAGTCACATTCTATGACATTATCAAGTTAGGAGAACAAGCAACAACTGACCTTATTTTCTCAGTCTTTGTAAAGCATGAACCATGCTTTAAAAGCATTATCACCATTTGAAAACAGAGATCCAAATCTCCTACCATTACCATTGCTGATATACTTGCGTATCAGAGGTTGAACCCAGAAGGCTCCCAGCTAGAAGTGTGGTAGATCTATTTCCACTCTCACGTACAATTGTCATGCAAGAGAAATTGTTTAATAATCCTTTTTAATCAGGGACTTTGGAGAGTGGAAGAAAAACCTCAAAGGTGTCCTAGGTGGGCAAAATGACTACAGAGGATCATCAAAAGCTCTACAGTTATACAGTTTTTCTGTTTCTGAACGAAATTCTTGACATGTTTAAACTACTAGCATACTACAATATAGTAGTACATCAACCAGCAAGATTAGAGCAGGATGAAATAAGCTTTCTTTGGTTTTGATTTCAAGATATCTATTAACACTGAAAATTTTTGAATAGATTTTATTTTCAGGAAATCTTTGACTCAAGCCATATTGGCCTAAAAGTAGCAGCATGGCAAATAAAATTTTCATGGGGATGCACTTGCTAGCACATGGCTTTTCTCTGAACTGCAAAGAACTACGATGAGCAATCTAAACCCCCTCCCAAGGGTTGCTGTTTTAGAATCATCGTGGGTTAACTGTGGCCAGTAGCTATGCACCCCAAAACCACTCACTCACTTTTCCCCCTTCCCCCTCAGTCAGATAGAGGAGAGAATAGGAAGAGCAAAAGTGAGAAAAACTTATAGGTCAAGATAAACACAGTTCAATACATGAAGGAAAGGGGAAAAAAAACCCCAAGTGATGCAAGGCCAGAGTGATGCCTAGCCATTTTTGGAGCAATACTACCTCTGCCAAAATCCTTTCCTCTTCATTTTCTTTGCTGAGCATGACATCACATGCATGGAATGCTGAGTCAGCTATCCAGGTTGTGACCCCTTCCAATTCTTGCCCACCCTGGCCTATCACTGAGGGGACAGAGTGAGACAAAGAGAAAGCCCTGACAATGTGCAAGTGCTGCTCAACAGCAGCCAAAACACTCCTGTACTATCAATACTGTTTTAGCCACAAATCCAAAACACATCCTACACCAACTGATGTGAAGAATATTAACTCCATCCCAGCTGGACCCAATACAACAGCACACAGCCACACAGAGTAATCATATAGCCATAGAGACAAATCCTAAGATTTAGACGAACTGGATAATGTGGCTGTTTATATACATCACAATCAAGACTATAGTGATTTTATTTTTATTAAAGGTGTCCAACAACTTGATCCAGCATGTTAAACAATCTGCATGAAGCTTTATTGTTTTTGCTGACGATAGCAAAGCCAACAGCATGTAGCTAACAATGTATAAAAGTGTTCATAAGTATCATCAACACCCGTTTAATCCTTTTATTCTTAGTGTAATCTCCCTTTCTAGAAAAAATGAGACTGGGCTCTACATAAAAGGCCATGAATTATATATATATATATATATATATATATATATATATATATATATATATATGTATGTATATATATATATATGCCATTAAAAAACAAATCTATTTTTTATTATATAATGTGAAATTGTATTTTTATACCTGGCACTGCCTGAATCTGCTTTCTTGAAATGTCAATTTCAAAGGAATGGAAATAAAATAAATAGCATCTTTTAAACAAATAAAAAAATGTCAAGTGCAAATAAACAAGTACTAACAAAAATCCACATATGAATGCAAAAGAATGTACAATCACAAAATGGATAGTCTTCAAGTTCATTTTTTTCATTATCACACTGGAATATATTGTTTTTTAAAAACATGGTTTGACTAACAAGAGTGAGTCTGGAGCTCAGTATGAAAACTGGGGCCTTGGAATTGTTAAAGACCTGGACAATCATTTTCTAATTTAGTGTCATATGCTACTAGGATGACATTTTTAATTTCATACAAACTGAATCTAATTTTAGAACTTTTTGAAAACATATTATAAAATAAAGAATTTAGCAGTAGAGGGTATAAAAGTCCTTAGAAATTAGGTACTTACAGTAAAAATGAATTTTGCAGTTTCAGACATTTATACTTTTAATTCTAACTATTGAGCAAGTTTTCTCAATAATCCTTAATTTTTCACAAATTATGATGTTTCAAAAATTCTAGAGTTGTATATCCTGATCTAGGAAGAGATATTCTCAGTAAAAATCTATCTGTCTAGAGCTGTACATAAAACCTGAATTTTCTCCTACTTCTACATTATTATACTGAGTTACTTCTAATGTAATCCTGTATTTTGAGAAGTAGTATTACTTTTAATTTAGTTCTAAAGGAAAGAATTTTTATTACTAAGTTGATTTCATACATAAACATAGCAAACATGAGAGAACACGTCCAGAGTAAAACATTTTCTGGGTTTTTTTTGTTGTTGTATTGTAAATTAAATTTCAAATTTGAATATGACTGCCAATTATTTCACATGGCCACAGTTCACCATTCTTGTGCTGGAGCTTTTTTGTCTTATAAAAATGTTGAATTTCAGACATAGTGAAAAAAACTTATATGTTCTATACACAACTTACTAGCAAATAATTTTCTCATACCTGATAAACTGTATTTAGCCAGTTACTAACTTCTAATTGGTAGGCTTTATGAACTCAGGGAATTCAACAGATAGCCTGGAAATTCTGTACATTTGATCATACGACTAATAGAGTTTTCTATTAACATGCAAAGAATCCCCAAATAAAACCCCCATGCCCATGAAGAGATTTTCCTTCTATGCTGTCAGTTAAACTAGCAGGTCTGGGAGAGTGGAATCAATGAAACTTGGGTCTACTGTGGGTCTGTACTTTAGTTAGTTCCCAGATGGATTCATTAATGTTTAATTAAGGGGTGAGTTCATGATACAGCCTTGCTCTCCCTGGAAGGCTAATAGGGTCACTCTTGTCTATTTAGCCACATATTTTTATTGAGATTTTTAAGAGTTTAATATCCCAGGATCTCTAACCTTGTCACATTTGGTCAAAATTGGACAAAGCATTAAAAATTAGTGGCAGGGGAATAATCAACAAGCAGTGTGATCATATGAGCCTTATTTCTTTTATCTTTTCTTTAAATAAAAATATATCAATTTTTTAACACAGAATTTGGCTATGCCTTTTTTTAAACAGTTTAAACACTGGTATAGACATCTTAAATCCTTTCAAAACAATCGTCAGAACACTTGCTGCCATGAGGTCTTAATCACCCTTCCTGAAACAGTTCTCACAAGTTTACTTTCCTCTGCAGCGGTACAGAAGGGGTTTTTTTAACTAAGAAGCCCACATCCAGTGATGTGAATGTAAAAATGTTCCTACAGCACAGTCTCTGTGCAGTCTTGGAAAGCTTCTTAACAAACAAGTATCCCACAAGTTATCAGGAATATAAGTTGTCAACCTGTATCTTAGGTATGTGTCGAGAAATAATTAATGTTGATCATATAGAAATTATTAAATATTAGATTAAGTATTTTTAATGTTACGAAAACATAACAAATTACAGACACTTGCACGCACACAGAGAGACACACAATACCAGCAGAACATGCTCAAGCAACACATTCAAGAAAGTGTTTATTATCATAGGTAATAAAAAACCTAGGAAATTATGTTTTCTTTTGAAAGTGATAATGCTGTCTATAAATGTGCCAGAACATAGTGTTGAAGGTCATTTTACCAGAACATTAAAACTAACCAGGAAGAAAAAAAAAGTTTAATTTATTTTCATAAATTTTTCCGTTTCTTAAAAGGTATGTTTCTTAGTATGATGCTTCTATTGTATTTTGTGAAAGATTTTTAAACTAAAAGAAAATTAGCTTCCATACAAAAGAGTAATTTTTTCATTAAAGCTAGGACTAACTAGTCTTATTTTCCTGCATTCTGGAGGCATGAATTATGAAACAAGAGTTAGCATTACATTTTAAAATTTTATTTATTTAATTAAATTATTTGAAACGCCATTCTGTTAAAATGTAACCAAGGCATTAATCCCACATTCTCCCACACTTGGTTTTCCAGATAATAACTATTTTTAAATCATGTTAGTGCTTAAACACTAGAGAGATACATACTCTAATTCTACTTTCTAATAAACTCCTATAATGTTGTGTTTTAATTCCAAGATTAATCTCTGACTAAATGTATCTAAACAGTTTACGGAACTGTAAAATTAGTTCTAATTCCTTTCAAACAGAACAAGGTTAAATCCAATCTGTTCTGTGTCTGGGAAAACTAACTATCCAGATTATCTGTAACGACAATCTATTTTTGTAAGCAGAAGAAAAAATTTTGAAGATTGGCCCATTCTTATACCAAGGACAGTGTTTTTAAATAGTTGAGTAATTACTGAAATCCAGTCAGAAGCAGGTAATCTCAAAAAAAGAAAAAAAAAGAGTATTATTGAAGAAAAAAATAATTTGATGGTGAACCAACTGCTAATCTGTTGGGCAACGAATGAATAACTATACAAATATAATTAAACTAATTTCAGAAAAGCTTTGTGAAATTTGTGGCCTGAAAAGTTTGAGGAGAGCAAATCCACAGCAGTGCCTCCTCCTGTGGAATGATAACAATGATTTATGAAGCTCAAGTTATTTCTGCTGATTGAGCTCAGTCAAGATTGGTTTCACATGATCAGCTAAAGTACAGAAATCCATGATGTGCAGTGGCCCCACATGTTTGAACACACTAGGACATGCTCTTCTAGGTGATCCAAACGTTGGGGGTGGGGGGGGTTAAAAGCTGCTGCTTTGTTTTCCCTGCGTTTTCCCCTCATTAGGATACACTCCTCCTGCAGTTAGCCACTTCTGGTGGTCGGGAGCAAAGTCTCATTGTAAATGCACAGCAGGATAGTGGCAAAGCTGAGATTAATTCTCCATAGATTTATATAGACCTTTCTCACTGCTGATTGCTTGTACTGTTTCAAAGGTGCGTATGTTGCCTTTTTTTATTGCTGGTTACTGACTTTATTCCAGCATATGGTGGTTGGCGCCATGACACAAAGTGAACATTTTATACTAGAATTAAAGTGGATATTTGACAGTTTCTGTCAGAAAGTTCAGAGCAAAGAATTTGCGAGACAAGATTTATTGCATATTTTATATGGGACACATCTGTTTCTTTGCTATGTTTCTCTTTAAACAGAAAAATAGCAATGAAGTTTCCTTAAGAAACAAAGGCTGTCAATAAAAGGCATGAACAGAAAAACTACATTATTGAGAATGAATTTAATCATTCTGACCTTCTAAAAATGTGTTGCTTGGAAGTATGACAATCACTTTTCCCTTTCTGTTCAGCCATACAGACAGTATAGATTTTCAAATACACAGCTACCCATATTTAAGGGTAAATAAAATAAAAGTGAAAATAAAATTAAATCTAAGTATTGATATTGGATATTCACATTTAAAAGCAAGGTGAAATATTAAGGTAGATTTTCCCTATTTTTTTAGCATCTGCAACTGCTTTTTAATGATGTGAAATGTGTCAAATAAACACCCTTTCTTCTAAAAATCTTATGAAACTATACATCAATTATACAAAGATATACAGCAATCCTACCCACATCCATCTATTAATATCACAAAATCTGATATAGTTTGGCCTCTGAAGTTCAATTTAGTCTTCTTAACACCTGAATCAAAACTGAATTTGAAGAACACCTAGCAGGATCTTTTTTAAGAAAAAAAATGCATGCATTAAACAAGAAAGTAAAAATCTTTCAATAAAATTCTATATTTTTAACCAACGGTAGTACTGTTTATAAAGATTCATATTTAGTGCAAAACCCTAAGATTCAGCTTGAGAAATATAAAGTTTAAATAGGTGGAATTAAACAATAACAAAAAAAAGAAAATATATTGCTCAAAAATCACATATGCTTTTATGAAAAGGCATGGGTGTCTTATTACTTCTAATTAAAAAAAACAACAATAGAAAAATCCCTTCTGTTAAACTACATAAATTCTAAACAAATAGTATGACAAATAGTTATAAATACTTACAGGCTCAATACTTTCTCAAACAAAAATATTGGAATTTCTTCTACAAAATAACAAATATTTGTTAAATTATTTCATTCTTCCAATGCATTAATTCTTGTTTTTTACTCAAAGATTTTCTAGAACTTCAATTTATGTAGGAAAATTTATATAGCTACCAGTCTGAAAACCCTGTAATTTGAAATAAAATGCAAAAGAGAGTCAAACTTAGTATTTTTTCTTTTTGATTCTTTTGATTTTTTGATTCTTTTTAATGATGTTTCAACAAGAAACACCAAACTGCATTCAAATACAAGGCACTGATATTTTTCTGAGCTTGTCTTCGTGATAAACACATAAAAGAACATATTTGAAAATAGGATCTCTCAATTTCTAAATAAAAACCTGCAAACCTACTATTCTCCTGATAAGGAGATTTTGGGAAAAGTAAAGCATGTGTGACACATTAGTCAGGTCATTTAATTCATTCCTTGAGAGTACTCAGACACAACCACGATGAGAAAAATGAGAGTGCATACAAAAAAAAAATAATAATAAATTCTCATGTTAGCCTAATTTAAGACTGGGAAAATTACAAGAGTTATTACTGCGTCTACCTGATCTATTTTGGTGTTTTACAGCTTGCTTATTTTCTGTTGAACTCTATGCTGAGAGCATCTAGAATTTTTTCCCTGCAGTGTATGGAAATATTTTTAAATGTTTATGTTTATGCTCATATAAAAGGAAAGAAGAGGATATAAGTGTTAGACAACAAGACCAGGGAATGTGAGTGCAGCTCAGCACATCACTGCAGACTTTCTGCTTGATGTACCTCTAGGCCTTTATTATTACCTTCGTGTTTATAAGACACCTCCTATCTCTTGGAAATGGCTTTAACTCAGTAGTAACAGTAGATCTGTGCAAAAGACAATCCCAACTTTCCCATTAGAAGAAGAGTTAAATATAATTGAAGTCACAGTTAAGTCACTCTCGTTTTGATGCGATACTGTCTACTGAACCGCACAAAAAACTATTTCTGAGAAAGATAATTAACACAAACAATTTGTTTCTAAATTCATGATCCTGTAATAAAACAGTCATAATGAGCTTAACTCCTCTTAGTTTTTTCTCTATTAGAACAAAAAGTCTTGAATCTTAACTTAAAAAACTTTTTAAAAAAGTGAATAAATCATATGCAGGTGAAAGTAATAATATACTTTGGAATTTGGTTCATCTGCATCTGTAACCATAAAATGTTCTTTAAATCAAATATTTAAAAGGAAAACTTACTTCAGAAATATATTGCCAGTAAATTTATTGGCAATATTTTTAAAATTTGGGCAGAAATTTTAATACTGAGAAAATTTACTTAATTCATGAGAAAACCAAACCAGTATCAAATTACATTACAAAGGAAAATGATTGGAATTCAAAAGAAAGAGCAGTCAAGGAAGAACAGTCAAAGTTCCCCTGTGTTTATTTCAAATAGACATTATAGAATTAGCTCTCCTAAATAAAGCTGGGGATTCTCTGTTCTAGGAATTGCCCAGTTACATGTAAGGAAAGAATTCCTGATGAGTAAAGCTTAATAATCTTTAACATATGCCCTATGCAATTCCACTTTAAGTCAATGGTGGGTCAAGCCCTTTGTGTAAAACTGAAGTTAAGGAAACACACTCTAAACATTTACTGATAAACTGTATTGATAACTACACAGATAATCAAACCAAACACATTTTTTAGAGCATTTTTTTCCTTTTAGCATTATACTCTTTAACATTTGAAGATTTCTGCTTGGCCAGAGAAGATACGCTGTTGTGTCTACGCAGGCATCTCTGCCTGTCCTAGGGCATCAGGAACCTCTGTAAAACCACATTCTGTTCCAGAGATGGCAACACTTCGTGGAGGGAACTTTCAGACTGAAAGACATTCCCAAGATGAAAGACTTCATACACATGCTTTGTACAAACAGTTATATCCTGATGTCAGCTCAGAAGCTGAAGTCCGTAAAAAATATTTTTGACACTTTCAAAATGGTTGACTTGGGACAATGTTTAGATAGCTGAAAAATTCTGATCCTAAAAAGTTTGATTTGATTTACATGCCATGAAAGAAATACTGTTCCAATAAATTTCATACATACATCTCTTAAGAGAAATAAAACTTCTGATTTCTCCAATAATTTTGTATTACATCATGGGTATTAATGCTAACATTCATTATGTTTTGAACACTCAAGGTGTTCAAATGCATGGTGAAGGCTCTTCACAGGATGAAGGTAATTTTTAAAATATCTTGCCATGGCATCTGAAGTATTTAGGCACAAAAATATCAGAGAAGTTGCAGGAAAGGTTGAATGATGATCTGAAATCAGACTCTCTTTTTACATTTCAGAGCAGTCTGTCTTTAATCACAGCTGTAATCTCACAATACTGTATTATCCATATGGTTTTACTCTGTCATTCCTCAATTTTGAGAGCTTAGTAGCAACCTAGTGCTTTATCCTTTAACTAGCTTTAAATTTCTGATAACTGCCCTATGAACACTGTGTTTGGTATTTTTGTTCTCAAAACAATGGTCCATCCTGCTCAACAAAACTGCAGGTTTTACCTGTTCTTATTGCTTATAAAGAATATCAGAGTTCACGCCATAAAAGAATCTAATCCAGAGGGCTTCAATTTCTTGATGAATTTTCAGCAGCTAGTATTTTTGAGCATATTTCCATCATGCTCAAAAACATTAAAACAGGATATTCATGTGCTTGCACAGGTCCAAAAACTAATTGAGAAAAAGTATTAACATACTAAAATTATGGAAGTCTGCAGAGAAATTCCACATAATTGCATACCAGATTAGGCATGCTATTGTCATAATCAGTTCGTATTATATGGTGCACTGAAGGGCATTTCCAGACTTAATGGTGTGAAATTGCAGAGCACAAAGGACAAACACAAGGTGAGAGTGACCAGTGTGAGATTAGGTACTGGGGTCTCTTGAGACCAAGTATGTTTGGACTTTCATTATTTAAGTGCATTAACCTCTTCTATCCAATCCTTTCCAGTTCTTGACTCTGCTCTTTCCTTGGAGTAGTATCTTCCATTTATGTCAACAACTGCTCACAGGTTATATAATCTAAAGTAACGAATCAATGAACATCCTTATTTCCTGCAATGAAGCTTTGACAGAAATTTGAATTCTATTAGTTCACTGAATTTGAATATCAGAACATGAAGACACAAAAAGAAAAACAGGTTAAATAGGAGACCATGCAGAAAATTCCTAAGAGTATAGCAAAAAAAATGCAGCTGGACTAGAAGAAAAGCCTAATAGGATCCCCGTGAAAAGCCGAACAAACACAACCTACAGTTCTGTTTACCTGTAAGTCTATGATTAAGAAAATGGAAGAAATCCAGTGGAATTTAACAGAAAAAAGAGGTTACAATGAGAATTTACAGAGGATGTTGAACTCCAGATAGCTGATAGTGGTTACAATTAAGGCATCAATAATTTTAGGAATAGATTTTATAACTATCATACACGTAATAATTTTGTATTAAATCAAGGGTATTAATGCTAACATTCATTATGTCACTTAGCTGCTATTAATAGGATATCCCTCTCATGACATGCCAGTGACTTTGTAACAGCCATGGTAATTCAGTAATTCATACCACATTCAAACTGAAAGGAAGTTGGAAGGAACTGTTTTCTATAGGAGATTCCCTCCTTGTTTTCTAAGAGATGACATTGCATTTTCAATTACCAGTTCTTCTAAATTACATTCATAATACACAATATATTAGAGTGTAACCTTCCAATTTCTATGGGAAATATAGTGAAACTGGTTATTGTAATTTGATGTATATGTGTTTCAAAGATAATAAATTTGAAGTTTCCTGAAATGTCATAGCTGTAATTAACACAAATTTTCAGGACTTTGATGCTGATAATCCTTCTGGTAGTGTGGGAGAAAATACCCATTTTAGAGAAAATTCTTGTTCTTTGAATCAGTACATTGTCAATGTTGCATTACTTAAGAGGCATATGGATGCAATCACATTCCAGGACAACTTATTTGGTGTCTTACGGACTGAGGCTATTGTCTATCCAATCTCAGAGTACCTCAGCAATTAGGTTCTGTGCTCTGCAGACTCGTGCCAATTTATGTAAATCACTCTTTCATCTGTTTAAATACGACAATCTTTTGAGTGATGAAAACAGTTATGTCCGTCAGAAAGTTTGAAAGATTAAAGTAATTCTGCTCCTGGCATATAAAACGGCATTCCAGATCTAAACACAAACTTTGCCCGGTCTGTAATGTCATTGCTGGGAAGCATAAAAAGTTTTAAGCAAACATTATCACTGCAAGGAAGTATGACGTATTTTTCATGTTTGACACTGGACATAAATATCCTCCCACACTGTTTAATGTGAGAACTGCATATGTGTGGCAGAGATAATAAAACATCTCAGTGAAAACAAATGAAATGAAAAAGAAGTTATGATTAGTAGAACAGAAATAAAGCTTTGAAGTTAAAAGTCTTTATATCTGTACATTTTATTCACAAGAGGAAGAATCAGTATTTGATATGCAGAGTGGATAGTCACACAATCTGGAAGGGTCTCATGTTTTGTATGAATGGTTATCTGTTCAGAGATATATTTTTCAGCTGTCAGAAGCAGCTTCATATTTGCAGGTAAGAAAAATCTGGCCAATTGTAAGATCCTTGTAAGTGCTATTGCTCTTCTGCTGTTGTTTACACACAGTATTTTAACAGACAGCTGTTACTGAAATTAAACAATGTTCTTAAAAATTATTCTTGATTTTCTTACTTCACTTGTTCAGCATTAAAACATTCAAGAGCTTTTAAAATAAAATGCAACACAAGTACCATAATCTGATATGTATTTTAAAACAGAGGAGTACAATACAAGTGGGAAGACAAGTATGTGACTTGATTTCATATACAATTTTAGAGAATTTCTCCTTTTTCTGTTAATGCTCTTCTTGGGGAGAAAAGCTGTAATTTTATTACAGAGAAGCAAGAATTTTAAATAGTTCCCAGAGGTTTCTGATATTTTGGGATGTCATTACAGACAAGTGCTACCAGGTAATTGCTTTGAGTAACAATTTAAAATATAATCTCTATATCTGTCTTTAAAACAGTATAATATTGTCACACTATGAAAGGAAGTAAGTGCCAATGTAAGTTTCTTTCTAATTTTTGACTATATTAAGGTGTGTAAAGGTATATATCCTGTTGACCTTAAGTAAGAGAGAAAGAAGTAGTATTATTCTGCCTTGGAAAAAAATGGTGCCTTGGAGTGTTCTTGACTTCTGATTCACTACTACTAAATGACATTAACATCTTGCTTTATACTTCATAGACGGCTTTAAGACAAAAGCAACAATTTCAAGTGGAAATACTTTTTTTCTTGTAATATAATAAACTATGCTATCATCCTCCTACACTCAAAATATATATGTGGCTATAAACTAATGAAAGGCTGCTTTTCCAGGGTTAATACAACAGGTGCTACTAGATGAGAAGCATAAATCACCATGTATGAGCACCTATGTATGAGCACAAGAACAACAATTTGGAGAGAATAAATACTGAGGAATAAGTAGGAAATGATGAACAAGAAATTCAAAGTTGGCTAGCTGCTAGCTTTTACCATAGATTCATAGAATGGTTTGGGTTGGATGGGACCCTAAAGATCTACTTCCAACCCTGCTGCCATGGGCTGGAAGTAAGTAAACCAAGTGGTTCAGAGCCACATCCAACCTGGCCTTGAACACTTCCAGCGATGGGGCAAACTACAGTTTCTCTGGGCAAATTTTCCTGTGCCTTACTAACCTTACTGTAAAGAATTTCTTATTATCTAATCTAAACTTAACTTTCTCAGTTTAAAGCCATTCTGCCTTGTCCTATACCTACATATCCTTGTGAAAAGTTCCTCTCCAGGTCTAATGGCCTGCTTTAGATACTGGAAGGCTGCTGTAAGGTCTCCCCAGAGCTTTCTCTTCTCCAGGCTGAACAGCCCCAACTCTCAGCTTCAGCCTTCATGGCGTTCCCAATAGAATTTATTTCTTATTTTCTTTCCCAATGGACTACCTGAACAATCCTCTGTGGTGCCCTTCAACAGGCAGCTGAGGAAAAGCGGATCAAAACTCCTGTTCTATACCAGAAGTCCGTTTGAAAGTGCACCGGACTGGACACATGCCCAGGTAGCTACTGCAGCCTGGCTAAAATTATTAAGAAATCACTCAGCAGTTAAAAGTGGATTTTTAGACTGTTACCATACAGTTGCTAAACTTGTCTGAAAAATTCACTAGCTCCTGACATAATGCTGCAGTGACTAGTTTGGTCTATGACTCTGTTTTTCTACTGCACAGTCCCACAGATAGCACAGTGTTGACCTTTTATACAACACACAGCAGTTGTAGCAAAGCAATTAATCTAACCAATGTTTCCCAAATGCTAGGCTAGAGTTCTAAACATAGGACAATTTCTTTTTCTTTGGGATTAATCCCAATAGATTACTCTATTTGACAAATCTCTCCCTCTCCATCTTGCTTGTTACCTTGGTCACTCCAGTGTATCGTGCACCTTTCCCAAATAGCTTTGCTTTCCACTACTAAGGAATTTCAAAAACTGTTCTGTCTTGACATCAGACTATTCACTTCTCAGGCTCTGTTCTAAATTAAATGAATGCCTGTAATAGCAGAGTCTTAATCACCAAGATGCTTTATTCTTAGAGAAATGAAGAGAAGCAGCTATGCTTATCCTATGCTAACTGCTATAAAGCATTAAGACTTCTTCATTTTCACATTCCAATTCACGAAGGAGGAACCCAGACCCAGATTAAAGTTTTTACATGCTTTCTGATGGATACAATGAAGAATTTGGAAACAGATTTTGCAAGATGCTGCATGAATCTGTGCTATTCATTTCTACATTTACTAAAATGGACAAACAACATGCAATAGTCAGGTGGGAAAATAAGAAATAAATTTAATTAGTCACCTACTCCTGTATGTCATTTACTTTCTGGTTTGTATTATTCTTGAGGGAATGCACAAGGAGAATAAGAAATACTACGGAAAACACCAATGGTAATTGGTCCTTCTACTGAGTTGCACAGTTGCAGTAACTAAAATCATTTTTTCTCCTTTCCAAAATAGAGTTTTTGCATCTTTCTCACAGTCATCTAAGTATTCTGATAGTTTCATATCAAACGAGGAGTTTTCTTCTAAGAAATTCTGAGCAAGAATTTAATGAATTAAAGAGCATTCCAGACCACACATTATTTCATACTTTCAAAGGCCTTCTTGCATATCATGGCAATTTAAATGGAAAATAATTATGAACATATTGTTAACCATCCCATACAGTAATTTCAATGGAAATATAGTAAGTGAACATGTATTTATAATAATTAGTAGGTCTCCATACTATAGGAAAACTAATATAATTTGTTGCACATAATTAGATTTACTAAAGATTACTTCAACTTAATCTAAGAATAATCTAAGCATTTTCCAAAAAGTATAGGCATATCAAATACAACCAGTGAAGCATTAAGACAGTTTACACAAGATGTCTTTCATGTAGGACTCACAAAGTACTTGACAAAGATTATCCTTCACTACAAAAACCAGCAAGAATCATTATTTAACATTCTGTGTACCAGAAAAGAGGGGCACTCTGTGAAAAGGATAAAAACCAACTGCTAGCATCACATATAAAGTAGCTAAACTGGGAATAGAACCCAAAGCTTCTGGCACCTAATTCCCTGCTGAAGGCACTGGGCTACATTACATCCAGTTATACAAACCAGCACTGACATCAGCAGAAGTACAGTTTATCCCCTCTAGCATTTTAGAATGTCAGTCTCCATAACACACTCAGTGTTTTTTGTTACAACACAGCAAGTATTAGATTTAATTGGTATTAATTATAATTAGGAAATGTAAACACTTCAGTATAAGCAAATCAGGACTTTTTTTTTCCTTACAGTATTTCCAACTTCATATTGACTAGAAATGATGGGAATTGTGCGTGTGGGAAAAACCTCAATATCTATGAGTTCCAGCGCTATTTTCAAGCCAAAAGTTTCAGAAAAGCATGAGTTTTGGATACTTGCTGTGAGCTGGCAGAAAGATAACAGACAATTTTTTCTTACATTTGCTTAAACCAGTCACAACTCTTTTTTAAACAAACAAAACTAAAAACAGATGCTTATTGGATGTTCAGTATTATCAGCTAACTCCTAATTTCAGAGAAGCAGCTGAGTTTGCAGACACCTCTGACCCTGACATTTGTCCAACGCCTATTCTAGTGCCATAAGTCAAGATGGGTTTCTGTGTTATTTTTCCCTATCTTCAGTGTTGAATTTTATAGGATTTCCAGTCTAATGCCACAGAAAGTACCATCCACCATTATAAGGATTCAAATCAATCAGCTGACTGACAGAAAAATAGAGTCAATCATTATAGAATCTGATAATCTACTGAAAACTCATCTCAGCATAAGGCAGAATAAGATGTCAAAAGATAAGAAGTTAAATTATACAAAATTAAGTGTGTCTGATTAGATACCATAAAGCATAACATTATAAAGCAAAAGAAGAATAAGGGAACATAAGAAAAAGTGGACAAGTGAGTGATACAGGTGGTTTTGTTCTTTCCAGTATACAAAAGACCTCATTAAAAAGTGTCCAATAAATATAATATATAGAACTTACTGTCCCAGAACAGCATGCAGGAATGTATGCTCTCTCTCTTTCTCTCTTTTTTTAAAAATATATACATTATTCACACACATAAGGATAAAATTTTCTGTCACACCGACAGAATAATATATAATAATATAATATATAATAAATATACCTCAATTTTCACATCAATAGGCATAAAGAAATAAAATATTTAGAAGAATATGTTTCTCTGTTTGAAATGATAATACACAATTTAAACTGCAATTTTATCTAAAGCAGAATAGTCTTCTTCCAAGATCAACTGGGTATTTTTATAATATTCCATGCATAAGAAAGCAGAGTAGAATAAAAAGGCTAGCTCAGCACTGCAGGAGAAACCAGGTACTGGGTTGTCTTTATTTTTTAAGATTGTTTTGATATGATTCCTTCTGCTGATTTTGGCTGGGGTGGAGCTAACTTTCTTCACAGGTGGAACTGTGGTAAGGAACTAAGGAACTCCTATGGTCATTGGATTGGATTGGATTTGTGACCAAAACAATGTTGATAACACACCCATGTTTTAGCTGTTGCTGAACAGTCCTGCACAGCATTCAGGCCTTCTCTATTTCTAATGCTGATGTTCAGCAAGTAGACTGGGGATGAACAAGAAGTTGGGAGGGGCCAAGCCAAATCAACCAAAGGCAAAACTCATAACACATGACATCATGCTCAAACAAATCTGGGAAAACAATGAGGAAGCAGGAGAGAAATTCAGAGTTTTGATGCTTGTCTTCCCAAGCATTGGTTACATGTGATAAAATCCTGCTTTCCTCGTAATGTGAAATGTAGAAATGTGAGTTCTAAATGGAACTTAGAAATACTGTGGCCAATTGGACTAGGAAAGTGATAAAATTCACTGTATTTGGCACTGGTGAGGCCACACCCCAAATCCTGTGTTCAGTTTTAGGCCCTTCACACAACTGAGGTGATGGAGCCTGTCCCGAGAAGAGCAATGCAGCTGGGAGGGGTCTGGTGCACAAGTCCGACAAGCAGCAGCTGAGGGAGCTGGGGGTGTTCATCCTGGGGACAGGGAGGCTCAGGAGGGGCCTTGTCAGTCTCTACAGCTCCCAGAGAGCAAAGCAACATGGGGGTCAGTCTCCTCTCTCAGGTAACAAGTGATAGGAGAAATGTGTCAGGGGAGGTTCAGATTGGATGTTGGGAAAAATTTCTTCACTGAAAGGGTAATCACATATTGCAACAGGCTAACCAGGAGAGTAGTGGAATAACCATCCCTGGAAGAGTTCAAAAAGGGTGTAGGTGTTGTGCTGTTTAGTGCCAGAATCGGAAATGTTAGGTTAATGGCTGGACTTGATAATTTTTGAGAAGTCTCTTCCAGCCTTAATGATTCTAAGAAATGGCTGAACACCTGCACACTGACAGGAAGGAGCTGACTGAATTCCATATTTTGCATTGCTTGTTCACACAGCTTTTGCTAAAATTGTTTAAATTGTCTTTCAATTCATTAGTTTTCTTTCATTCACCCTTCCAGACCCTCTTTGCCTCCCCATGAAAGGGCAGCAAGCAAACAGCTGTGTGGTGCTTAGCTGCCAACTGCACGAACCACACCAGCCCTCACGGGATCCAGGCTGTAGTAAGAATTACAGAATCTGTGATATGATTGTGGAAGACACCATTTGGTTATGATCCTGGCAAGACCTGGGCAAAATGGAATTACTACAATAATTCGGCAAGCTAGATCAAGCTAGATTTACACAAGACAGCCTCATGAAACAAAGTTATTAAAAAGGCATTAGGACAATCTTTATAAAAATTATTAGGCTAATTAATAAATTATTCCAATAATCTGAATGATCACCAATATTCTGTCTGGATGAGCAGATTCAGATAGTTCAACTGACTTCTCAAACAGTAAATTGTTAAACTATTCACCATTTCTATGAGAAATACAGTTAAATTCTTAACATTTCTAGTATCTCTCTCAAAAATACAGAATTTGTTTTGTTTACCCAGAAAGACTGTACTACTACAAGGAGAGGGGGGAAAGTCTCTTCCTGTATATATTTTCCACAGCTCCAGAAGTAATGGTGCTGGCAGAAGGAGATGATGGGGAACGCATATGGGAAACAGGAAGGAGCAGGACTCTTGTTTTCAACAGCAACGTGCATTTACATTGTCTTCAGCTGATGACCAAATTGTACCTTGGTTTTCACCCACTGTCTCCACACTCTAATCTGGCAAATCACTTTTTTTAATGCTTATTACTATCTCACACAAGACAAAAATCTTTAAATATTAACAAATCAGTCCATAAGCTCACACCAGGGAGAAAAGACAACATGTATATATGTGGACCTTCTCTAAAAGAGTGTCTTTCACTTGTCTTTTTTAAGTCCTTGAAGCCTTATTTTCCCTCTGATAAATTTGGTCTGTGATGAATATATTTTTCATTTTGCCTACAAATAATAATAAAGAACAAAGCACAAAATAACCAGTGGGAAATGGGTGAGATTAAGGGAGTGATTATCTTTGACAAGTGATGTCTAAGATCCGTATAACATATATCAACATATACGAACATATATTAGGCCCATTAGGAACATAATCCACAGGAATTTTCAGAGGAAACAGATACTTAATGCAGCTTACACTATGCATAACTTTATAAACCACTACACTATTTGGCAATAAGTTTCTCTTTTCAGATGTGGTTACCTTTCTGGAAGAATTCCTCTAATTTCTCCTTGAAGGGTTGGAGATGTTCTTCAGAAGACTCTCTGCAAACTAACTTCATCTGCTTTTCAGAGGCTACAAAAAGAAGAGACACGTTTATGACAGAAGTAATGTATCAAAAGTAGATTTCAGCACCATAAGAGCCTGTATCTAAATTTGTCACCTGAACTTATTTTAGAGGTAATAAATAAGCACTAAGGAATCCAGCAATTATATTAAAATAAAAATACTAGTCTAGCTAGTATTGCTAGCTATATATATATATATACACTAGTACACTAAATAAAAAATTCTATATGTGTTTAAAGAGTAGAATTTGTCTTTCGTAAGGAATTTGTTGTAAAACTCCTGCAGTGTGCTAGGGCTTGCTACTAAAAGAGCCTGCCTCACAGACTAGGTTCTAGATGGTGTATTTAAAGCTTTAAGGTCTGTTTCTGGGGTGAGTGAAGGATGCCTTGTATCTGGATTGATTTTAATCAATCACTGCCAGGCATCCCACACTCAACCATTTTTCCTGAAACAGATGCAGAAATTCAGCATTACTTAAGTATTCCATCCCCAGACAATGATATGAAACAGTTGAAGTATGTAAGAAAGTTAACTTACATTTAAGTGCAATGTGTTTATTGTTTATTCTATATGCTATTTTAAGAACCCTGCCAATTTCTGAAAAACTTCTTTTTTTTTGCCAATGAATTTTAACAGGCCTAGAACTTCTAGTAAACTTGGTGCATTCCAGTGTTCCACATTAAAGATGATGAGAGGCAGAAATCAAAATGAAATTACTTTCCATTTAGCAACTGAATGTATGAACCACTACAAGATTTTTCTTCCATAGCTTTTCATTCCCAAGAAGCTAATTTTAGATGGAAATTTATTTTGGAGTTAAACCTAAGACTTACAGTTTGGCTGCATGAACTGTCTTCACACCATATTGCTACCACCATTAAACAAAAATTAATGGAAAACTGTGGAATCAGAAGCTGAGTCTGTGTAATTAAAATGTCACATTATTTAAATTTGCAATGCAGTGTAAAAAGTCAATGGAAGGTTGAAAACAGATGCATATATTTTACCGTGCAAGTAATATTGTGCTTATAATACACTTGGACTATCAGGACACACTGAAAAGAACCACAGCTTTTCAATTAATTGAGAGAAGAAACACATTTGTACAATTCCTATAGAAAAATACTAAAAAATACCCACTCCCACCTACGAGTATATTTTAATTTAGCAACCCTCCACGACTCACGCAGCTTGTGTAAAATGGCCTGGGCTGCAGTCTAAGCATATCTTTAATCTACAGTCTTGTAACTGGCAGCATATGACAAACCTTTCAAATGATTCAGAGTAAAGTTAATGGGTATTTGTCTGTATGCCGGATAGTGGGTAGAATGGAGTGGTGATTTAAACACACTAGATTGGGAAATAAAATCTTTTATTAGCTGCTCAGTTATGTGTCTTTAATAATTTAAATTAAGCAAAAAAGAAAAATGCAAAATCAGGGAAGTTTATATGACATCTTAAGATTATTTTCTTATGATACATGTTGCTTACCATTAAAAATTTGAACTTTCTGTGAATGTCACAATACACTGATTGAAATGCGTGTATGCTTAATATTTATGTTTGCAGAATTAGGAAGAGATTGTAATCGAGCAAATTGTAACACTATGGAAAACAACAGACATTAGAATTTTATAAGTGGAAAAAATCTAACAAAATAACAGTATTGTAAGTTTCTGACTGTGAGTTTGAACAGAGTTAACACACAGGTTTGTGGGGTTTTTTTGTTTAAACAAATCAACAGAAGATCATGAGGGAATATTTAGAAATTATTTTGGATAAACAGAAAATGATAAACCTGTAGAAGTAATATAGTATGCACAATATGTTCAGACATTTGAAACATAGTAAATGCCTATGGTTCTTACCGTCATGTAAGGTTGCAACAATTGCAAACCAGTATTTCTTTTATAATACACTCACATAAATTTATATAAATCTATCCAGAATCAATTTCTGTGAATATGTATTAGACTAATAGACTTGTAGGTACAGTAGTATCTAAACACACTTTAATACACACTAGAAAGGCATTTTCCCAAACATATGGTGTTGCTAATGCATCACCTGAAGCACTGAAAGCTTCCTGGATGCTTCCTACAAGCTCTAATAATACAACATTTAGAAAGGTTACTCAGGTAGGTCCCATGTATATCAGTGACCAAGACTAGGATGAACTGCTTCTGAAGTAAAAAGAAAGCACATATAAACCACCTTGAGTTATTTTTTAAAAATACTGAGATTACTAACACTAACCTTAATCAAATGACAAAAACTACAGGAGAAATCTGGATAAGAAGTACCAACACATAGAGCATATAGAAAAAAAAAAAGGATTTGGGTAGTGAATTCTTAAGAAGAATCCCAGCACTCCTAACAAAGAGATCAATATTTGGAATGAGGAGAGAGGAACAGTAAGGAGAAAGGCACAGAAATGAAGAAAAATGGGACAGATGACATAGAGTAAGTGAATCAGGATGCTGATTAAAACTCCAAAAGTTTGAGATGAAGGAAAATGAGGTGAGATACCAGTTTCAAATGCTTAAAGTGATCTTGAAACAATGAAATTGAAAGAGACAGAAAAAGTCAAGTTAAACACTGGCAAATTCACTATTGTAAAGCCCGAAAAAGAGATCTTTTAGACTGAAGAACGTTAGAACATCACCAAATTTGCTTGGGGATAGCTATGGCAAGGAATGATGGAAGTGTCTTCAAAGGAATCACCAATCAGATACGCGTAAAGGCATATTTTGAAGAGGAAAAAGCATTTAATGACACAATTAATGTGAAGTTTTTGATTAAAATGGCAGTTGTAATGATACATATTAAAGTCGGGTGGTCTTTGTCAAGCTGCTTTTGTAATGGTGGAAGTCTACCATACAACTGTATGACCTACCTCAGTTCTACACAACCTAACAAAAAAGTTTCCGGTAACTAGCATTCAGTAAATTTCCTGTTATACAAGGGTTTTTGTTTAGTTGGCTTTTTATTTACTTGAAACTTAAAGTCAAAAATGTGATGCCAAACATTATATAAAAGAACCCCTAAAACTGGAAAGTCTAGTTCCATAAATTGCTTTGATTTTCCTTGGTAAAAATACTATAACAGGAGGGAATCTTACATCTATTCTTAATACTTCGTTCTCATATTCACTACAGTACAAAACTTTTCCTCTTTGAAAGAAAATTACTTCAGTAAAGTTTTTATTAGAATGATCTGGAGGTAAAGGATCGTATTATACATTCCTTCTTTTAAATATACACTGAAAAGCTGCTTTCTGAAAAAATGTATTTCTGAAATTCTGAGGAATCCGAGGGAATTCTGAGGAAGCTGCCAGCTATCACACCACACAGACACTTCACCTCTCACCATCTCATTCCAAAATGACCATTTGGGCAAATAAAAAACCTGTTTCAGCATTACTGAGTTCAAATAGATGCTAATTCTCCACTACTGTAATAAACTTTTGGTTCTTTTCCTTGGTATGAGCTGTATATTAGTGAAATTCAATGTAATATGCTATTTTGAAAATTGTTTATTTCTAAATGAGCTATTGCAACCAAAAAAAAAAACCAAAAAAAGGAAAATACAAGTGTGCAAAAGTATTTGAAAGCCCTTACAAATTTTTGGATGTACATCATTCTCCACCCACTACAAATCTTGGCTACAGAAATGGAAATCATTAGCAAAACATTAAAACAAAGCTGGAAACTGCTGATTATCAGTATGCCACTGTCTACAGATTTAATGCAGTACTTGGCTCAAAAAGTTCTTCAAAAATCCCCAATATAAGTGAAAATATTTACAAAGTAGAATGTCTCTCACTTAATGCCTATTGGGCAATAGTCTTAAAACTCCACAGACACTTGTAAATCTGTCAAAAGAATCATGGCCCATAAACAAACTTTCATGTAAAGAGCATTTCTGTGTCAATCAGACACGATTTGGAATTTTTTAAGCACCATTTTAAAAGTAAATGCAAAACCAGAAAGAGTTTAAAGTTGATAACAGTAAATTACTAACTATTTACTCACCAGAACCCACCAGTAGCATTTACAGGAATCAGCCTGACAGCAAAACCAAGTATCAACACCATGAATTCCTATAAACCTGTCACTGACACTATCCCCTATGAGTTATGCTTCTGTGAAAGCTGCTAGAACTCGCCCACTCCTGTCTGTTCAGAGTACGGCAGGTTATACTGCCAGGCTTGTTCTTTTGTTACAATGCAAGCATATCTTTGACAGAAGGATTACTATTTGATGATAATTTTTTTTAGAACTCTTACCTTTTCTGTTTTGAAGAATGTTTCAAATCATACTGCAAATGAATTCAGTGTAGTGCTAAATAACCCCAAATTTCTGTATGAGAGAATCTGTGATCTTTTACAGTGCAGAAACCTGTTACACTGCTTGAATCTATACGCCCAAATAAAAACCTAATAAACATCCAATGAAATTCATAAATTTATATTATTCAGCAAGTGCTATAAAATTTTCTCATGATTTCTTGGGTTCCTTTGGTTTTTGATTTATTAATTTTCTTGCTTGGAAACAACTTTGCAAGCTAATCAAATAGTTACTGGTGGAGATGCATGTGTAACCATTGGACACTGCTGCAGGATCTGGTTCTAGTCTCCTGTTATAACATGCACTTAGGTACCTACTTACTGGAGCTGTTCACATGATATTAATTGAATGCATTTTGCACTATCTACAGCTTTTGCACTTATGTATAAACTTGCACATAAATTTTCTTTCCAAACAGAATTTTAAATAATGTACAGAAGGGAAGAGATTAATTTTGATTCCGTGGGAGCATGGTAAGAATTTTAACAACTTCCAACTGCAAGAGACTATGCTGCTACTGACTCAGAAAAGTTTCACAGACAGTATTTTATCTGCCCTTTTGGACACATTTTGATAATCAGTACATGACAATAACAGAATGCACAAATGTTCAAGCACTGTCACCAAAGCCAGAGTGGAGCTGACTGACAGAGAAGCCTTTGAAGAAAGCAGAGATGGAAATGATTCCATGATCTCCAACAGCGGGGTGGGAAGTTTTCTAAGACAAAACTATCTGAGAAAAATGTAAAAGGGCATCAGACTGTGGTAGCACTTTGTTCTCAAGCTTAGTTTTTATTGCCTTAAATAAAGGTCAAAAATTTAATGCAAAAAGTGTTAACACACATAAAACTAAATACACATTCTAACCTACTAATTGCTTGTATAACTACTGTTCCATGAAGATATTTTCAGCTAATTTAAAAGAAGAAATGTGCTTCTATATACAGTAATTTTCTTCACACATTAATAATTCCTTTTTCTTAAAAAATAATTTCAGAGGATAGAAGACAGTAAGCAAAAAGTCCAGTCTTTGTCTGTAACACATTTCCTCATGACACACAGCAATAAGTATCTTTTTAGGTGCTCTACCTGTCACGTATAAATGAGACAGAAAAAACATTTCAGTGGTATGTCCTAAGATGTGGGAAGTGAAATAATTTAATTAGTGGCATACAAAACACTCTGTAAAGTTCACCCATTCTGAAGGAGTCAGACATCTTGACAATTCTCACAAGCTGGATCAGATATTCCACCTTTGCCTTTTGAATGGGCTTCGTTTGTTTATTATAAGTTCAACATCATTTTTGAACTTTCAGAGTTAGTGATGGCATACAGAGGAACTTTCAGAACTTAGTTTCAACTACCCTAAACCAAACTTTTTTAGCTCCTTGTTTGGTGAAAGCGCATCAACATTTTATACAAATAATTTAAAAACCTTTCTGTTAAAATTGTTTCTCAAGAATACATTTAGCAAAATGAAGAAAGACTGCTAGAAAAACTAAATATTTTTCACACCATAGCAACATATCTGAGCCTCTGCTTAATGTACTCCTTCTGAAATGGTAGTTTACATTCAGGGCACCCTTCAGCAGAGAAGCACACTGCAAGGGACTGAACAGTACATAGAAATGATTATAATGACTAAAGCCTCATAATTTTCCAGTCAAGTCTTTGAAAGATTCCTGTAAGTGATTCCAGCACACATGATAAGTAGAAAATTTTTGTTAAGTGTCAAGATCCAAACATACAGAACTCCACACATCATTAAGATCTGTCAAGAGTGTAGAACTCTGCATTAGCAGAATCTGCTGAGAAACTGGAACATTTCCCTCCGCTCTGAACAGTAGAAAAAAAAGAATATTTTGAAACTGAAGAGTCTTGTCTGGGTAATTGAGAGGAAGACAACATTTTTAAGAAGCAAGAATAATATTTTCATCAGATGAACTAAGATTTTTACTGTGTTAAGAAAAAAAAGGACCTTTCAAATACTCAAACATTTTATCACTTATTACACTGAATGAGAGATCAGATATAAGAGAATTGGATAACGGCTGAGATGGTTTATGAACTGAAACTGTAGAAGCCAGAGAAGTGATCTGCTATTTTCCTCTCTATAGCTGGATCTCTGATTTTATGTGCAAGACAGATCATAAAGTTGGACCTAATTAATTCTTCTACCAAGTTGGAAGACGTTTAGTTCAGCTGGAGCATTCAGCTTAGATTTAAAATCATGTGAATTCATAAACTACCTGCAATATTAGCAGGAACACTTCTCAAAGTGCTAATGAGCCCCACTATTACTAATTTGCACCCCAGAATCTGAACTAATGCAGTTTCAATCTTTGATACGTGACTATCCCAATTCTAGCAGAAATCTGTCCTGTCTTACTGCATACTTCTGCAAAGAGGAAAAGCTGATGAGGTCCATAAATATGAAGTCATGGTTCCCCCCAACACTACTATTTAACACTCTCCAAACTACATAATTCATTATACATCCTACACATTGATAGTGACAGTATTCCTCCTGTTCCCAGATGTACACTACCTGCTCCCAGATGTATTCTTCATAGTTACGTAACTAACGCTTAACACACACACGCGTATTTATTTATTTAAAAGGGCACACAAAAAAGTGCACAGAAAATCATAAATGTGGTATTTCCCAGATTCAGTTTAGAATCTTAACATTTGCAGAATGATTTTTAACAAGAAATTTCCGAGAATTCTTTAGCCAAAGGACAAAAAAAATTATAAAAAAAAATAACAGCATGCCATTGTTTAACCAACAGAAAGCTTTCTCCCTGTGCCTTTATGCACACATGCAGACATCTGCTTTCAGGAAGTAAACCCTTCAAAAGCATAATTGCTTTTCTCCTCTATTATACATCTGAATGTTTAAACCATTTATACCATTCTGTACTATCCTTTTTTATATTAAAACCTAAAAAATCAGTGAAATTTTAAGAAATTACCTACTTAGAAAAAATACTAAAGGTATTCACATATGAATGTTATCGGTGTAACACTGGAAAAAAGTTAGCTTTATTGTAAAATAAAATCCAATGCACATATAGAAAATGCATTTTAAATGCTTGTGTTGGATCTTTCTAAATCAAAAGAAACTGAAATACATCTCACCCTGCTGAAGCAAGAGACTATTCAAAAAGTGGTCAGAAATCTCTGAGAATGAAGAGCGCCAACTCTTGCAAAAAAACCCTTTTCCTGTACAAAGCCATCCTTTGCTCTTTTCCTTTCATCATTTTGCATTGCTTCAAAATAGATAATGTAAATACTGGAATGTGGAAAAACAGTGAAACCACATACAAAACAACATGCTTCTTTTATGCTATTACCTAGAGAAATAACACATGCACCTTTTTGGCTCCTCACATTCCACTATCCAATTCAAATTTCTACTTGCTTGCACTTCCAAAATTTCAAAGAACATATAACTAACATAAAGAAAATTAAAGTATGTCCTGTAAATTATCATACAACTTCTCTGCTCCTGCTGGGAAGATTTTATAACATGTATGTTACTCAGACATTTAAGCCCCTCTTTTAAACTGACTTAAAACATTTAATTTAAATTAGACTAAGGCATCAATTGGTTGAAAATATTTTGGAAGAGTGTTTGATACTTTCTGGAATGCTATCATCCTGCAATGAATAAGCAATAATCTTTTATCAAGACAGCTATTGACCCTAAAAATTATTTAGAGAGTTAATACTAAAAATTGATATAATACTTACAATTTTCTTGATGTGATTGAGTAAACTTACTGCCTATCAAGCAAATCAAACAACAGACAAAAGCCCTCAACATTGTAATCCTTGCACTATTGATTATTACTGTTTCATGATTATACTAAAGCTCTAGTACATAGAACAGACTTTACTAAAGGTTGTATTATGTGTGAACTGAATATATAATTCCACCTGAACAAATGATAACCCATCAAATTAAGTTCTGAATCAAAGTATACATAGAAATCCAACAAAATCAGAAATTACCTCCATCTATTAATTGAAGTCATCAATTAATCTCTAGAACAAAACCAAGCTATAGTTAATTAGGGGACATTTTGTTGCAAAACTCTTTCACTCAGTTTGAGGACTCTGATGGGAAAAGACATTTAGTTTTAAATTAACTTCTTGGAATAATACCAATTAAACTTTTCTGCCTTTGTATGTTTTCCTATTGATAAATATATTCCTTTCCAAACCTTGATAAATTCAGATGTTTTTCAGTACTTTAAATCTGGAAAATCAGAGTTTTAGTCTGCATGAACTCATTATTTTTTCTTTTTGCAGTTTCCTCCTTGACTCTATTTAAAGTAATAGTTACTGAAAGCATTGAGAATGAGTGACTCTTTTTAACTTCCATCCATTTCTTATTTCTAAATTCTCTTCCCTGCTTTGCAATAGAATGTGATACATAGCTACTTGAAGAAGCACTGAATGAGAGCAGTGTAGGTGCAGCCTACCTTGGTTTCCATTTTTAACAATTCAATAAATATCTTTGCTCTTTCATTTGTTAAGGTCAAGATTACAAAAAAGTTACAATAAACATCACATTGTATTACATGAAGCATCTAATATTGCTTTCCTTTGAGGAACGGAGCAGCACAAAATTTTAAAATTTTATGTACTGTATTGCAAAGAAGAGGAATGAGTATGACAGATGGAAACAATCTGCAGGGCAACTAATTTATTCAAAATTGTTCAACTTTGGACATGGATTAATAAAAGGATTCATGGCAAAACTTATACTAGTCTATCAAACTTCGGTAAAGTGGCTTTCTTTCTGAAAATTTTTTATGACTACACATTTAAAACATTCTGTGCTTATTCCAGAAGAATACCAATTTCAAGAATACCAAGTGGTATTGTCCAAATTAGAAGGTAAATCATGTTCGGTCACAGGGAAAGAAAAATGTGGGAATCATTAATTGCCCTAGACAAGGAACAAGATGTCTTACAATCTTAAGCAAAGCAAAACCTTTTCTTTCCATAACTCTCCAGATTAACCAGCACATGTTAAATGAATAAATGTATCTGCTTATGATACTGTGCATCATTTCAAAAACTTGGAAATACACCAACAGACATGGAGTGAAAACCTGAGTTACCAGAAAATTCTTTCTAGTTGGATGTTAGAATGGAACCAGATTTCACCCTAAAATTTTCATCTTACCATCTAATATCCACTTTTTTCCCCTTAAAAGCCTATATTAAATGCATATTTTTGTTTCTTATTCTTTTTAACCTAAAACACTCATGATTAATAGTTTGTTCTGGGATATGTTTTAAAAACCTGTTGGATTAAGGTTCTCAAAAAACCTTTTGAATTCTTGAGTCTAACTTCAGTCTAATCCCTTCAGAGTAAAGTTAGCCTGTACCTTTAAAGTCTAACCTGAAAGATTTAAAAATAGCAAACTGTATGGAACTCAATCTATTTATCTGAAAAGGCTGAAAGAGTTTGTACTCCATTTAGATTTGAACTCTTGGTTCCACAGTGTCTAGGTATTTCAAACCAGAAGTTTATACCATGAGGTTTATAAGACATGACACTCATGATAACTCCATCTTTCCTATGTTAATATCCATGTTAGAAACATAAATGAATGCCTTGATAAACTAGTCAAATATATTTTTAAATATTAAATGACAACTCATATGAAAAGTAACTATCAAAATTGCCATTTCAGTTGCAAGAAGTGATATGTTTCTTTTTTCTTAATCATTTCTTTAAAATCTTAGAAAAAAGGAAAGTAATTTACAGGAACATTAGTTCATTCCCTAATGACACAATGAAAACCTCTCTTCCATTTATTACCTTTGCCTCATCCCACTTTCAAGGTAATCTGCTTGAGACCTTAGCCAACAAACTGTGAAACAAATCCAATGTACCCTATAACACAGGCAGCCCCAGTTAATATTGTTCAAATTATTTACATCTGAAGGGCCGCGCCTGTCTGGATAGCTGGGCCCGACGCTTCTCTGGACTTGGTTTCTGCTACTCACATCTGTTTCAGCTTTAGACTTTCACTGGTATTCTGCCAGCAGCCACAACTTTTTAATGGCTACAATAAACTACAGAGACTCATCAAATCTTTGTTGTACGTGTTAAAATTATAACCTCTTCAATTAAAATTCTAATTTAAAAATTAACTAGAGCATTAACTGAAGAAAATAATTTAAAAGGGAATCTTTGAAAAAAGATAAGTTCTTATGTAAGTGATTGTTTCTTTGTTTAAATGTAAGAGAAATAATTACAGGAATGCTTATTAGAATCTGTTGCATATTTCTAAGTGATAAAATACCAACATCTGAAAACATTTCCACAACCTTTTTCATTTCACATCTTTGCTGTCATTAACTTTGTATGTTAATTGCTTTGGCTGGCTTTAACATACACCTTTACAAAGAATTATGGAAACAACCTCAAGATAACAATTTTTCTAGATTTGCTATAAATACCTACAAAAATTTGATTTAGCAACCAGAAATCAGTGATTACAAGAAAGCTGAAGTTTTTATCTTAGAAGAGTTTAGCTTTCCCTACTTGCTGTTTGTGCTTTCGCAATGTCGAACAAATATGATGTGAATGTCCCAGCCTCAATGCAGATCCTGCACAACTAAGATGTATGACAGCAGGACTACATGCTGAAAAAGTACAAGATCAAACACAGATCATGTTTCTGCAAAAACTAGCCCAAAAGAGGGCAGGCCAAGGGGCTTACAGGGCCAAGCGATGAGAGGAGATAGAGCACTCACTTATGCCCGGGTTGAACAAACAACAACTGATACTTTCCTACCACTATTAACCTTTGAAATTATCCTAAGGATGGCAGTGACCTAATCCAGCAATTCCTAGCTGTAAGGATAAACTATTTTGTAACGGTTTTCAGCGCCTTCCATTGAAACAATTTGAAAATAATTATCTTGTTCAGCTCTTATTATAAAAGGACTCTTCCATTCTGGTGCAAACATGTAAATCTAAATATAAAAGTTTTTCCATGTTTTTATGCAGATTCTCTTCCTAAACCCCATCTTCCACACAGAACTCCCATAGTAAAGTATAAACTTTTCTATAACAAGAAAAAGGCTTAAAATATTCAGTCATCATTTGCTGAATTTATTTTAGAAAATTGCATGCAGCACAAAATAAAAAAGAAACTGCTTGGAATACTTAAGAGAACAACCCTTCCTACTTTATGTCCACTCAGTACCTTGATTGATAGATGAGTTGGGTTTCTGAGCCCCTCTTTATAATAAACATTTTTAAATGTTTATTTTATGTCCCAGGGTGAAAATATTTTGAACTGGAGCTTTCAATTTCCCTTTGCTCTGCCTTGGCAAGCTGTGTTTTATTTCTACATTAATAGTATCCAACTCTTTCTTGTAGCTTTTAAATTGTTGTTATACAAGTACTGAAGAAAGTATTTATGTTATGGAGCTAACAGATATCTATAGTTAAACACATAGTTCTGGAGAAGCCAGAGAAAAATTCACACTAAACTAAAGAAATATTCAGAAAGATTTCTTTAGGGGCCTTTCGATTGTAAAAGGGAAAATTACTTTTCAGGATCTCTACTTTCATTTTTATTAAGTCATGAGTTAATTTTTTTTTCTTTCTAATTTATGTGAGTAATTTGTGCTACAGTGTAAAAACTCTAAATGAATCAACACTATAAACCTAATTAGCAATAAGAAAACCTCATAAAGATCACATTTTAAATGGCACTTTGTTGTTAGCAGAATAAATGTGAAAGTTCCCAGTTACCTTCTAGATCTCTCTTCAGTTTCCTTAAGTCTTTTATTAGGTCTTCAAATTTAACTTGGGAGGCCTGGAAAAAATCCTGTGGTTCTGGTAAAGGAAAAATACTCTTGTCTGTTCCTGCTTCCTAAACAAACAAACAAACAAATAGGCCATTAAGAAAATTGAATGCATTTCCAGTGAAATAAATAGCTTTTTGAAAAATATTCTCATCTATGAAACAGTTTTAAAACTACAAAAATAACATATTTTAAATCATTCTTGCTAAAACAACATCTCATTCAAGATTAAATACTGACCATTCAGAGTATTGAAACTTCCTTTTAGATGTTGTAAAGCAAACTGTGCTCAATTTAAATTTTGAAACAACATTAAACACACAATATTTCAGTTAATTTTATGTCAATAAAGGTTCAGATAAGGGATTAGAAGTTTCTTTAAAAAAGATAACAGGAATGCCCATTTTAATGCAAGAAGGGATCTTATGCCAGAAGTTTGTGGTTTCACTCTCTCACAATTCATTAAAAACACACACACTTTATAAGCATAAATTGAAAACCCTATCCATATATTTCCTGAAGCAGTTTATACAGATAAAAATAGGCAGTTGAATGCATGTGGCTAAATAAATAACAGGGGTTAAAGTCTGTATGGAAATCCTAAGTATATACCTTATTTTTAGCACAGTAAGAAAAATGAATCAGAAGTAAAACAAATAAACAAAAACTCCCCACAAACAAGACAAAACAAAACAAAACAATCCGGCAACCAACCAACAAAAAACTTTTACAAGGTTCAACGCAGTATCTCCAGTGGAATTTTAAGAAGTAAAGCATGTATAAATGGTATTAATATGACATTGCTGTGTATAAGCATAAATTACTGAGTCTGAAATATGCATATACCTGTATAGATTTCAGTCTGTAATATTGGAAAACTCATAGGTTGGAGAACTAATTGTTTTGTGAATGGGGAAAGAATAATTTTGTAATTATAAAGATATGAACATTTTGGTGGAGAAAGTGCAATGGATGATAATTACCCTGTGTTTATTTCCTCCCAAGGAAGATATACTGTTTTGTTTCACAAAATTCCTTGATGTAAAATTACAGTATAGTAGGAAGTTTGCATCAATTTAAATAAATCAATTAAATATTTTAATAAATTAATTAGAAAGCATTAAAAAATCCCAATACCCCCCAAAAACCCCAAACCAACAAAACCACCAACCACAGAAAACACAAGCAAGAGAAACAAACAAACACAAAAAACCTTAAAGAAAGAATGATACAGATCTACATATCTTGGGGCTACTAACTCATTAATTTAACAACCTTATGTAAGAATTAAAAAGAAGAAGAAGAAAAAAAAAGAAAATCAATTTAAATTGTTGAAAATCATTGTTAAAATAAATTAATAGCAGCATTATAATTTAAAATACAATGGTTTAAATTTTCCACTCAATACGTTTGGCTATTTCCAATACCAAATATACATATATACATATATATATATATATATATATATATATAATATAACAATGTATACAATATATATAAATGCATATACAGAAGAGTATCACATACAACAGAATTTAACTCACAGCAGCATTTGAACACCTAACTTCATTCACATGAGCTGACTCACCTATCTTAAAATACCAACCTGTCCTCGCATTTTTTGTCCTAAGAGAGAAACCATGCTTTTGCCTTCCAATATCATGACATCAAAAGAAATTTTACAATGTTACAGCCACCCAGATATAATAAGGCAGGGGTGGAGTGACCACCTGTCCAGTCTGCAACAGTCACAGCTAATTGCCTGCGGTTCTCTCAACAACCAATGTAAAATTTCCCAAAGTCTTGTCTTGAAACTTATAGCAAATTTCACGCCTATTGAGGTACACAACTATTATAAGAAAGCAAAAGAAATGGATTTTATTTTCCCATCAGAGGTACTATGTTCAGATTCCTATAAAGCTGTTACAAACCCTTTTACCATCTCTTAAAGAAAACCAGCTTTGGAGAAACAGATAGACCAAATCATTTACCTTATCACAATGGCGTAGGTAATACATGACGACATAATCCACAAGATTAATACCATTATCCTAGGAGAAATTAAAGATGTGTGATTAACACTGACTCAATGCGTTAAAATGTACTCTATTTAAAATTAAATTAATTACTATCTTATACTGCTGTGAGAAATAGGATTCACAACATTTTTAGCCTTATTTTAGCAATATTTTTAGCCTTAGCATTACTGACCAAAAAAAATTTGATCTTTTACAACACTGACTTCATCGTACAACTAGATCCAGAGTTTGTTTTGGTTTTAAATTCCAGGTAAAAATACATGCAGAGAAGAATACACAGGAGAAGCTGTCCCCACATTTTATGTTATAATAGAAGGCATTAAAGAATAATAATATTAACTCAAATAACAATATTATTGAATAATATTACTCTTAAGCATAATATCAACTAAATATTACAGTCACCTCAGATACATTGATGTGAACAGAATTTCTTGATTCCTATAGTCTCAATCATCTATAAGAAGAATTCAAAAAAGGTATAGGTACTTTACATATTTTATTCTAAATATAAAATCAGATAGCATTCAACTAAGAAGTATACTTCATGCCTTGTTACCATACAAATAGGAATTTTAATTCTCACTTTATGGAAACACCATTTCCATGTTCCTGCACACAACTGTAAACAGTATTTTATTTTGTTACATGTCATTTGGTCAGCATGGGCCAGATGAACTAAGGAAAAGTTATACATTACATTCAGCAATATAAAAGAACCATGATATAGGGAATTATATCTGGAATGCCTTTGAAGTTTTTTGGATGTGTTTTCATATTTTATATTGACAGGTATCAGAACAAACATTTGTATGTGAACGATGTCTGACTTCCTGAACAGAGCTGCCTTGTCTATAAGAGAGTCTGCAGCGCATTATATTTTATTAGTATCATACACCAGCAAAATTCTTAACTAAGTAAGTCACTGCTGTCATGCAGAAAAAGCCACCCTGCATGTTTAAGAGTTTTAGAAGTCATTACTGGAGGGTCAAAAAATCTCTATAAAAAGTAACTTTCTAAGCTTATATGACAATAAATGACTTTTATGTGAAATAAGAGGTATTTAGCATTGGCTTTTTACCTTAGCTCATGGAATTCAGCTCAGTTAAGATGTATTTGCTGGCAATTCAGGAGAAGGGAGTAATGGGACAAAGGAAGGATACCTTAATGTTCAAATGTACAAGACCCTGAATTCTTCTTCTTTGCAATTACAGACTACCAATTATCTCTGAGGTTTAATGTCTGCCTGTAGCAACTGGACCCTTTGAGGTTTCATGCATTTTGAAGACTAATCGAAACTAATAACATATTTATTCTGGCTACCAGGAAACTGTAAATAACATTATTTCTTAGCTTGTCTCACTAAGGAACAAGCCTTACACAGTTACATTTTATATCAGTTACTCCTTTTCATAATGCATCCTTTTGGAACACGCTTGCTAAATTCAGCCACTTTGGAAAGTCCCAGAGATTATTATATTCTATGAAGTTTATAGATAGATAAAAGAGTGACACTAAACCTAGTAGTTCTATTGAGAAAAGTCAGGCAAAGCTGAGCTTTACATTTTTCTTCAAGACAGATAGCCAGCCAACAAACGCCCGAGTAATGGGAAACTTGGCCTGGTTCAAGTTAAGCTGCTGTTTGTACTGTGTCTTGTCCATGCAGTAGGACTGGGAAAAAAGTGGTTATATGAAACAGCTGAACCATCACAGTGAAGATGGAAGTAAGAATTAGAATCACAGAATCATTTCGGTTGGAAAATACCTTTAAGATCATTGAGTCCAACTGAAAATCCAGCATTGCCAAGTCCACCACTAAACTATATTCCAAAGTGCCAGCTCCAGGGTCATTGATTCCACCACCTCTCTGGACAGCCTGTTCCAATGCCTTATAACCCTTTCAGTGAAGAATTTTTTCCTAATATCCAAGCTAAACTTCCCTTAAAAGAACTTGAGGCTGCTTCCTCTCATCCTATTGTTTGTTACTTAAGAGAACACACCTACCTACACCTGGCTACAGCCTCCTTTCAGGGAGTTGTAGAAAGTTATAAGGTTTCAAGTGAGCATCCTTTTCTCAGTGCTAAACTACCCTAGCTTCCTCAACTGCTCCTTTTAAGACTTGTGCTCCAGACTCTTTATCAGTTTTGTTGATCTTTGGACATGCTCCAGCACCTCAACATCTTTAGGAGACAAAGGACACAAGTCTTTTGGGAAAAGCTTTCATTAAAACAGTTGCTCACTGAACAAGTAATTTACTGTGTTTCTACACTTTGTTAATGATGATATACACAAGTAAAACAAAATGTTCCATAGATATACTGTTTTGCTGACAGTGCCTGTCTCCCAAGTGCACTCCTGTGAACATGAAGCATAATGGGAACAAAAGCTTAAAATCTACATCTCTTGTAGTTAAGAAACCACTTCACATAAGAAAAGAAGAGCATGAAAGATTTTTTTCTTCACACTCCAAGTCTATACCAACATGAGCAAAAAATTATCTCCTATTCTTTGCTGCTTCCTATATCCATGTGGTGTCTAGGTATATTTCGGCAATGAACACCTTTAAGCAGTGTTTCCATTGCCTACCTTACTTAACACCTCCTCATCCGCCCTACTGAAATAAGAAACAAAGTAATCTCATCTCAGAAAGTGTCTATTCTTAGAACCTGACTTTGATCCTAGCATGACTAATCAAAAAATAGCTAGTGCTTCTCAATTTTTGACAAAATAATTTACTGCCATCTATAAGCATTTTCTCATGCATGCCACTCAAACTTCAAGTCCTACATCCATTTAACTGACAATTTTAAAAAAAAGACTGAAAGTATCTTGTTGGGTGTGACACCGCTTTGATCTCTCATACATAATTTGTTAGTGCATACACTACAATGAACAATTACTGATATTTTGTTTTTAAACCTGATTTTTAAAGAGTTTTTATTCACACAGAGCAACCTTCATGTAAGAGCATGAAAAAAGAATGGAGACATTTACTGGAGAAGACTTGAGCAGTCTGTGGTCTCTCACTTCTCTCTGCCCTACTGTAATTAAGTCCCTGCTAAAAAAAGAGACACACAGAAGTTCTCACATAACGTACTTATCCTAGTAGTACTGAACAGAAGAAATTAGATATTAAGACAACATACACGTACAGGAGAAGAAGGTGAAAAGCTAGGAGAAAAAGGAATGAAAACTGCACAAAGCACCTTGCTTTTTCAAGTAAGAATAGTAAGAAATAAAAAATTAACTTCTGACAGATGAAGGAACAATAAAAAAAAAAAAATCCCTTCAGAAAAATTATCTTTAGCCAAACATTAGTACTTACTCTGCTTTTGACATCCTTTAGTTTGGGGAGTATTTCCAAACCAAACCCATCAGCTTGACCTCGGGTCCTATTCCCTCCATTCATATAGTTTCCAAAAGCCAGAATCAAACCCAAAATTTCCTTTACACTTTTCATGCTCAGCAAAGCCTGGAAAATGGATACTGGTCTGTAAATTCGGTTGACACAAAAATTCTAATTGCTAATACAAAACATTTTATTCATTTTATTTTTGTTAAAGCTTTTTTCTTGTCTGGTTTTACCTTGGTAGGTAAGGAAAGCTGAAGCTGGTACAATAATCAAAACTTCAAGAGAAACTTTTTAGACTCTATCTCCCTAAAATACTATGTTTAATGTAATCCATACAAAGTAAACCATATGGCATAAAATACTATGTCAATAACAAAAAGATTAATGGAAGATTTCTAAACATTCTCAGAAGACTTCAAAAGTCTTATAGACATGGAGGTGGTTTATCATGAGTTTGCACAATGCAGAGTCAAATGGAGATGTGCTATTTTTGCTGCCATCAGGTTAGACTCAGCCTGCCACTCAGTCTGCTTCTCATAGGTCTGAAAATTCACATTCTTGGATCCATACTTAATCCAGATATAAGAGGGCTAAGGACTGACTAATTACATGCCTCAGAACAGAAAACAGTTCTAGAAACATAGTGTAGAACTAGTGAATTATTTTCAGTTACACATAAAGACATCTGTCAGTTGACAATCTGAGGCCACAGGCATAATTCTTCGCTATGGAGCCTTCTACACAGGATAAATCAGTTTCAGTGTGAACTCCTCGTAAGTTAATTGAAGGCAATACGACTTTCCCTATCTCATACAACACTGATTCTTCATTTATGCCTCCTTTGGAAAGGAAAAAACAAGCAACTATTTCTATTGCAAAGAAATCTAAAGGGGTAGAGCATGGGTACTCTGTGAAAGTAAAGCTAATCAAAAACTAATCTTCAAATTAGAAAAAAAATAAAATTAACTGCTTTTCTGGTTAGGATGTTAGACCTTTAGGCCACTATTTAATTTCTCTCCTAATTTTCACCTAGTTCTACTTTTCATAATTTATTTGTTATAACTAAAAATCTTGTCCTTAGTCTTTCATAATATGGAAATATTAGGTAGAGCTTTGTCCCCTACTAAAAATTCTGCTGTATCAGGGTTACAGAAATCAATAGGTGCCATGGGAAAGTAATAAGCTAATGAACATGACAAGAAACTATTGGCATCAACACTGGTATGCAAATAAATGGCAGTTTGCAAAGCCCCATACTAAGCTTGTCTTATATTTATTTTTTAGTTTATGAAGACTATCTATTACACTACTTAATAGGCAAAGTAATAAAAAATCTAACATTTAAATACAAATAGGTTGCTGTGTACTCCATGGGGCATCACACTCAATTCACTTTCCTGCTTCCCTCTTCCTTTTGTTCCTTTCAGCAGCTAAAAATTTACTACAGCTTTACTTCCTAAAAAGCCGGTAAGCAGGATTAATGTTCCTCACTTATGGTAAAAAAGAAGCATAAATACTCTACAATATATTCAAGTTTTAATTAAGCTTTCATAAGGACTTGCCTTGGAAACACGAGTCACGATATCTACTTTCCGGTGCACTGATGTTATCCCCTCAGAGAAAACCGACTGGAAGATAATACACTGAGCTCGTTCTGCAAAGTTGGGGATTTGAGACAACTCATAGAGAAATCTGTGGGGAAAAAAGGACTATTAATGAATCTTTTTAATTCTTCCCAGTGGGTTACATAATGGATCAAAGCCTGCAGTGTCATGAAATATACATGCACTCTTTCCTACTTGAATCAAATCTGAATTTATAATTGTTATATACTAAGAATGCATTAAAAATCCTATTAATGTTAAGAAAAAGGCAAGACATTAATCATTATCATATGAGTCCATTAAGTATCATAGCTGCAGAGTAATAAACAGAAGAATCTCAAACCAAAATCATTCACTGTTAAAAAAAAAAGGAAAATCAACATAGCACTACCTACATACTAACTTAGGCAGTTTTGTTTCCCTCAAAATATGCTCAGAAATACAGAACTCAATATATTCCCACAAATTTATTTCATTATATACAATGTCTGCTGAAAGCTTTCTTCTGATTCTCAGCATCAATTTTCTTTTTCTAATTTGCACCACACTTCCAATCATTTAGCAGCATGTTTTATGGGAATACACCTAGCTGTGTATTTAGCTCTCAACAATATGTACCTCATAGGTACATACTCCTCATGATTCTATTGTAGCTTTTTGTCTTTTAACTCTTCGGTAAACAAAAATAAATAGAGTCACAATCAACAACTGTAATTCAGACCTCACAAAAAGACAGCATCCCAAAGGCATGAGTAATTCCCCCTTTTCATCAATTTATAAGATCTTGGCTAATAATACAAGAAGCTTTAGCATTTCTTACAATAACAATATATAACAACAATAATTTGCTCTTGGGTTTAGAATTCAAGATTTAAGAGATATACAAGCTTTCTTGAAATCCAGAAGCAAACTTGTCTTTTGCTCCAACATCACTTTAGCATCATTCTTCTAATCTCCTGTCTACAGATATCCTTGGATTCCCCTTAATGCAATGCCATAGAAATTTTTCTACCAGACTGAATTTTGGGAAATTCAGTATTCAATTTATTAGCTTGAATTCTTCTTAACTTTATTTTTATCATTTAAGACAATACACCCGATTTTTCCAAATTATTTCTTTTTTACAATAAATAATATCAGTATTTTAAAATCTGCTTTATACTTTTCTCATGCACGCTAGGCTTTGCTGAGTACATAGTGACTGTTTAAAAAATCATCAGAATTCACCTGTGGCTGGTGTGAAATACTATGTTTTAATTGAAGTGCCATTTTTTTTGTTTCTTTTTCTTCCTTGCCTGATGAAAAAAACTATTGTGAGAGAAGGATCAGGGAGGCTCAGCTTGGCTCTTAGGCTAAAGAAGTGGGAAAAAAGAAATGCCAAGCTGGTATTAATAAAAATGCTTCCTATTGGGAACGAATGGTATTGCCAGGAAAAAAAAAGAGGGTATTTTGCACTTTGTGTGAGAGAAACAAAGGAAAGAAAAAACAAACTGCTTCATTAAAGTTCTAACATACATACAATTAAAAAGTTCAAATTTAAAAAGTCAAAGGGCACATATTCTTGCCTTCCTGTGGAAAAAGAACTATTTCCCACATGGCTGACTATCAAATACAATGTCATTGCACCGAGAGTTAAAAGTGCATCAGTGTAAAAAGAAGATGTCTCCAGATTATGGAATTCAGAATATCCAAAGTAAATATCCAGACAGAACACTTGTAACTGAAATCTGTCACAAAAAAAGAATCTTAGTGACTGCAAATGTAGCTACTAAACAAAAAGTCATAGCATAAAACTATGGCTGTCACAGATAAACCACCAGTTCAGATGGATAAGACTTAAGAAGAAAAAGAAACATTCTTATTTCAATTTTACTCTGAGAAAAGTATGATTTTGACTTAAACCAATGATGATGTGGCTGTGCCATAGCTTTTGGATGGGTTTCTCATAACTACAATTCTGGTGACCTAAAATAAACATAGAAAATATGCTGTTCATCTCCATGAGGTACATTGTACTCCTGTCTTTCAGAAACCGTAAATAAAAAATGCATTTCCTTGAAAACTCCTTTAGCCTACCAGAATCTTGTAGTTAAGGACTTGAGAGAACTTTCAAGTCAGGCATATTGTTATGGTGTTAGTGTAAGAGAGCATTCTTGCAGAAGATGGACAAGGAAGGCTGATTTTAAGGAGGTAAACTAATTTTCAGATCACATTTATCCACATTTGAAGAATATAAAATTTAGAAACAATTTTTTGGGAAAAAAGTTGTATCTAATCCCGCAAGCTTCTAAGTATGACAGCAGAATTCAAACTGAAGTCCAACCAGAGTTGTCTTCAAAGAGAAGCAAGTGGCATTACTGGGACAGCGACTATAAATTGCTCCCTATTTCCTGAATCAAACTACATTTCAACCAGTACCACATTTTGTTACTATTTCCTTTATTAGTACTTATTTCTCAGTGGAGAGGCCTATACAGAAAATATACTACATCTAAATGGAGTCTCTTGGAAACTAGCTATAGCATCTGCATCCTGCTTAGCCAAGCCCCAAACTATGGCCAATTTTGCAAATAAATCTTTAACGTGGCAATTAATATTGGTATTTTAACAGCTATTAACATGAAACATAATTTAGTGGGGCATTGTTATGTTGCTGTCATACTTACAGTTTGTGCCAAATTTAACATACAAGCAAGACAAATAAAAACCATGTGAGCAGAAGAACATCAGTGATACCACTAAAGCTTTTTGTCTGGTAATCCAAGTACATAAGAGTCTCCTTTAGACTTCAGTGAACTCAAATCTAAGGTTTCACTACATGAATGACTACTGTTAGTATGTGCAGTCATTTGATAAATTATTTCATTTACACTTTTGTTCTGATCCTCATTAAAGACAATATATGAGGCTTATGCCCCACAGCAAATATTCTTAATCACACATAAAAATTTAGCACTTTTCTGTCTTTAACCTTTTATGGAGCTAATAAGCAAAGCACAGCTCCAACAAATCTCCAGTTCTGCAGTTAGGTTGACTTAGAGGCTGGCTGAGACAACAAAGCCAGAGGCACATGATCTACTGAGTTTTCAGAAAGCACATTATTTTGAAGGTCCAATAAAATTTACAGAAGTGAATAAAGCAAACTGTTTTCTCCTTAAGCTACCTTTTAAAAAGCTAGTTTTCTTAACCTATGTAATTTAATTATAGGGTAAAAATGGGATACACTAAGACTTGCAGAAAGAGGACTGAGCATTAATTGATAAAAAAATAGCTTTTTTCTTTGATACTACTATTTCACTCTGAACAACCACGCATAACTGCTTTATTTACAGTTCTTAATTATGGAATAATGATAGCATAAATCCAACTTTGTATTTAATTAAGATTAACCTCTCTCCACTATAAGTTACAAAAACCTCCTACAACCCTAGAGCTCTACAAGATTTGTATTCTTCAGAAGACAAAATGCATTCATATTTATTTGACTTGGACATACAGCAAACAGACTGCCAAAAATTCAAGCTCTGGAAAACATCAGCTAGCCACACAATGTATCCTTATGCCTCAAGCCAAGCCAATGATACGGGATGCAAAAGTAAGCTAGTATATAAACTTTACAGAAATTCGTCTTCTTAAGACTTACTAAAGAACAATAGCCTCTCTTCATCAAGAGTAAGATAATAGCTTTATCTCCTAATATTAGCCTATTCCTTAGCATGCAGTCACAAATGAGTATTTAGCTGCCTCATTTAAGGAGAAAAAGAAAAAAAAAATCTGTTCTTCAGCACTAACATTTTAATGGGAAAAAATGGTACAAAAATCCAGTAATTCTGACATTAACCAATCATATGCTATCTCTATTTCAGTTCTTCCTCCCTCTACCCTTTCTTACACCAGAGACAGCAGAAAAGACAAGAACAAACAAGATGGAAATGGAAACAACATGACAGAGAGGCCCCTGGGAAGGAAGAACTGAAGAAGATAAGAGTACAAAAGAAAAAAGCAGTGAAGTAGCAGAAGGCAAAAAACACTGGCTGGCCAACATCTGAAATCAAATGCATACACAAAGATAAAATTCAGGATTACCATTCTGTTCATAAATTCTTGAGGATTCTTTCACATCAGTCTAAGGCGTATTACCACAGAAGGAGCAACATTTAAGTTTTTTATCCTAACGGTTGTCACTGGCCACAAGAGTTGCAGGAGAGGAACTGTGACATCAGTCTTTTAGGTCTTCAGGGAACTTGACCAGAGCGTACAAGGTGTCTTTGGCCATAGGATCAACACATACCCTCTGTTCATGCAGCTTTTTCAAATAATTAACAACCAAAATCAGTGTGGTCCCGATCTATGCAATATTAATTTAGTCACAAATGCTCTAAGGGAAGGATAATTCTTTTACAAATGTGAGAATAGGAACAAAAATTCTTATTGATTCAAGGCTATGTATTTCATCAGTTCCGGTGGTCAAAGTTGATGTAGTAAATGCTGTCATGTCTGAAAAAAGTTTTGTGATAAGGGCAAATTTTTCATCATGCCTTGAAATACACAAAGTTTATAATTTTAGAAAAGCTCATAATTACCAAGAATTATGTATCAAAACTGCTTTCAACATATAATCAAAAGACTACATTATATAATGACAAACTATTAAAAATAATCTTACTGTTCTGGTTTATCCAGAAGCTTCAGTTCCTCCTCTTTTGAAGTCTGATAATATTGCTTGATTTTCTCCAGTTCATCCTTTTGTGCTCTCTGAGTGAATTGACATAAACTAATTAGTTACTAATCAATAAGAAATTAATAAATTACTACTTTACCTGTTTGCCTGCAAGCTGCAATTATGCTTTTTTCATTGAGAAATATTTGGACTTTGCAAAAGAGCAATGCTTAAAGATTTATGACAAATTGCATCAGTGCCTTATATGCCATTTACTACACAGGACCATCCCCAAGAGTCACACCATGTGCCCAAGAGTATTTTCAAAATACTTCTTGAATTCTGTCAGGCTGATTCTGTGATCACTTCTCCAGGGAGCCTGTTCACCCTCTGGGTGAAGAACCTTTCCCTAATACCTAACCTAAATGTCCCCTGACACGACTTCAGGGCATTCCCTCAGGTCCTATCACTGTCACCACAAAGAGAAGATCTTGCCCTCTTCCCCTCGTGAAGAAGCTGCAGGCAGCTATGAGGTCTTCCCTCAGTCTCCTCCAGGTTGACAGCCCAAGTGACCTCAGCTGCTCCTTGTATGGCTTCCTCTCAAAGTCTTTCACCATCTTCACAGCCCTCCTTTGGATGCTCTCTAGCATTTTATATCTTTGTTATACTGTGGCTCTGAGAATTGCCCTCAGCACTCGAGGTGAGGCTGCCCCAGTGCAGAGCATAGCGGAACAATCCCCTCCCTTGCCCAGCCGTGCCTGATGAACCCCAGGACAGGTTGGCCCTCCTGGCTGCCAGGGCACTGCTAACTCATGTTCAGCTTGCCACAGACCAGGACCATCAGGACCCTTTCAACAGAGTTTTTCTCCAATGAGTTCCCCAGAGTTGCTCCATCCCAGGTGCAAAATCTGACACTTGTCTTTTTTAAACTTCACACGGCTAGGGATTGCACAAGCCTCTGATTTGTCAAGGTCTCTCTGCCTTTAACGGAGTCAATGGCTCCTCCCAATTTAGGATCAGCATCAGACTTACTTAATACATATTCCAGTTCTGTGCCCAAGTTGTAAATGAAGATGTTGAAGGGCATAGGGCCTAGGATTGAGCCCTGCAGAACCCCACTAGTGACAGGTCACGAGTCTGATGTCACCCCATCCACTACAACCCTTGATGCCTGACCCATCAAACAGTTGCTCACTCATCACAGGATGTGTTTATCCAACATTTTATCCAACACGATACTGTGAGAGACAGCATCAACATCTTTACTGAAATCCAAAAAGATTACATCAACTGGCTTCCTTTGGTCATAGAATCACCAAATATGTTGATTTGAAAGGGACCCTTCAGGATTGTTGAGTACAACTCCTGGCCCTGCACACGACACCCCAAGAATCACACCCTGTGTCTGGGAGCATTGTCCAAACACTTCCAGTTGATTGGGACCTCTCTAGATTCCCAAAAGCATTCCAAAATCATCAAGAAAAGGCCTAGCTCTTTGAATATTCTTGGATGAATTCCATCAGGCCCCACAGACATACAGGGATCCAGCTGGAGCAGCACATGCCTCACAAGTTCAGAGTTGACTGGGAGTTGATCAATCTCACAGTCATGGTCATCCCGCTCAGGGCACTGGGAGCCCTTCAGCCCATCATCGATGTTGACAAGAGAGGCAAAGAAAGCATCAGACATCTCTATGTCTATGTTTCTCTATGACCCTGTTTGTGAAGTGGCTATCCTCATCCTGTAACGAGCTGATGTTACTTTTATACGGCTTTTTGCCATTAACATATTTTAAAAAAGCTCTTTTTATTGTCCCCCACAGTTCTGTCCAGCTTCAACTCCAACTGAGCTTTGGCTGCACAAATTTTCTCTCTAGAGTGGCAAGCAGCACTTCTGTATTCCTCCCACATCAGCTGACCTTGCTTCCACTGGGCATACACCTTCTTTTCTTGCCTTTGCTCCAAAAGAAGATCCCAGCTCAGCCAAGACAACCTTCTGCTTCATCTGCTTGAATTCTTACATTTAAGAATTGCCTGCTCCTGCGCCCTTCATGAGGTGGCGTTTGAAAAATAATCTGCACGGACAGACCCCAGAACCTTCATAAGCCTTTTCTCAGGAGACCTTACTCACTAGTTCCCTGAGCAGCCTAAAGTCTGTGTCCGAAATACTTTGGTGATTAACCACATTTTTACCCCGCCTCTACTTACATTTTCATATAGGGCTTCCAGTGTCTCCAGATCTACTACGGAGTCATCAACACACAATATAGCTGTATAGAATACAAACACATATTAAACACTGGAAAACATAAATTAAAACTTCAATTCTTTTTCCTGTGAAATGTACCAAAGGGTTCCAACCTAGATACAGGACATATATGTACCCAGTAAATATCTTTTTATTTTCATTATTTTATTTTTGTTCTGATGCCACAACACAGCACTCCTGCAAGAATGTTCTATAAACTCTCTCAGGAAAATAGAGTTCTACTTTTTCTCTCCAATATAATCAGCAGTCAAAGATGTGACCAGACAAGTAGCCAGTTGATTGTCTAGCTGGCCAGGCAGGAGACCAGGAGAACAACTGATACCAGACAACGAACAGCACAGATTTCATGTTAACTTAGAAGGCTGGATAGGAAGGAATTGAGAGTGAGGGTATTTAAGTCTCCCTGTGTGCATGGGAAATAAGTGATATACACTTGTCTAGGAGTTAGCAATCTTGGTAAGTAGACAAGTGGACAAACTTTCAGTTTTCAAGTTATAAATTTGCAAGCACAAAAGATTGTGCTACAGTTTTAAAGTTATGTTCAACAAGATCACATTTAAGTTAGCTTTAACTAATAGAAAACTAACCACATTACAATTTACAGACAAATACTTTTCAATACCACACGGACGCACATGAAGTATACTCTTCAGTGATTAATTATGCTTCATTACTTAAAATGAGACATCTCAAAATGTTTCCTATTTTAGTTCCAAATATTACCGTGCTTGGAATATATGACACAGGTGCTTCCAATATTTGCAAATCCTATTACAATTTACACAACATACTGGAACTGTTCTGAAAACTAAATGGGACTGCTTCACGGCACATTCTAACACACTCTAATGTTAAATTTCAGTAAGCTGAGAGATGTACAATGAAATGGAAGTAACTCTGGATATTTAAATTTTCTGAAAACAGCCTTTCCTCAAGATTTGTAAGAGGACTAGGTACAACTTTTGAACTCACGACTTATGCTTATATATTACTAAGAACATTAATCCCAAAAGAATCAAGCAGATAACCAGTGAGATGTCATTAGCTACTATCCGATAACTTTCAATTCAACTGCATTATATATCCTGAAATGATCCTTGACTGCTTATGAATTTAGAGGATTTTAAAAGCTCTTGCTGCACTTGCAATCCAGGTTTGAAAGGGGAAAGGCACACATCTTTAAATAATTATTTAAATGCAATAAGCTTTCGCCTGCTCTACCACCTACCCCATGATTTTACATAGTGAAATTAACCAGCAGGCTAGTAAATTTTCTCTGTGGCAGGCTAATTAATTTTATTAAAAGGTCCAGTGACATTTAGAATGCTTTAAAATTCTGCCTGTCAATTATGATTCCATCTGTTGACATTACACTTAGGTTAGAAGTAAAGAATTACACAGAAGACAGTATCAATGAAAAAAGCAGTATTTCCAATCATTTTTCTCTTACTGGAATACTGGAAAGATTCAAAACCCTCAAGACTGTAACCAAATGTGAAGATTGACAAAAATCTTGGTTTAAAGAAAAAACCTTAGGGTTTGAATTTATGAGATTATCTCTTATCTCCTGCAAGACAGTTCCTAGAGTTGCACCATCTTCTGTATCATCCAATAAAATTTCAAAAGAACCTAAGAGATGGGAAATCTCTTGGAAAATTAGTTTCACAGTCCAATATATTTAATTTTTAAGATTAACAATATGCATACTAAGTTCAGAAACTTTCCCTTGTGGTTGAACTTTTATCCCATTTTAGCATATTCTGATATCTGCTTATAAGGAGAAATTTACTTGTCCAGAGCTATCTAGAAAACACAACTTATTGGAGGCAATTTAAACTTATACTAGAAATACAAAGCATGTAACTGTTAGCCAAATTTTTATGTACAGATCTATTATGACAACAGGAAGTAGCTGGATAAAAACCCACTTTAATAAGAATATCAAGAGTTACAAACCTAGCTGAAAATTTTAGCCAGATATTTGTCATCAAAATGGCCCCAGAATCACAAAGTGGTTTATACTGCTCTATTGTTATCCACGTTTCTGTACTCGACATCAGATCTAACAAATCAGCATTGAAATAACATGATAAAACAAAAAGTTTTTGTGATAAAATAATGAAATACAATCTGCTAAACCACATTTTTAATAGAATTAATAATAATCAATTTTAAGAGATATTGACCTGAGTTATTTTCTCTCTTGGAGAGAGCATGTGATTGTATAAAAGTAGTCAGAAAATATTTTCTGATTTACCTGCTATAAAACCTGTACTGCTATTATTGGCAATGCATAGACAGACAATTGCAGTTAAAAATAAAGCCATACAGCTGTATGGATGTCAGTGTATGTGGTGACACATTCCCAGTAATTCAGAAGTACTGCCAAAATCCACATAACCTCCTTCATTTCATCATTATACATTTTAATGTCTCAGCCCATTTCTTTTTCATTCAAACTGATTGAACTGAATTCCATGCACATTTGGAGCACATGACAAAAATGGAAACATGCAAATTTATGAAGATCAGGACATTAAAAAAAAAAAGGCATTGATTTTGAAAAGCTGGAAGAAATCCCCAAATTCACTGGTGTCTTCATATTCTTCTTATTCTTAAAATACGGCATGTGCAATACATTCACAGTATTTTGTGTAAATTAGCTTGAATTGGGGCAGCTTAAAAAACCCATTGCACTAGATCAAAGAAAGTAATTATTTTGATTTTCACTTTAAGTTACAAAAGCTTTTTAATTTTTATGTGAAAAACAAAACCAACTTTTAACCGTATCTATATTAACTTCATCAAAATTAATACAAACCTTGGTATGTTTTTCAAAATGCTCTTCCTTATACAGTGAATTTAACCAGGATACTTTACTGCTTTAAATCTCATTATACCAAGCTTATGTAAGTGTAAGTAATATAGGTGAAGTATCATAAATCTACAAAAGAGGCTCCAAAACAATTAATAGCTATTACAATATCAATCATCATTGGTGGTTTTTACTTTCATCTTGCTTTCTAGTTAGCTGTCTTCCTTACACAGTCAGTTCAGTTAGAATATTTCACCTACACCTCACAATATGTCAAAAGGAAGTAGAGTCATGCTGTGAAAAGCTGGTAATTTTATTGGGTTCCTCTACCTTTAAAAAATCTGTTACTTGGCCAAGTCTGGTTTCTGAGATCCTTTTTTGGAGGGAAATTGAGGCAAACATTTTTATGTTGCCTATGGTGTCTGCTCACAAGAAGAAGAATTTATACACACAAGGATCATTAGTGCAGGGTTGCACCCATTAGGATATAATAACCGTCAGCTAGGACAAAAAACAGATCAGCATCATGCATTCAAACTAATAGGCACACATAAAAATACTTGCCAGCTACATTTCACACACTAAAAACACTTCGAATATAAACTTATACCAAAGGTTTTTAACATCCTAACTTCTAAAAAATGAATCTAACAGATTCCATGCTGCACAGATTTTTCACGTATTCTGATCAATTAAAAATGCAACGCAAAAAAAAGCTGAGAATTTAAAGCATACTGTGTGTAGTCTACATGCATCTTTAGAACTTAGAGCTTAAAATGAAAAATATTCTTACCTCCTCTAAATCAGCCTAAATACCAACAGTCTTAAGGCTGAGTCTGATATACAGCCTCACTCCTACTAAACACATTTTGGTTAAATCAGGGTTTAAGTCCTGCTGACAGAGCTTACATATACTCACCAGTATCAAACCATTTAATGTGACAATTAGGCTATGAGATATGAAGAAATCACCTTAGCAGCTCCCAAATGATAAAACAAAACGACATTATTTAAATAAAAGGAGTTTGCCAAAGCTACATTTATTTGACCTGGAAGTACTTAGTTGTTTTATGTACTGCATTCTGTTGAGTAAGGCTTGATTCCATGGGAACGAGCAGCCTGTCATTGGGCAATTTAAATGAAATTGTGACTGACCTAGTCAATTAGACAATGACTGTTAAATACTTGGCAAAACTGCCTGTAATATCCTAATCCCTCTGGTTAACTTCTGACAAATTCAAATGTTATCAACTTATTTAAAGGTTTTCTCCAGTATCAACTGCCATGCAACACAAAAAAAATATACATAACAAAGAAGTACCATGGGCACAATGGAGGTTTAGAAGACTAAGAAAGCTTGAATCCTGCAAGAAGTCATGAACAAATATTCTGGCACTAATGGTAACCTACCAACACACAATGGATGTCTCAAACAGATTCATAAAAATGCATGTTGTGAATTTTCCCGAAAAAGAGAAAAACATTTAATTTTAAATAAAATCATTTCCCAGCTTCTGAGATGGGTATGCAGCTATCTTTATACTTCATGCATAGTATACAGAATATATACATTGCATACATGTAATATTTTGGGTAGGTGGGAAAGTTACACAACTTTGGATCAACAGTTTAGATGTGCCGTAAGGCATAACTTGCACTAAGACAATGCAAACCTATGTATATACCTTCTACGGGCTCTTATTAGAGCAATCCAGGATGATTAGAAATACAACACTGAATCAGAATGGTTATTAGACTGATCATTAGTCTGGCTGGGTTAATCTACAGTTCACATACCACCAATCTTTTACTCACATATGCTGACAATGAAGGGAAATCATGAAGTTGAAGGAAACCAGTCAGACACTTCACTTTTAGCATTAGAAATATCCTCTGTGCTAAGGGTAAATGTTAAGTTCCCCCCTTTTTCATACAGGCTATATACTGTCAGCATTGTAGTGCTACACCACAGCTACTAGGGCTTTGGTAAACGTAGCAGCAAAGTCTGCAGCGGTTCTGTGGGGAGTTGCTGCACTGTATTGCCACAAAGAGTACAATAAGCTATTAAGTGCGCATCTGATGTCATCTACCATATCCCAAAGATTTAGTCCCATGGAAAATATACCAGCATGCATACCAGCAGACCATCTACCTAATGTGCTCTGACAGTAATCAGGGATATTTGAAAGTGATACATTTCCCCAGTGTACAGAAGCAGAACTTCTGGTGCCTTACAAATTTAGTGGCAAAATTCAGGTACTATGAAGTTAGGGAGGGATTTGAGAGCATCACTCTTTTGAACACAGACATCTATATTTTATGTACATCCCATTTTCTGTAACTAAAAGTTTTTCATGTGGGCTGCCCCACAATTGTGCCAGTTAACTCTTGAACAACAATCTCAGTAGCACATGGAAAGCCAGCATAGATGACATACACTGCAGAAAGGACTACTATTACGTGTTTTCCAGTGCACTGCTATTGCCAGCTACTATTTTGGAACTGTCTCAGTGAGTGGAATGTTGCCCTGTAAAAAGCTGGGACAAGGACCCACACAGTGTTTTCACATACAGCTATAATCAGCATTTCCCATTACAAACAAAACTGGAACACCTCACTGTGGAGCGAGTTGTAGTATTTTAAGAGCAAAACCACACAAATAGTGTTGATCCACAAGTTTGTCTTTTAAGTTGTAGTATTTCAGCTGAACAATGATAGGAAAAGACAGAAATGGATTGATATGAAGATTACTTCTCTAAGTGTGGATACTTAAAGCTTACCTAACCAGTGATCCTCATTTCTTTTTATAAAGGTTCTTAAAAAATGCAGAGAAGCAGCCTTAAAAATAATCTCAAACCTATGCACAATTTGATTATTGCTGTTTTTCTTTTCAATATACAGATTCTATATAGCATACTGAGTCAGACAGATTTTCTGCCTGCTTCTTCTGCTCAGCAAATGAGTGATATTAGTAGTGGTCCTAACAAAAAACTTTATTGCCCTCACCAGTACCAGACTCAACAGTGTTCTCAGAACACTGAAGTACCTAGGATTTGTTCTCTCCCACTGAACAAAAAGCTGAGTATTAGGACAGGTGCAGCATGACTATGTGAACTTTCCCTGTGCATCCTATAACACCAACACTACCCAAAATAACTATTTAGTTTTATGCTGTCTTCTCCTTAGATTCTACTCAGAAGCAGTATGGATAGAAACTTATCTGCAAAGGATGAACTTCATTCTCTTAAATGAACATGTGTGCAAGATCCCCCTCCTGAAGTGTGGTGGCTGGCACATTATCAAATGCAAACTCAAACATCTGGATACCAGATATGGTCACTTGCTTGTTTTGCACTGCTGAGTTATCTACATAATATGTTGTGAAGCTATGTACTTTGATTTGAGAGGACATTCCTCATAATGCAAAAATCTCACACTATTTTAAAGGGGGATGCAATTTTTCTTGTGGTTACTCTTGTTTGGTCTTTTCTATAATTTTTCATGCATCTGTGTGCACAGGGCAGTTCATTTGAGAACTCCTCTACCTGTATTCTGTAACTGCTACCTCCGGTAGACTAGTAAGTACATTATACATAGACAGTACATTCATTTGCATATGACTTTACAACAAACAAGGCCATAAAAGCTTGAAATAAAAAATAGATTATTTTTTTTTCACTTTTGACTTTCTTTTGCTTCAGGTTTCTACATTCTCTGTTCTAAGTGGTCAAAGGCTATTAACTTTTCCCTGTTTTTCATGTACTGATTTCTGCCATGGAAATTGGCGTGAAAAACGAGATGAGTGCTTAATTTGTATATTCTTAGAGGTAGCTCTTTGCAGCCTCACTTCAAAAAAGACAAAAAACCCCCAACAAGTTGGCACTTATGACCCAATGATTACATGCTTTTTTCGATTAGGTGTTGCCATGTGACATTTAGCCTATTAGGAATTTTTTTTCATCCAGTGCATTGATTACAGCAATCTTCAGATAATTTGTCTGCTGACAGGAGACTGCCCACAGATTTAAACTACACAAAATACTATGGAACAAAAAGACATTAAAACAGAAACAAGCATAATTCTACTGTTGTCTTCAGAACAATTTACATTTCTAAAGGTCCTCTCTACAAAACAATGTTTTCCCTGAGTTTTGTGAACTGGTTTTTCACCCTAGATAGTCTCTGAACACAGATTTTGATTAGAATCAGTCAGGCTGCTTTGTCAGTATGTTTTTAAAAGAGTTCCACTAATGTTATTCCCAAATTCTGATGGTAGCTCCTAGCTGTTTCCATATGCAAGAGGCAGCATATTCTATTGCTGCCTTGAGCAACACATGTGGTGACAGGCCAGTCATTTGCTACCTCAGACAAGGAAGGGCGATGAGTTCTAAACTTTTCTTCAGCGACAGCACTTGTTTTGGTGTCTTTCTTCTACTAACACTAATTTTCAATAAACTTGTAGGACTACATCAGCTATGTCTACAATTGCAAGTAGCACAGTCTTTAGAAAAGGATTTGTAGACAGCAACAGTTCACACTATACATGTTTCAGGGAGTTTTAACTATCTCTGATCTGATCCTGGGGAATTTAGAGCCTGCTATACATGGAGACTTATGGCAGGCCCCTAAAGCATATCTTCTCATTTAATTTGATTCTGAAGGATGTTTGTGCACTCTGAGACTGCTCTGCATTTCTCTGCAACACAAATACAGCAAACAGGACAACTGGTACATGTGATTCTAAAGTCCGCTGCTAACTCAAGCTAAAATGCTATTGTATACATACCCAAATATTTGGGTCATTATGTTCTCTTAGATTTGATATAAATTAGCCAAAAGATTTCAAAAGCTACACAAGTACAGCGAACAACTGAGAGAGATGGAGATGCTCTATTTTAGTAGAACATCATGGCATGGAAAATAAACCCCATCTCTGAAGATCCTTAAGAATATTACCCAGTTTTTGTAATAAAGCTTCTATCCTGTCCCTACACTGCTGACATTTCTGCGAGGAAATTATTCAGACCTTTGGTAATAGCAGTTTTTTTCCATCTCATTCTGATACCTTTCACACAATACTGGCAGGCACAAAGTTATTCCTTCTTTTCCTTATTCCTCTGCATCCCAGGAGACATCTGTAAGCCCTTGTGCTTTTAAAGTGCTAGATGCTCAAAGGCTCCTTTGAAATTAATAATGATCAATGCCAGCAGCATCTCAACACCCTACCCAGTATTTGCATGTGATGGAGGGAAAACAATAGCAAAAAAGGAGACATCAACTTGAGTTGTTCCAGCAGTTGTTTTAAATGGTGAATATTTTCCTTTTCTTAATGTGAAAAAGAAATAAACAATATCCTTAAACAATATCTTTTTAAATCCAGAACATAAGCAGACTCTCAATTACCCCAGTGTTCTGAAAAATCTCTATTTCTCTACAGCTGTATTGGCAAACTCAAATAATTTCTACCAGTAATGGAATTTACAACTGACTAGCTCCACACTTCGCAAAAATGCCATCCAGTAATTCTCTAGCTGATTCTTACATGGCAACATCAGTTTGGGATTTACTTCTTATACTGTTAATGAAGCAAAATGTAAATATTAAAAAATTATGACTGCACGTTTGAAGCCCAAAAGATTTATGTGTGAGCCCTACATTTAATTCCTGTTGGTGGATAACTTGCTTTAGAAAAAGCAAGAAACTGTAGGGGAGGAATATGAAAATACCGTACTGAAAGTGTTATGCTAACTATAAGGGTACAGAAGGAATTGTATCTAAATTCAATTCTAGTTTTTAGGTGAAAATTTTACATATACTAGAATATAATGGAAGAATGATTCCTCTGGTAGTTTAGGAGATTATATTCAAAACACATTCTGCACTGTCAGAAATTATCTGAGGGCTATAATAAAATATCCATGCAAGCACAATACACATTAAGTGCAAGAAACACTTACCTTGTTGAATATCCTTCATCTCCAAGTGCAAGCTTGATATTAAAATTCCTACAGTTTGAGACCGTTTTCCATCCAGCAATTTGATAATCTAGAAAGATGATGTAAAATGATCTGAGATCAAGGGAACACTCTACAAAGGATTCAGTCACTTTTATAACAGAAGCTAATTTGTGAATTGAATTCAATATTTCTCCTAACATCAAACCCTTCTATTAACTAAATGTGGTAGTAAGACCTTCATCTCATCTTTGTGCTATGCACCTTAACAAATTAACCATGAGACTGAATTCTCACCAGGTCTTCTAAAGAACATCATCTCTTACTTGTAGGATGCTATTACGCAGGAAAAGAAAAAGGCACATCAAATATTTATTCTGGAATATGATTTTTTCCCCCCTTTTTCTTTAAATGATATTTAAGAACTATTAAAGACACTGAGTACATCACAAACTCCTTAGTTTGTCTGGTAGTTTACATTTCAGTGTGAACAAGCTTATGTTTATTTTTTCAGCAAAGAATCAATTCCTGACCAAGAAGGAACACTACTTCTGGAACACTGGGCACTACTCAAAGTATTTCTTTCACCGATGTCTGAATGGGCTTATTCCACACTGTTGACACACCACAGGGATTTCAGGATTTTTTTCACATTTGGGTACAGATATTTGATAGTGTAATATACTGATATTCAGACAATAATACTTTCTGATGTCAGTTTAGGGGAGAAGAAAAAAGAGGAGTAAGGGAAACCTTATTGTTATCTTTGCTGGGTTGAAAATAGTTATAAAGAAGGGGACCAGTGTAGTTCACGTGTTAGAAATGTGAAAAAAAAAATTCCCACAAGGTCTGGGCTAATGGTATTTGTGAATTTGATTTATTTCATAAGGAAGATATGACAGGAGCACATCACAAATTTCAATACGTACACAAGTTCTTCCAAAATACAAAATGTTCAGATCCAAGAAAATGGCTTACTTCATAGTGTTGATGTACAAAAACTATTAAAAATACCAACTTGTACACAAAATTAAAACTAATAGCTATGTTTTTCCTTATATTCTTAGTATTTGAACACTATTTAATCTATATTTCTCCAATTCTAATTTTAATGTTTAAATTAAAGGTGGCACTTGTATTTGGATATTTAATAATAGCAAAAACTTAAAGCAATTGTTATCCCTTATTCCTGGAATACTTTTATTGATGCTCATGTTAGAGACCATTAACTGACAAAATTTATACTAACTCATAAAAATGTTTCCTATCTGTGTTTCATGTGATTTACAAATATTTAACTACAAAAATACCTAGTCACTCATCTACACAAAATTGAATTTTTTGACAAATAGAGGATAAAGAGAAATGATACTGACATTTTCACATGAAAATGAGAAGTTAGCTCTTATTTAGAGTACTGAAATTGGAAAATACATGCACAAGTTGGAATACATGCTGTCTTCAACAAACAGCTGACAGATATCTCTGGTCCCTCTTGTAGGTACTCAATAGTAAACTTATGTTAAAGTAGATAGTGTGCATTTTCTGCCAAACTTTGAAAAAAATCTGTCCTGAGAGTTTTTTCTGCCTATATGTACAGCACACATGATGGATATTATGAAATTATTACTATGGAAAGTGTTTTGCTCAAATGACAAAGAATTCAGGCTCTTAATCCCCTCAGTACAGAAGCCGACGATTTTCCTCCAATTTGCCTTAAATGAACGCTGTGGAATCATTAAATCCCGTTGACTGATTCTTCTGAGCAAATGTAAGTAACTGCTTGGTTTATCATGGTAATTTCTGAAGCTTTACATGAATTTGCTGAACTCCGCAGCACATTAAGTTCTTACAGGGATAATTACAGGTTTGAGCAGAACGCAATTTGTACAGCATTCACTGACCTCCAAGCTGACCTTGTTCAGGGCAAATTCAGAGATTGTCACAAACCCCATTAGACACACCTAGTTTGAGGCAAAACCTTTCCAGACTATAGCTGTTGTAGACAATATGACATTTGAAATCATTCCACTAAAATATTTGTAAGTGCTAATATATTCTCCAGATAAGATCAAACTAGCTCACATCACTAAGCAAGACCTCCCCCTCCAATGACTTGTGAAAAAACCCTTAAAGACAGCCCTATAAAATTTTAAAAGTTTAACCAGAGATTAATGACTTAAAACGGCAACTAACTGTATGTTCACATGCATTTTAGACAAATGTACACATGGTGACAATTACCAGACATCAAACTAGATGCAGACTACCTGAAATATCTTCAACCGAGTAACTAAAGGCTAAAAGGGAGCAAAAATGGAGGACCATGACAACAGAATAGCTTAAATTGAGCATAAAACTACTTCAAACCCATAGTTATAATGCTAAGTATTATACTGAAATTTTGTCATGGATTTTTAGAATCGATGTGGAACTTGGAAGATTTTGCAGTTAAAATATATTATCAGTAGTAGAACAGAGAATTTATTTTCAAAGACACTAATTTTGTCCCAAATGATGGTTATTCTGGCAAAGTAACTAAGGGGGAATTACATATGTGTATGAGTTCCGAATAGAATGGAGACACAAACAAACAAACAAACAAAAAAATCAGCACTTTTTCAGTTCAGTAAAAACGTAAGGCAAATAAAAGAAAAGTTTGTAAAGACTGCATTGAACTATTTATTCTATGCTTTTAAAAGACAAACCACTGACCACCTCCCAGCATATTAGGACTTGCTTGTAGCTGGCAGTGACAGGTAAGCAGCTACAACCCAGCTGACACCAGCTGATGCTGCTATGCCCAGTGGTGGGGTTAGCCAGCTGCCTGTTGCTTCTCCAGGCTATGAATGTATTGTTGTGATGGATGCAGCATCTTCTGGTTTAGTGACAAAATTGTGACTGCTGGTGATAGATAATTCATTTACTTCATTGATCCATACCATTATTTGCTTTTTGAGATTTTTTCCCCCTGAGTTTTTTTTAATGTTATTAAGTTAGCTGATTTCCTGTACACAAGTGGTCTCATCTACATCTTTCAAATCTTTATAATCTAATTAAAAAGTGAAGATACACCAAAGCTTGAATACACTAATAAATTATTCTGTCATTCCCATTAGAAGGTGTTTCTCCGATGTAGCCAGAAATGTATTTCATTAAATACTATACAAAAGACTTTACTGTTTTGTCTAACTTCAATGTCCACATTCTGTCCAGGACACTTATTGGTGCTGAAATCTGAAGAGATTCAGTTTACTTTAGTGATTAAAAGATAAATCCTTCCTCCTGGTGGGGCATGGATTCCTTCCATAATATTGAAATGTATTGAGAAAAGCCAGAAGCCAAAAAGCTGTCCTGCATATTACAGTATTTCCCTCCATTCCCACTCAATACCTTTTTCAGCAAATCATGAGTAGACTGCTGAAACCCTGTTCGAACACAGGAAGACTATCCTGCACAAGAAGACAAACTGTGCCCCCCTCAAGTCATTCTGCATAAAGACTCCAAGAGTTACTAATGAAATTTCAGAAGCATAAAACTGGACATTATCTCTCATAATCCTGCTCAAGGGACAGTCAAATTTGACTATGTTTTCCTTCACATGGATGAACCATAGCCTTTTATTTTTTGAAGTCCATTTACAATTTTGTTACCTCGAAAACACCACTACTTTTAGCCTTTTTCTAAAGTATATACAAATGGCAATTTACTAGGTTCAAATAGGAGGTATGAAATGAGCTAGTAAGAAACTTCTTTCAGTATCTTTACTCCTATCAGAACTGCAAAAATAAGACAAACCACAAAATAATTTGGATAATTTCTATATTCTACATGACTTCAGGGCTTTGTGATAAACAAGGAATGCCAGTTATTTTTCTCAACACAGAATAAAATATGAAAAGAAAGTGAGAGTGCCTCAGAAGAGCACGCACTAGCATTTTACTACTTCTGCTTAAGTTTGAACACTGTTTATTATCTTATGCAGAAGCCGAAGACAGTCATTGTGTTTCAACCCTGCAAAGCTTCCAACACTTTCGGCAATATCTGCCCTTCTTGCGGAAACACAAAATTTATTAATTGTAATTGCTCGTTTAGTTAGATGGACAAAAAACTTGCTGACAGGCATATCCCTTTCAGTTAAAAAAATGCAATTCACTCAAAATATTGACACTCTTCGTAAATGAGAACACATGTTAATAATTACGTGAAGTCTTTTAGAGATAATAGACAACAGAAAAGCCATTATCTTTAATGTCCTCCTGCGTCTTTGAAATTATAATCATTGCACTAAAGGGCCAAAAATGATTGATGGACTTTCATTTGGAGCATACACCTGACACAAATTACTTGACATTTACTCTTTTTTTTTGGTAAGATGAAGACAGAGTGGCATCACAAATATCCAACTATCCTGTTTCTTGAAAAAGCATAAAAAATACTTGAGTTTTTGAGGATAAATTACTAACAAGTGCTCAAATATATTGGAAAAACTTATAAAACTTCAATTTATGTGTTAAATCTAGCAATGGAGCAACAATATGCACATGGAAAAAACTGCAGCAAAGAAATCTTTTTTAAATATCTCTTTTTCAAGATTACAGAGTATCATAATGAATAATGTCTTTTATTTATTTGATTCATATGCAGGTGCTAAGGGACTTTTGTTTTCTTCCAGTAATTTGAACTTTTCCTGCTGCATATTCAACCACTTCAGAACTATAAAACAACTACAAAATAAATCCCACTCCTATATATTATTTATCCACCTGGAGTCTCTGGGAAAGTCAGCAATCATCTCTTCTCCATTTCATGGACATCAAACATTTACTGCATTACATTACTTCATATAGGATTATAATGCATCTAGTCTTAATTTTAGAACATTTTTATGAGAGAAGAATTATATTTTAAATATTTAAATATATTGCATGGTATTTTGCTCTAATATTGGGACATAACTAATATATTCATCTAGCCGGTAAACTCTCCCAACCAGAAAAAACTAATTCTATTCTCAAGACATAATATCAAAACCTCAGAATACTAATTTTTATCATTATCTACATAATACAGTAGAACATTAAAGATTGCATACATGCAGAGAAGATAAATGCACAAGAACAAGAGTTTCCTGAATTATTTCAGAGGGTGTACAGTTGGAAAAAAAAAATAAAGTTCTTCCAAAGGTGCTACATTTTCCAAAGTGCTGCATGATCAAAGAAGCATGAGCATCCACACAGTTTGCAGGGCTTATAAACCCAGATAAGCATCACCATAACAAACTTCAAGTCTTCAAGTATGTATCTGTGTACTAGGAAGGTACACCTGACCTTCATTTAACCTTTATTATTTTTACACTGTATCACTATCAAGTGAACTTACTATTCCAAAGTAAGTTATTATGTTTCTAAAAATAAGTAAAATCGCCTGCTATGCAGTCCTTTAAGTTGTTTTACCACTGCTGCTTAGATTCTTAATTTCCCTTCCTTTCTTCCCCCACATACTTGTCAGAAGCCTCTGGAAATCAGTGCAACCCAATAAGCCATTTCTGTCTGGCACAAAGGCAACAAATTTGGGAATCATGAAAGTGTTTCCATTCTTGAAAAAAGTACAGCCAGCTGTTTCAATCCATAGGACAACAGGCAGAAAGTGGATTTTATGTCCTTTGTTTAACAGTGTCAAGATGTTGAAAAGACACTCAAAATGTCATTCACAGCATTTCTGCACTTCGAGACAGTTATCAATTATATGTGCACCATTGTAAACAAACTTTCCTAAAGATCTCCAAATACAGAAACACAATTTCCCTAGCCAAAATTTTTCCCCATTTCTTTGGTATTCTTGCTCTTAGAAAGCTTTTCATAATTTTTCTTTGCAGCAGCTGCATGCACTTGATTACACTTATACTGTGTGTCCCAATCAACCTTCTCCTTTCTAGACTAAACAATCATAATAATTTGATTCTTTCCTTAGAGACTACTTCACTTTTCATCATTCTCCCTCTTCTTGACTCTTTATAGTCAACAAATTTTTAATGAAGGGTTGTAGGGCCTAAATCTAGACGCAGTTCTTAACTGAGACATGGCTGAGTAGTCTGTCTTGCAAGCAATACTTCTTGATCAGAGTTCTGCTTTTCATTTTTAGCAGTACCATGATTTGTTCCTCTTGCGAGCCACTATAATGCCAAGACTCTTTCTGCTGAACTATTACCAGTCAGTTAGACAGCTCTATCCCATCTTATTTTCTTAGGTAGCTGAATATCCTTAATTATATTAACCTTGCATTAATTGCGCTAGCTTTGTTCTTATCTTTGTCTGTCACACCAGATCTCAGGAACATGAAAGTCTTCTGAAGGATAAACTTCAGTACATTTGAAACCTCTCATAAATAGGTGGTGGCTGCAGAGTTAGTATTCTGCTATCCAAGAAATAAGTGCAAATACCAAGGTAACTACAACCAGCAGAGAAGTCCAGAGTCCTCAGTGTATTCTCCTATTTTGACAATGAGTATATTTCTGTATGAATAGAAATACTATTGATGATATATTGGAATATTATTGATCTAAGTATTCATTTTATAAAACATATATTATATTGTAATTATATGAGTATAAATACATATATGTAATACGAATACAAACTCAGAAGTTTCCTTTCCGAGCACAACCTGCCAAGCAAATGGTACTGGAAAATAGACCAGCCATTCAATTTACCTTAATCGCAGAATCAATCAGGTTGGAAGAGATTCCTGACATCAAGTCCAACCTGTGACTGAACACCACCATGTCAACCAGACCATGGCACTGAGTACCACTGTCAGTCTTTCATTAAACACCTCCAGGGACAGTGACTCTGCCCCTTACTGGAGAGTCCATTCCAATGGCTAATCATCCTTTCTGTGAAGAAATTCTTCCTAATGTCCAACCTACACTTCCCCTAGTGCGGCTTATGTAGGATATTTGGACATTTCTGGCTGAAAATGGCAGGTGTCTACTAGCTGTAAGTAAAACTGTCTGTTGTTGCCATACGGTGTCTACTACCTGGAAAAATGGGTAAGAACAGAAGGAACTGAAATTTCTATAGGCTTTCCACAGAAGCATTCATTTCACAGCCTAAACGTACAGATTATTCCCACTTGGTTTCACAAAACTAATAATTCTGAGAATAAACGGAATAATATTGTTTTATTTGGGACTGCAAAAGAGCTAAATAAGAAACAATTACCCTCTAATTCTAAAGATATCATCTTACTTCCAATTGAAAAAGGAACTTGACTGTGAGGCACTGATGCAATTCTCATTCAAGGAGCAAAGTATTGAATAATCATGTTTTAATAAGCAGACCTGCACCATCTATTGGTCTGTCATTTCCCTAAATACCAAAAAGGCGGAACTTAGTTTGTATAAGATGCTATGAAATAGGGCATAGTTTGTGCAGAGAAGAGGTCGAATGCAGTGAGTGGGCCAGTCTTAACAGGTATCATTAAATAAAAAAGCTTAATTATTTCAAACACAATTACAACTTCATCACTGTACCTGTATCTTGCTCTGGAAGGTTGTTTTAGATAACATGAAAAGGAATTTATAAATAAGTCATTTATAAATGACAAAGCATCAGCTAAATCTGTAATATTTGATGAGTCTCATGAGATTCGTGTTTCTTAATGTTTACAGAAAGCATCTTTAACCAGACTATACAATGTGACACTGTTACCATTTTTAAGACCAGACAAGCAGATATTTAGGTACTGAAGCAAAAAAAGAGATTCTTGCTAAAACCCTAGTAGATATAATTGTTAGAAAAAAGGCAAGGAATTTTGAGACCCAAAAAAAGCACGAGTAACCAGAAATGAAATGAGCCAAATGGACAGCTTTCTATTGATCTACAGGAGCTCTCTGTTATTATCTACAAATAAACACTCCTGTAAGTTAATAAAATACCTTTCTACTAATTCATCATTTGCAGCCCACCAAGACTGATCCACTGGAGCCAGCCTGCAGATATCCGGGCTTTCAGAAAGACAAAGAAAAACACAGGACCATCTAAGAGGGCCAACGGTCTGTATAAACATTCAGCTGCTATTATGAGTTATTTAACTGAGAAAGGTGAAAAAACAGGATATACTAAAAGAAAATGCTTCTGTACTCAATTAAAATTTTCTTTGAATTCTAAAAGTGGATTTATTTTTTATTTTTAAATTGACCAAATGATGAAATGTTTCCCAGTACTGACCACAAGTTTTGTAAATTCTCATGGAAAAACCTACAGTTCCCATGGTTTGTAACGCCATCATCACAATCCCATCAGTTTTCCAAACTAAAGACATGGCAATACATATAATTCTGAATTTATTTCTTAGGGAATTTCTTTTTGTATTTTGTCACAGTACTTTAAAGGAACCTTTTTAATTTCATTAATTTCAGTAAAATATCCACTGTCTTAAGATAGTACCTTTACTTTTAATAACAAAGCAGAATAATTAAAACATTGATGGAAATAAAAAAGATGTCCTTGCATGAAAATATATTGGTTGTTCACAAGAAATAATGCATACTATTATATCAATATGTTCTTTGAGTATTATCCAATTCAATTTTAGACAAGCCAAGAGAAATCACCAAAAAACCATGCTGCTCAAACAATTAAGTTAGTTTACCAAGTAGCAAGGAAATGGAAAAGCCCAATTTCATCTTTCCGCATACACGGCTAATTCTGTACCTGGTTTGCTGTCACCCCCTTGGAGAAGTAGATACACTCCATTAATTACTGAGATTTTGAAATGAAAAGGGAACTATTTGTCCATATTGATTCCCCATTAAAGCTACAGTGATTAATAGTTCTTCATAGTAACCATGATTCTTCATAGTTCTTTAGAAACCTGTATCTCCTATTATATAATTACTTCTGAAAAAGGTAAATTAATGAAATATAAAAATAAATATTAGAAAGAAGGTGTAAGATATGTGAACTAATGGAATTTATGGATACAGCTGCTGCTATCACATTCACTTCAAGCATTTGTCAAGTAAAATATCTCAAAATATTTTTCACAGAGATGTTCACGCCCAACTTCAGTCTAATATTTGAAGGACTGTAACAATTATTTCTTTGGTGTGTATTTGCAAATGCCGGCATGTCCCCATCCAGGCCCTATTTTAAATTATTTACTATTTGCATGAATTTGAGTTCTATAAATTCTACAGCCTTACTGATACTTCTCATTAGCTGTTGCATTAAGACACAGTACAGGGAATTTGTGGTCAAAGATGTTCTGAAAAATCTGAGAGCACCAACACGTATACACGTTTCACGCTCTATTTACTATAAACTTGAAGGTAGCAAGCACAGCTCACATGCAAAGTGCCCTCTTGTGGTTCCAAGCAGGTAAACTCAAAGAGATTTAAAACAATAAATGTTTCAGTACTTTCTGATGTGTAATCGCACTGTTTTAGGAAAACAGTATTGATTATTATTCAGTTTAGAATTTTTCTGGCAGGAAATACTACTAATGGCATTTCCTTTTCCTATCTGCACATCCCAATTGGTAAATGTCAGCGGTCTCTGTAATGGATCATGTCTGAGGCAGACAATATCTGCACTATGGCAATGACACAGCTATTGCATGTGGGTTTGGCCATTAAAGACATGAATGTCCTGTCCCTTCCTGACACAACACCTTAGCTACACTGGGAAAAAATTTGGCATTCCTTATTCAAAATGTTGCTGAAAATGTTATTTTTCCAATAAAATTAATCTTAGTGGAAGAAAGGTTTGCTGGAGTAACTAATGACAGGCAATTATTATAAATCAGCTCAAGGGCAAATAATGGCCTGAACTACCACATATGAAATAGAACTTTAATTCTATTCTCCTACACAGTATTTTTTTCTGTCTCACTGGGATGTGGAACTTTCATTATCAAAGACAAAAAATCTGCCAAAGTACATAATAGCCCTGCATTCCCTAGCAAGAGAATTGAGATTGAATTAGCAATCCATAGTTTCCTTTCTTGCTCATTCACAAAAAATCCAAAAATTAAAAGGGAGTTTTCTCAAAATGAAAGACTAAACAGTAACAAACAAACAAAGACAAAGAAAGAAACAATAAATACCTTTTTGGCCTTGGTTTTCTTTTCGTAAGTCTCTGATAATGGTTTTCTTTTTTCCTGAGTGGTGTCTTTGGAGAATAAATATTCAAACTCAGTAGTGTCAAGTATATCAGGTTCTTCCAGTGATTCCCATAATGTTGGCATAGCAGTTTTCCTATAAAGGGAAAGGTAATGATAAAATTTCTAAACTTTATGAGAAACCATAATAGATCTAACCATAATAGATTAAAATCCATGATAGATTTAAACTCAAAGCAACACAAAGAGCATTCCTTTACTATACCTTGCTCTTGTAAGGAGTCAAACAGTTTTTCTCTTAGTTTTAGTTATTAATTTCAGCTATTTAGTCCACGCCTGCTAGGCTACAGAAATGCATCATTCATATTGTACCATTCTCTGTGCAACAATGGCAGCTTGTGCAAATACATGTCAAGAGATTTCTACCACTTCAACTAGGATTAGAAGTACTCCAATGTCAGCTTTTTTGAGAAATTCCCAGTAATCTGTTTAGACCTATGAAAGTAAACAATATCAACAAATAGTGAACAAACTTTATTCAAGCATATTTTAAGAGCATTTGGGGCAATTTGTATAGGACTTGATTTACTTCATGTTATCCACAGATGTTGTATGCTCATATTTATCCTCGTTGCAGTTCTCAGAAACTACAGTAATTATGTGGCTTATATCTTGGGAGACTAGCCAGTATTCTTCTCCATTCAACCAACTGCAAATTTTAAATGTAGATTTTCTATCCTTCTTTTTTTGCCTTCCAAGACCAGATTTAGTTTTGGATCAAGTTGGGAGCTTGTTTACACAATCCTCTAGTTTTATCTGGATTAGGAGAAAATAATATGTAGTGCTACAAACATTGTACATCAATTTTGAAAGGGCTTTGTTTCAAACTTTCCATGTTTCAGGAAATAATGCGGGACAAAACTTCTGAGTATTCTTGTCTGTTTATCAGTAGAAGGTGGGACCACTTCTTCCAGCAGATGTCACTAAAAGGCAGTGAAATTATTTGCAATTTAAAAAAAGTGATGAAATCCACTATAAAATACAAATGGCCGATGTCACTAAACACAGATGTAATGTGCAACAAAATGGAATATCTACCAATTCCAAAGGAAAAAGGAACCAACTTTTTTTTTTTTTTTCAAAATTAGGATTTTTTTTTCTACTTAACATTTAACTGTCTATTATCATGTATGTTTAAGGAACTTTGCATTTTTTTCCATTATCATCTGTTGATGCAGCATATTACGTGTCACAAGACATGCTTAGAGCTCCACAGCTTCGTTCTTCCTGATATTAGTTATCATGTTAACAATACTGAAAAATAAAGGATTCTTCCTGGCTCTGCAACAAGAAGTCCTGGACAGTTTCTGATCTGAGCAGCAAATCCTTAAAGAAATTTCCAGTTCTAATACAGACCATGAAAATGCTGGACATTACATTTGGTGACCAGTAGTTTATCAGAATGCTACGAATTATACCTTACCTTGCAAAAGCGTGGTGAACCAGCACTACTTCAGAAAGAAAACTTTTATGTCATTGATTCAACAGGAAGAATTAGAATGAAGTCTATTTATGGACCAACTATTGATTCACTATAAAAAAATTAAGCTGAAGAAATACTGGGAAAGTAAAACCAAAATGTTCAAGCCTCCTGCTACAAAATATCTCAATTCTGAAAAATTTTGAGTTTCAGAAAATTTTAATTATTTTTAATTCTAAAAAACTAAGAATATACAACTGATGTTTCACTAATTTCTTTGTTCCTGTCAAATATTTTATATAAAATATTAACACCTTACAATGTTTTATTACACCAGAATAATGGTACTTTCTCATCAAAATAAATTCAGAGCTGTAAAGTAAAATAATACTCATACTTAAATCCACTTTACTGTAGATATTTACTTCTAAGTGTTAAATATAGTAAAGAAACCTGTAAATAAAATATTATTATAATATTAAATAATTTAAATACACAATTTAAAAAATATAATTATTACAGGATAAATAAAGTATAATAAATAATTTATAAAAATTCACAATGTATTACAGTATATAATATAATCACACTATATAATACTGTATGTAATATACTGCATGTATATATTATATAGCAATATAATATTATGATGTGTTATGACTGTAGGCCATATATAGTAACATAATTTAACTTATTAAAATGTTTATATTTATCATCTTGGTAACTGCTGCTAGGGTAATGTAATTTTGAACACAGATAATAATGATTCAGACTTCAAGACCTAAATAATAATGTAACTTCATTATTTGCATTAATGCAGGACGTGAATTAATAAACAGCTCTTCATTAAAATAAAAAAGTCTGTGTCACTTAAGCATCCCTCTAAAATCCTTTCTGATCTATCCCTTCTAATGAGCTCCATATTTCAGTAATAAACAAAGAAGAAAAGTCAGAATCAGTCAAATCCAAAAGAGCAGCTGAGTAGCTGTGGTAGTAAGGTATTAATGCTGGTTCAGAAAGTGTAATTGGTAGAACTGTTTTACTCCTGTCAGCTAAATAAACAGGCAGCATAAACAAAGATTGTAGGATCATTTCAAAAAACCTGGCCAAAAATTGTTTATTTATGCCTGTTCACCAAATTACCACTTACAAACTAATCAATAAAATGGTATATTTCGTAGTAACTTTGGATTTGGTACAACAGAATACACTACTAGAATACTGTTATAGAACCACAGAATGACCTGGGTTGAAAGAACTTTGAAGATCATCTCATTCCAACCCCTTGCCATGGTCAGGAACAACCTCCACTAGACCAGGCTGTACAGTGCCCATCCAATCTGGCCTTAAGCACTTCCAGGAAAGAGGCACACGCAGCTAGCTCCTACTGGAAACCTTTCAGCGCCTCACCACTATCAAAGTAAAGCATTTCTTCCTTACATTCCATCTAAATCTACCTCCTCTATTCCACAGATCCTACTGATACTGGGAGCTACTCCAACTGACATGCAGGACCTTGCACTTGGCCTTGTTTGTAGTCTCACTACTCAAGCGTATCAAGGTCCTCCTGGATGGCATCCCTCCCTCAAGCACATTCTATCAAGATTCTACCCCTGCACTAAATAATAGAAAGGTGGGTAGGTTTTTTTTTTTTAATTTTATATCTATTTTTTTTTTTAAGCTGTAAGAGGTCTCCATCGGGACTGAGACTTGTCCATAATGGACACTTCATGCTACTGGTTGCTGAGCTGCTTATGTTTTTACATATGCTTTATTATTCCTGCTCAGACAGAATTACACAGAGAGATTAGGTTCCAGTTTAAATGTTTTGAGTTTCTAGAACTGGAATCACAGAGGATGACACAACAAAATTCTCTGGAGAGAGGATCACATGAAGTGCCTGGAAAGCAAAAAATGCAACTAAATTCTCCCCTGATCAAACTTTAACATTTCAATTCTAATTCTAACACAAACTTAATTAAAAAAAAAAAAATCTTTCTCTTGGCTATCCTTTTACCTTTTAGTCCTAAATCTGGGATGCACCCTGTCACTATAGCTATCCATGTATTGAATAATTGGGAAAAAAAACCCAAATAAAACATCTTGTTGCTGTGATGCAAAAAGTTTTCATTTATAATCCATACATTTTAAAACAACTGATTTTTTTCAGACTTCTAGAACTGACTAGTTTTGGTTTTTTTCTAGAATTATGTAAATTCCTTGTCTCTACACTGACCTGTAAGTAGCAACTCTAAGTCCAAGTAAATGTATTTTACCTGTTATCTTGCAATTGTATTCGTGTCCAATACAAAGGCTTCATGGGACGGCCAGGTTCAATGGCAGGTTTTCGAGGACCTTGGTTTGAAGATAAAGTGCTACTAAAAAAGAACCCAGGCCCAGGAGGTGGAGGGGGTGGAGGCAACCCAGATCCAGGCAGTGGAGGAGGAACAGGAGGTCCCAGCCCTGGAAGTGGTGGTGGTGGCGGTGGTGGTGGTGCTTGAAAGTTCCTACAGCCTTCAGAAAGTGGAGGTGGCAGTGGTGGACCAGATCCAAACTGAGATGTCAGTGAAGTCAGACCCACTGGCAAAGGTGGTGGCGGAGGAACTACAGAGGACAGCGAAGAATCAGGAAGGGGAGGAGGTGGCGGTGGAGGAGGCAGCATTTGTTTTGGTTGACAAGACAAGACACTTTCTGATGACTGTACATTGTAATTGTCCTTATTTTCACTTTGGGCAGATATACTATGTGTCAAAGAAGAAATATTAAGCTTTTTGGGTACTATTTGGTTATTTTTCACACCTCTGTTATCTTCTTCACTGGGCTTTATGAAAGTTTCTCTGTCAGTCTGTATACATACATTTCGGTATGCCTTTGGCGGGTTATCATCTTCAGTAGAAACACCAATATCCTTTGCTTTTTCATTTCTTCTGTTTAATTTATTATCAAGTTCATTCTTCAGATGTGCAATGGTTTCCTCAAGCTGAGCGGTTGAGACAGCATGTTCTCCACGAATATGGAATACCCTGAGTTCAAACTGAGACTGCAGAGCAACAAGAAAAAAACGCTTAGTGCAAGTATTTTTCTGAAGTGTTTATTTTGTAGTCTATTAAAAATCTTCACATTTAAACTATTTTCTTACATTGAACAAAGTGGGAAACACTTCCCTTTCCCAGTTCTAAGTGGTTTTATTGCAAGCTATTACATAACTGGACAATTATTAATCTTTAAAGAAATGTAAGCAGGATGCATTACAGCAAAATATATTTTTTAAGTAAAAATCAAGAACATCAATTTGGGCAAATTCTAAGTTGTACTTTATCTTTAAGCAAACTTACCAGTTTACAATTGAATGCAATAATTAATGGTATATTATGGAAAAAAGGTACCTTTTTCAAAAGTTATTCTATATTATGTCATGAGTTCATTGCTTATTTCATTTCATAAATATGTCATATATACATATATAGAGAGAGAAAACAGGAAGTAAAAAATAGATTAAACACAACAGAAGTTGAAATTAATTCCAGATAAAACATTAAATAAAGTAATATCTCAATCTGTTAGGCATTATCATCAATAAAATTCATAGAGATAAACAAGAATTCTTCAAGTTTATCTCTACTATTAGATTAAAATTGCATTTCTTCCAAATATAATTTAATCTACAATTCAGGAAAATAAACATTAGAACCAAGAGAATCAAGAGGATTTCACTGGATAAGTAAGTAAGGAAGGAAACGCCCCCCCCCCACTTTTCTTACCATATGTCAGAAAGACAGAAAACATTTGGCACAGAAATATCTCCTTTAAAAAATCCAATACAATCCAATACTGCTATTCCAGGTTATTAGAACCCTACAAGTTATTTTCTGTTTTGCCATGATACTATCAGGCTGCTGGCTGATATTACCATGATTCTTTGCAAGGCAATGACTCCTGAAAGAGAAATTTTCATGGTTCTTTCAGGATCCCGCTACAAAAGGGAAACCAACCTTTTAACAGAAAGAGCTAATGAGCTGTGATTCTCCCAAATTCCTACAGGCACAGGAATTTACGCTTAAAATTCCCATGCAGTGCTTGTCAGAAGTGGCAACATAGCACTCCCTACTTATCATTCCAATTTGACTGTAGTTTAAAAGTCTTACAGAGAGAATCAAACAGATTTGCATTGAAAATAACCCAATTTCTATTAGTTTTATAGACTACTCAGAACAAATATGTATAATAGAAGACATTTAGTTAGCTTTTTTCCTTTTCCTACTATTATTCTATTGGCACTCATCTTCATTATTAGCTCAATTCAACTATCACAAGATTTTCTGCCATCTGAATTGCTCCAAAGAAACTGCCTTTCTTTTAAAACTTGGCTTACTGATCCATAAATGAGGTAATGAAGCAAGTTTGCCTTAAGGAATTTAACTGTTGCAGTTCTTTTTATCATAGTACTTTGCTCGTATTGGACATCAAAACTCCCTCACAGAACAATTTACTTTGAACGTTAAAGATTTTCCCAGCAGTAAATCTGAAGCCACCTTAAAAACACACTGTAAAACAAGCACAGTATCTAACAAAACTATTTATTACATTTAAATGGGCACAAAAGCAACTGTGTTAGTATTATAAGCCTTTCCAAATACAGATATTCAGTTTTAATTTACAATATAAAACTGGTAGTTTGAAGTCAAAAATATATTTGAGGTGAAAGAATGAAAAGCAAGAACAAACATGAAACTTTAACATTTTCAGAATAATTTTCTGCAACTTGAAAAAAAAGCTCATAAACATGAATTAAAGCTAAAATTACTAAGCATTAGTAATTACAAAAAATATGTAATACCTCTATTTAGTAATAAGAAATTAAACAATTTTTTTATTTTCGTTACTTTTCATCTCAAAGTAAGTCTTATTCACCAAAGCAAGATTACCTTATATACCTATGATAATACTTTCAATAAAAGTGTCAAGGACACGAATATTATTACGTACTATTTTTTATCTATTTGCATAAATAATACATACATATTCTTAATAAAGGTCTGCTTCCTGGAAAATATTTCTTAAAATGAGATTAAATGCTCTAAAGTCATATGATGAATCAAAGGGAGAGCAAATTTCATCAGAATGTAACAGTTTGGTCACAACTATTTTAGGCAAGATGAAATGGAAAAATATTTCAGCAGGAAACAAGATATTCGATGGAGGGTAAGTATGGAAAGAAGGCTGGTGGAGCATAAGGTATTAGAAGGCAGCTGAAACTAAAGCTTAGAAAGCCACCCTATGCCTGAATGAACATGATTTATTTCAGAAGAAGGGTATAGGATTTTGAAACCTATCAAAAAAATTTCTGTAAAAATTTCTGTATAAAATGAAAGCAAGACACTACAAAGAGCAATGTGGGAGATGTTCATCAGCAAGCTTTAAATACAAAGGATACCAGGTTTTTTTTCATTTGAAAACTGCACTTGCCACTTTGCTGACTGGTAGAGAAGCCTGTTTGCTTGCTTCCCAGCACCACTCATTTAAGAAATCCTGATTGTATAGCTACATTCAATACCAAATCAACTACTGCAAGGAACATATTTCTATTTCCTTGTCCATTTCATTTTCTTGCAGCAATAATCTGCTTTTTCAGAGACTATCAAATTAAGCCCTCAAGCCTTGGTCTGTTGAGGTTCTCTGGCCTTCCACTGTATCACGGACTCTTGCCAGTCAGCCACTGACATATTACTTCCTCTCCTGTACATAAACACACACAAAATTGATACAGCTGCCTAAATTTCCATTACAGTAGAGATAAATTTTTTCCACATTACTGCTACAAATCTAATGTTTGAGGCACGAATATTTCAATAAAGTTTTATTATTATTTTCTCTTCATACTGCTAGCTTAAAAGAAAAAGCCCTAATGTGCTGAAATCAGATTTCAATCATCAGTTTGAAAGTACTTTTTGAGTATCTTAAGCCAAATTCATACAACAATGTGCTAATGAAAAAGTTGCCTTACTTTGGTACAATCTTTCTTGTATTAATTGTCAATATTAAATAGGCAAACAATACTATGCTAGTAAGCTGAAGTACAGTGTTAAAAATCAGAATTCACAATATTTTTATCAGACAAGGAAACAGTCTGAAAATACATTCAACAATTCAAGAAACAGTGCTGCAGTGTACAGAGCCACAGAAGGGATTGATCAGTGGTATGGCACTTCTAAGGGAAAAGGATCTGCGAAGGACAGCACATCACAGACTGACTGAGTCAACCCTGTACCAGGATAAAAAGAATTGTCATATGCAAGAAAGTAATCTATGTGCTTTATCCAGTACTAAAAGCTGTGTGTTTTTTCAGGTTAAGAGAAATTCTGTGTCTGTGTTCATGATCACTGCTATTGAAATTCGGGGCAGCTCATTTGGTCTTAATTTTCTAGGTTCAATCAACAATGCCTTTTGTCTCCACCTCACCCTTACTGGATAATGCTCCCCTTGTTTCTTTAGTTTCTTTCTGTTTCCATTGCTCAAAAGTACTTTCAGTGAACGCTTAAACTTCCTTTGCAAGATGTGATTCAGCTTGAGTGTTGTCAAATACCCTTTTCTATTCTGAAGTCTAAAACTAGCCCTTCTGGCTAATGTACCTCTTCTTCCTTCCTTCCATGGCTCTCTGCTTCCACCCAATACCCATTTTGAAGAGGCTGAATAAACAGGCAGTTCTATCTATCTTGATAAAATGTCTTTTGCTTTCAAATCTGTTCTTGCTCGGAATGCAGGCTTTTTTGCACCTCCGATTCTGACTAAAGAAAAGGTTCTTACCTACTTTGCTTTTCAAGCCTCACTAGTGCAGTTATACTTACAAATTAGTTTCTTTTAACTTGAGATTTGTCTGGTATCTGCCATTGAAATGGACATGATCCATTTTCCTTGGGTAAAATCAATTCACCAAGCAAGTGACCCAGTTGACTCTCAGATCCCATGAACACAGACATTTATATTTAAGCTTAGAAGGCCTGTGTTACCCTCTTCCTAAAGAATTATTTCTGTTAAAGGGTAAAATAAAAGCCACCCCTAAGAGAAAAAAAATTACTCATCTTTACTAAAAATACATAGTGTCAGAGGATTATGTGAATATCCAAGAATACTAATACAGTGTAACCTGGAAAACAACAGGAGTGTTTGGATTGGATTCCCAGTGTCTTCCTGTTCTCTCCCTTTACACCCATCCTTCCGGTGTGCGTTTCCAGTGACCTCCTTTTGGCACCTGCTAAGTGACTTGACACAGCACAGAGAAAAAAAGGCAAAATATATTTTCTGACAATGCCAACAACTCAGCCTTGGTCCCATGGGACCCAGGAAATGATGAAGCCTATGCTCAAGGAAGAAAAATTCCAAATATTGAATCAATGTACAATACTGCCATTAACCATTAAAGTATCCGATGATAAATCATAAATTAATCACAAAAGCAAAAGACTAAATCCTCTCATTCATGTAACCAACAGGTTGTCTAAATGTCTTTGAAATGATAATGTGGATTGACATGGACAAATCTCAACACCAATATGACAGCTTTTCTCTCTGCTCTGATAGGTGAGAGAAAGATTACAGTCTCATTTAATACAGTCAGTATAGTCAATTCAAGTCAATTAAATGCAAACAACTGGAGTATATTTGTTGTTGTTTCACTTCTTTATATAATGTGATTTTATGTGAACAAAAAAACCTTTTTAACCATGACACAGAACTGCTTTAATATGAAAAGCTGTAGAAGAATTCGTATGTATGGACACAGGGAAAGTATAAATTTCTACAGCAACCTACATTCAAAAAACAGTTGCTAACTTATTAGTCAAGATTTATTTGCACCATAAATGTTTAAAAATCCTGAGAATTTTAACAGTAAAACATTAAAAAAAGTTCCCTAAAACACTGTTCAGAGCAAGCAATATGCAGACCCTTTGCTTTGAAACTACCAAGTTCATGCTCCAATGTCAATGCCTAATACTTTTTCACTAGCATTTACAGTGTAATTCTACTCTGAAAAGTGACTGTGTAAAAATGACACATATTTAATGAACAAAGCTGTTCTAGGTATATCAGAGACAGACCTCTTCTTTAACTGAGAAACACACACTTTTACAAGTTTTTACTCTAATTAGAGTGAAAAAATAACATATTAGAGAGAAAGTGAGCTTGATTTTATTCCCTTCTCTAACTTTTATACAGTGATTGTTACATCTAATTAGTTACTTATGCCAAGCCATGAAAATAAAAAAAGTGGGAACAAAGAAGACACAAAGTATCCAGGGATATAGTTAGTAGATGTGGGCATGTTCCAGTGAGGAGGATATTAATAAAGCAAAAAGAAAAATAAAAGATAAGAATTACTGAGTTGCCAATTAAAAGCTCTTTAAAATATACTTTACAGCTTTTTTTCTTAATATTATTTTAGCCATCAAAGTAGTGTGCACAGACAAGAGAGGAAAAATAAACTTTTCAGAGAGAGCCTCTAACTTGGTTTTGTTCATTCTAAGTAATTTAATCCTCAGTTTTTGGAAGAGTTCACACTTTTTTTATTCTATTGTGTTGACAAAAGAAAAGAAGTGCTTTTTTGTTGAATCTCTGTCCTTGAAAAAACATACATTTGTTTTAAATTTTAACAACAATCAGAGATTTAGCAAAGGATTTCTCCACAGGGAAAAAAAAAAGTTGAGCCCATGCCAGTTTACACAAAATAAAAATTCCTCTCTAACAAATACCTCAACAAACATAACAATTACATATGGTATATCATTGTCAAGGGCATATAGTAAGGATCGTTCCTGCACTTCACAGCAAAAAAAGTAACGACTGACCATTCTCAAATACTCCCAGATCTCTAAATATTTGTGTAGGTAATGCATACAGAGTCCAATTATCTTTCCAATTTAAAAATAATAAATACATAGTTTTATAGAGGAAATGTAGCAAAAGTAGCTGGGACAAAAGACAAACCCCCCAGCTACTTCCTACTCATTGTCCTTACAGATCCACTGGACTCAGTATGTACAAGTAGACAGTAGAATACAGTGGGAACAGGAATTGAATCAGACACATGGAGTGATCCTTGGGTGTCCCAGGCAGGGCCAAGAGCTGAACTTGATGATCCTCATGGGTCCCTACAACTCAGCATATTCTATGACTCTGGGATTCTGGATCTTTCACACTAGTGATAAACTTCCAATGACCTCCTATGTATAAGGTAACAAACACACTTCCATTTTTATCACTATCAGAAGAGTATAAACAGCATGCAGAGCAGACCTATGAGACAAGGATACTGTAGATGTGTTCTGACCAGGATGATGTATTTTAAGAGACTATTTCATACAAGATACAAACTGCCCCTTGCATTATGGGCTGCACAGAGTCCTATATTCTTTTAAGCTCCAGCATCTTCTCTTGCTGCTCTTTGTGAACCTTCCATTATCTCTTAATATTTTGTGCTCTTTTCCGTGCTCTTCAGAGTGATCTCAAAGTTGCTTTAAAGTTTGCTTTCCTCATCTTGACTGCCTTGCATCTGCTCTGTAAATGTTTCTGTCAAGTAGCATTAATCTAGGTATTGTTTCCTGCACATACACACATCCTTCCTTCAGTCCTTTCATGGTTAAGAACTACCATCCAACCATTTTAGATTACACGAATGAACTCACTTGGAGAACTTTTGTTATACAATACATAGCTCACAACAGCTCATCTCTAGTTCTTTTTCTACAGCTGTCCTACATACATGTGACTTTACTCAGATCAACCCACTTAAAAAGGGTAAATAATTTCTCCATAACTTCTAATTAAATAATCAGATAGAACCCTTGATGTGCCCTTAAAATTTCTTGGCAATCTTTCAAGATCCTGCAAGTATTATGAATCCAAATATATGGAAAAATATCTCTAATGATGGCCATTTTACTCCACAGCACACTCCACATTTATGGATCCTATTATGTCCACTTCATCACGCAGCAAGTGATGTACTTTACTGTGGAATCTCTGTGCCTACAGAGGAATCTCACTGGAATCTAAATTCTTCTTGCAATGTATTTATATCAAAAAGAAAATTATTAATGCCTTGGATTCACAAACTTCTTACCATAGGCACATTTGCTAAAAAATGTCATTTCTTGTGACAAATGATAAAAAAACCTCCGAAAAGCTAGACTAAATAAAACCTATTAAAGCCAACTGTTAACAATATGTGCTTAAAGGGGTAAATTTCAGGTTATTAATAAACATTAACAATAGATAATTTAACATTTTATGTAGATTTTAAATGTTTAGTCCGTAACTTATAAAATTCCCAATAACACTAAAGCTTCTCATTTGAATGAATGTTCTTATAAATAATAAACCCATGAAAATATTCAACAAACGACAACCAGTTTAAGCCTGCATGTATGTCAGGAAGCAGTGAATTCCCAGAAAATGGAATACCACACACACTAGAATTTGCCAAAAAAGCCATGTACAGTAGCTACCTGTCACGCCATGCAAAAGGGAACAATTCTTGTAGAAAGACAAGTTGATTCTTCTATGTATTGATTCTTTCTAAATGTAAGATAGCTTATGCTAGGAAAAATAAATCCTACATAATATGTAAAAAATGGGTATACAGCTAAATTGAGTCCAACCTAAATTTCTAGGAAAACGTAATTTTGTGGACAATTTAATTGGCAAAATCTCTAAATATTGTTAAACTCTGCTAAACATTTAAATTCTGCAAAACGGAATGAGGTGACTCAGCATGCAACACACCAATAAATGTATATGATACACTGCGTGCAAATTTCTCTGAGGCTAAGCTAATGAAAGAATGAAACCACCCCATAAGCTAAGAATTATTTTCAAATTTTGTTGAACTAGGACCATGAACAGTTAACATGCAAAATGCAAACATTCCTCTCCTATCACAAACTTTGCAGTTACTACCCTACTCTGCTTCTCACTTGTAGCTGCTACCTTAGTCTTAGGACAGCCTCAGTAACTATGTGTGTATAGGTACAAAAATACTAATACCTATTCTCTGCAGTGTGCAGAAGATCATATGCAAGGAGGAAAAAAACCTCCCTGAATAATGCTAATAAAATACTTTAAAATACAATATGTAGAAATTTAGACTGATAATTAAAATTTTATATAAATACTTTGTTTAGGTGATATATTTGAGATAAGTTGCAGTATTTCTCAACTGCCAGGGAAATTACATGAATCATTATGTGGCATATTTTACATCTGGCACATAAAATGTGAAAACAATGCAAAAAATGGCTGAAAACAAGATGAAGATGAAGATGAAGTTTCAGTGACAAAAACTACAGAGGCAGTATGGATCCAATAAGAAAACTGATTGTAGTAAAGAGCAAGTTGTTTCTGATCTTGGGAGAATGTTTTCGGACACCTAACAGCTTTTTTATTACTGTGGCTGATTAAAATGAAAAGCCCTACTACTAAAATGTTCTTTTTGATGAGGTTTTTTGCCATGAACTATAGACCTTGCAGTCCAGTGGGATACAAATCCTTTGATCCTGTGCAGTCACATAAATTCAAAGTCGTAAACCAACATTGAATTTGATTTTATTAGTGTGGCTGATGTTGCCAGAATTGTAATGCAACCTTGCTTTTCTTCTCTTTTCTTCCTTTTCTTTCGGGGAGGGGATGGAAAAGAGAGTTTACTGTCAACATTGCTTCACCATATAAAGAACTAATTTCTTTGGCAACCAGGCTACAAGGTCAGGCATTATAACAAAGCTTTGTAACTATATAGGAAAGCAATGATATCTGTTGCTAAATTGAAACTTATATAACCAATAACCAATTATTTGGATTAAGCAAAAGCTGAAGCGAAAAGCATTATTAGTAAAGCACATGGAAAACAGTAACCAAAGATAAAGTTAGATATCTAATGAAGGATAATAAGCAGCAATGAATACTTCTTAACAGGAATTATTCAGCCAAATAGAGCCATGAAAATAAAAAAAAAAGTAACTCTACACTTTTAGAAACTGACAATTTTCATTCTTCGTAATGAAAGTAATTTTTTTCTGAAAGTTCTAAGAATTTTTAAAGATGATTACCCTCTCCACCAAAATAGTGTTTTCATGTGCAATCAAAACAACAAAAAAGAGATTCTACACAGATAGACACAATTATAAGATCAATTATGGAAATGACTCTGTGTAAATGACACACCTACTTTAAGCTGACATATACTACACGTTAATTATGCATCACCACACTACTCTAGACATTCCCATTATAGAATTCGAAAAAAATATTGTACATGAAAATATCTTGGAAAAACCAGCTTTGATCAAATACTCAAAAGGGAGCAATCAGAACAATCATAATTTTATCTCTTTCCATCAATGCTTCCATATAGTGCAGCTATGCAGAAACTTTCTCTTCTACAGAACTCATTAAGTGAACATGATGGGAGATATTCCTGACAAAAGATAAAAACTGAATAATGGAAATGCAACAAGCTTTTAAGACTTCTGCATTATGTGTGCTGAAGCTGAAAGTTATGTAAGAACAAAGTGTGGACCCTCAGAAAGAGACACAACATCAGTATAGTAAAGGCATGATAATACTGACTTTGAAAAAGAGATTCTACACTTGCTCAAACTGCAAAACTCCTGCAAGATGAGTTACAAGTCATTTTAGTCAGATTCCTTCAAGTAGTCACCAATGATAAATCATCTTTTACAAAAAACTATCTTGAGATTCTGGGATCCAAAGTATAGTTTCAAAGTGATTTAAAAATGAACTCTGACTGAACATAGATGCAAATGTAAGCATCCCAATGAATCTGTTATACCTGAGGTCTGTGAATAGTAAGACTACATGCCTATCCTAACACACATTGTAATGTCCAATTTATACTTAAAACATCCTGGCAAGTTAAAGCTTATGACAGTAGAAAAAGATTTTATGAAATACTTCTATTCAGATCAAATCTTGACTAATAAAGCAAGGGAGAGTGTCGCCCACTGACCAACGGAAATAAAATCAAATACTGAATGGACCATATTCAATCCAGGATACATATTCTAGACAAAATTGCCCACATATAAGTAAAACTTGTATTGTGATCCCAGACCCAAGTCTTTGCAATCTATCTCCTACTGTCTTCTGTCCTTATTGCCAGGCTACCTCTTTTGCCCTTCATCTTGCCAGTGTAGTGTCTCAAGACTGTATGCCACCAGGACTGCCAGTCCTAGTATCTCTACTCACTATTTTTCACCTGAAATTGTACCTTTCATATCTCCATACCTATGTCCAGTTCTTGACGTCTGCTTTGCTTTGCAGTGGGGTTTCCTTCACATTGCCTAACCATCAATAAGGGGACCAGGGGACAGATGTTCATTTTGAAAGCATCCTCTGAAGGGTGATCCCCACCTAATCAGGAGTAACTTGTGGAAACCATTAATCAGTGGAACTTAGTCTTGACCCAGTGTTATTTTATAACAACTGTGGTGGCTTTGGGGAAATAGCAATTGAAAGTCTGTTTAACACCAGAAGATGTAATCAATGATCACTAGATATGCAACATCAAAAGCTGCTAAAATCTGATCTTTACTGAACATGAGAAAAAACAGCTTTATTTTAAAAATTTATACTTTCAATTTCAGACAGGATTTCCCTTTATCAGCAAAATGTTCATCCTTGACAGACTTGTCCATGTTCTAAAACCAGGAATATTAGAACTATGTCTTTAATTCAGAAAAAAATGCCTTACAGCTACTAGATTTAAACAAATATCTAGTGTAGTAAATTTCAAAGTGCAGATAATTTTGGCAAGAAAGTGGGGGTACATATTTTCAAAATAAAAATGGTAACTTTGATACTACTTATTTTTAATGGCTTTTATAATTCAGCGATGACACTTCAATTAATTTCTCTTGTATACAATTGTTTCCTGCGTTACAGAGGTCTTCAGTATCTGTGAAAATAAAATGTCATCTTGTTCAAAGTGTGTGCTCTACTTAATCATCCTGACTGCATAACATATTCACTTGAGGCAAGGTGATGGGATAAATTAACTTCCATAAACTATGAAAAATGCAGCAGGTTATAATGAATTTTAAGAGTTTTGTTTTAGCCCTAATTAAGCTGAATGTCTTCTAATGTGTCTAAATTTGAGCAGGAACTCAGTCTTGCTGAAGTTTTAATGCTATAAATTGTCCTGCTCTGTGCACATTTTAACTATGTACTACCATGTCCATGTGCTGAAATAAAGAGATTTTCACTGTCTTCAATACAGGGAATTTGGTCTGTGGTAACTTCTTAAATAAACAAGAGAATCCTTGGATCAACATGTGGAATTAACAGCATTCTGCAGCTGACACGAAGTTTAAACAATCCAAGTCTCACAGCGAAATTGCATTGAAAATAACAGAATGGCAATATGGCAAGTGGCCATATTGAAAAAAACCCACAACACAAGGAAGGAAAAATCTTCTGGGATATTCAAGCTATCTTGTAAGAAAATAATAACAACGTAAAACACGTTGTTAAAGGAAAATAAGGATGAAAAGCATACATTGCATCAAAAATATGACAAACAGGAAGTCAATGAAGGAGAAGAAGCGTATTTGCCTATTTTAAGTATCAGAGCACAGTAAGGATGCTTGTCATTAAGAACTTGATTGTAGAGAATGACTTGAATATAGAAACTGTAATGTGCAAATTTTTAAAACATTAACTAAACACTGAACTGGGGAATATCTTCACCTAACATGAAGAATCATTCCAAGCTTCCTTTCTCAATGAAGATGAAATTGTCAAATGGTTCCAAAGAGATTAATGCTGCTTTGCTGTAGAAAGTTACTGTTTTATTGCTCCTGTCATTTGTTCCCTAGTCTACTTTACCTTCTCTAGCAGTGGCTATGCAAATTTTTCAGTGCAGGAAGATTTTTTTTCCTGCTGGGACTTTACTATTTTAGGAAAAGCAAACTTTAAAGATAATGTTGCTGCCATTGTCTGGGAGCCTCAGGAATTTTGAAACCAGTATTTTAATACAATTTCATAGGAGTTCAGTCTCTTTTTTCTCGTAACTTTTATGCTTTTTTCAGTCTTTACATTTTCTCCTCCCTTGCATCACAGAGGCTCTGCAGTGAACAGGGGAGAACTCCTTCAAGAGGACAAAGTAACCAAGCAGATTCATAAAGGCACACAGTACACGCACGGTGGTGTAACCATACATTTAGCAGCTGAAAGGCTGAAACATTTCAAGTTAGGCAAGATTAGTATCAATAATTAACCACAAGCTGGGAAACCTTCATCAGTTCACCACATGGAAATGCTGAAAAGCCTGAACAGCTCATTAGGAAAGACTGACTAATAAACCTTTGCTGACCTTGGCTGCTCCTGTGAGCTGCAACTCCACCAGAGAGAGAAATGTACACGATACAGATTTTCTTCTATGTGCGTGCCGGAATACGAAAATAAAACAGAGAACGATGAAAGCAGCCAGTGACCTTATGGATGCATTTCATCTTGTAAAAGTTAAAACAACAATCTCAGCACCCTGAACCAAAATCTTATTACCAGAAGTCAGCATATATCCACATATATTCAAAAGTTTTGGGTTTTATAAGTTGTGTGGCATATCAAAGCTTTCAACACTATTCATCATTGGACCTCATATCTTAATAGTGATTTCAAAACATAGTGACTTCTGACAAATCATGATATCCCTGTCCCATGCAAGAATTCACACGTGCACACACAAAACTAAGGGAAAAAAAAATAAATCTTTTTCTCCAGAAAGGTACAATAAAAATCCTTAAGAGCATCCAGGTCAGATTTCTTTCAATTTAATCTGCTGAAAAGTATTCCAGTTTGTTGTAATAGTCTACCTATTAAAAAAAATAGATTTAGGCAAATCAAAATATTGTAAAATGCTCTGATTTGGTGTTAAAACATCCAATTTGTGAAATCTGCTCAAAAGTATTCCAGTTTGTTGTAATAGTCTACCTATAAAAAAATAGATTTAGGCAAATTAATATTTTGCATAATGTTTTGGTGTTAAAACATTAGATTTGTGATGTACGCTCTGAAGCTGAAATGAAGTTTTATTTTACATCTAAGTAAAAGACATTTTAAATTGTCAAAATAAAACTGAAATCACCCACTTCTATAAAGAGGTATTTTGATAAGCATTCTGGCATACAAGAGCTTTCAATACTATTTACCATTGCCTCCCACAGTTGAATTAAAACTTCCAAAATGTTGCAGAGAGAAGCAGCACCTTTTGTTATAGTCATGTTATAAGTAAAGAGCAATGGAAGCATTCATAAATGGAAGCATACTGACCATGAGGGAAAACAAATGAGAAGGTGAAAAGACAAAGAGACAAGGAAGGACTTAATAAGTATGAGACATGAAAAAACAGATTTGTAAAAGAATGAAATGGTCATCACAGAGCTAGAGCTTTATTACTTAATAAAACCTTAAATGCTTTATGCCTTTGCAGTCTCAGTACAAAATAAAAATAAATGATCTTTAAATTATCAGATAATTTTGACTGGTGCTATGACTTTTCCTTTCACATTCCTTTTTCTTCTTTTCTTCATTCTTTTTCAATGCTTTCTGGGGCACTTTGAGGCACTGGTCTTCAATCTCAATTTATGATATGAAATAGTTTTCAAAGTTAAGGAAGTTCTTCTGTGAAAAGGAAATTACTTTCTACCCACTTCTACATTTCAGCTCTTAGAACCTTCTCAAAAAAGCAAAAAAGTAAAAATGCAAACATTACCAAGGAGGCCACAAAGGTCACTATGAACACCTCATGATACATTCTTCTCTAAATGAGGCCAGCTTGTTGTTTCTTAATGTCATGGGCAGCAACTACACATTGGGCAGCCTTATACCAACTACATTACCAGTGACTATTTCTTAAGTTTCAATAATATGTTTAAAAGTGTGATAGATGCCACTATACAGGTATTTCTTTCTAAAATTTGCCATGAGATATTTTAAGAGATGTAAAAATAGGATTTTATTATATAATATTTATTGAATAATTTATGAGCTTGCTATAGTAAATTTTTTGTCAAATACCTATTAATATTTCTCACACTGTATTATATTACACACATTATGTGATCCTATTACGTAATATAAAAGCCTGAAGATGCTAATATTCTCAGTTTGGAAATATATAAAAGATCTTGTGAGCTGGTGGAAGCCTAACGACCTGTACCAGAGAAAAACACCCATGCACAGGGTACAGGGTCATAGGACAGCTAATGACTTTCCTTCTATTTTCAAAAAGCAGTATGAAACTCCCACGTAACTAAAGATGAAGGGATATTTAGTACCTTTGTTCTAAAGGGAACAAGGAGACATTAGGGAAAAACTTAAATTTTTACTCATTTTACCAACTTCACTTATGGGAAAAAATATGGTGCACCCTCATGCAGCTATGTGTTGAGTTAAATATTAAGCATTGCAGAGAGACTATTGCCTTCAAATAAATTCCTTTCTTTCAGAAATCAGTAGTTCATTTACATTATTTTGATTTATGTTGTTGCCATCTACTTAGTTGGTTATTAACTACTCAAGATTTGGTTCTGCTGCACAAACACTATGAAGCTGTTGATAGCTACGACTTTTCGACTGAGCAACTTCAATTTTAGTTTCATAATGTGGAAGATAATTTCTGACCTGAAACTAAAGCAGATATACAGACAGCGGGCAGGATGTCACAACTCAGTTTAGAAGGAAGTATCAAATGTGCACACATTTCTGGGAACTTTTTCTGAAAGGCTCAGCTGACATCTAGTGGCAAGAACAGGGAAAGCAAAACACTTTACAGAACAGAAATCGTTCCATTATCTTTAAAATATATTATTCAGTATTTTGTAAATATTAAATGAAAAATTCAAGAAATCCTTGCAACAACAGCATTACCCTTCTTAGATATTACTTTCATGTGGATGATTCAGTTGAATTATACACATTAATTAACGCTTCAAGAATTATGTGTTATGCAGGTTGTTATGCAATAAGAGATGGTACAGATTTATTAGTAATTGACTTGGTGTAATACATGCTGTAATCTTAGTAAGTATACACATAAGTATATACATGACAAAAGCCGACCTCAAGTAACATCAAAAAAAGGAACAAAGCTTCAAGTTTTCATGATAAAATAAAGATGGCAAAATAAAATACAGTACAGCCATTCGCCCTCCTTACCCAGTGATTGTTGTGCACCTTTCAAGACTGCTACACTCACTGCAACTTCAGTCTCATAGATTCATCACCAGCCCCTACAAACTAGTGGTATGGGTAAAGCCCTGGCTGCACTACGGGTGTTCTGTATGAAGTTTATAGGAAATAAATACAGTGATGACAAATACTGAAGAATTAAAAACAATCTGGAATTCCTGTTCACATACCCAAGGAGAAAAACCCTATAAAAACAAAGAGTACAAAAGTATAGGGCACTTTCTAATGCTAAAGAATAAACATATCACTCACTTATAAGCCACTATACACAGGTTTCAAGGGACAGAATCTAGATAATGTTGCTTACTTTCACCTTCAGAGAATAGTCTAATAATGTTTTGAGAACTTTCCCATACATTTACCTTCCAGAACTTCTTAACATTTTTCTAGGCCTTTTAGGAATAACAAAGACTAAGGGTCTCATTCCTACCCTTTTTCAGAGAAAGTATGATAATCAAACCTTCTTCATAAACACCAGATACAGAATTTGGATCAGTTTGCAAAGAGCTGGTTGGGAGAAATTCCTGTCTGTAGGTTCCTCCAGTGCATAGCACAAAATCAGATTTAACCCAAGAATAGTTGGGACACCTACCATCGTATTTTTCTGTTATACCCTGAAAGAATAAAATGCAACAAATGACTGCTTTAAACTATTAAACAATTTCACTCCCCTATTGTATGTTCCCATTGAAATTTTATAATGTAAATTTCAATACTTCGCATTATACAATGTCATCTGCTTAATGACACAGTCAATGTAACAATGTACTGGATTTTCAGAATTCCTGTGTTAGTAAATCTGCTTATTTTCCATTCTATTTGCCTTAATGATGATAAAGGAAATACTGAATGTTTTGCAATTGATGACCTGTATACTAACGATTTAGCATATGAACCTGTATTAGAACACAGCGCAGCTATACTTAAGAATATATCATAACTGGTGAGAAAAGGAAGATGCTGGTCATTTTAACTAGGGGTGATCACCAAATTCAGTTGTACTGCCATTTAAGTTCCTGTTTTTATGATAAAAACACTTGCAATATTTCATTTTACTTACCACAGCCAAGGGGAATTGAGTTCTAATACCAAACTGTTATTTGATTTTGGTAACTAGTTGGTTAAATTTACACTTTAAAAGAGGAGACATCAGTACAGAGTTCTCAATACTAAACTTTCGAAAGTCTCACACATGTTTATTTTCCTTTTAAAATTACAGAAAACTGCTTCTACAGTAGTATGTTTCACTGAGATAGAGTAAGTAGTTAAACACCAGAACCAATGTAAAAATACTGCACTGCTGGGTTAGCGGGAAGAATAATAGAGCAACAAAGAGGAGAACTACAAAGAGGAAACAAATAAAACAGCTTTCGGACAATATTTTTGAGGGCAGGTATAGGTTTTAAACAGATTAATTTTAGCTGAGCTGGCAGTCTCCTGAAAACAACTTCTAGAAAGAAAGAATTAAATTCTTAACATTTGATAGAAAGTGTATGTTTGCAATACTTAAATCTGTAAAATCCACTAGACAGGGAAAGGATGCAAATAGTTACAAAAGCATACCTTTAATGTTTCAATTTCTTCTTTATGTTCCCTCTTTAAATGCAGAATGGCAGCTTGGTACTCTGTAGAAATAAAAAAAGTACATTCTCTTAGAGTCAGAAAACAATGTGCCATCTCCAGCACAGAATATTTCATACAACACCCCTAGGTCCAGTATGCTGGTACAGGCTCTCAAATAAATGACCTTTTACAGGGATGATGGAAAAGAAAATCTGAACACAGTAATTAGCATTTTTTTCTAAGATCACATGACCAGATTTTCCATGGTATTTCTAAGGGAAGAGGATAAAGCAGAAGTCTTTCATGCTGAGAAGGGAAAACGGAGGAAAAGATATGACAGACCGAAATAACAAAAGGAAATTTTAGTTTTACTTAATTTTGCAGATAAATGCAGAACTGATAGGCTATTATGACATGCACATGCATGCACACAAACCCCCTCACCTGAATTCTAAAACAACATGCAACAAATACAGTGATTTAAATGGAACTTCAAACATTCAATCACTATACACAGTCAAATTGGATAAAATAGCAATCAGAAATACAAATGAAGACCTCAAAAAGTACCAAACAGTGGGATCCAAAGGATTCTTTCTCTTAATTCTATCATACGAAGATTAGTTACAGAGTTTAAATACAGAGTACTGTGCATGAGATACAGGAGAGCTCTGCCATTTAGTGAGAGTATAACAAAATTCAAAGGCTGAAAGCATGAAACTGAAAGCCAGAGAAATATAAATCAGCAGTGAAAAAATGAGGAGGGCAGGCATTGATCACACAGGTTTAGTGATGGCACAGATTTACCAAACACTGGGACCACTAATACTATGGTTCCCCTCAATCTGTACCATGACTGCATTCGGCCAGATGAAGAAAGAGAAACCCCTTCAAAACACTGGTGTAAGGCTTTCAGAGACTTTAAGAGGGTCTTTTGTAAGACATTGGCCCAGAAGCTACAGCCCTCCTAAAAAAGCGACTGGACTTTGTTCTTAGATGATCAAAGTCCCACTTCCATCTGCTTTCAAATCAAAATTCATCCACAAGTGTGTTTCCAGTTTCCTGGCTCGGTTTTTGCCTCCTCAACTAAATCCCAATTTAAACAAGGTTTGAAAATAGCCTAAAGAATTTAAATTGTACTGTCAATGGTCTCTAAGACTAAGGAACTTGTATGATCCATTCACCAGAAGAACTAACATTATAGCATTAAAGCATTAAAAAACTAACAAAATAGCATTAAAGTATCAAAGTATGGACCAAAGTACCAGATCAGTAAAATATTTCAGTGCTTAGCTGCTCTTTTCATTTTTTTTTCCTTTTTCTCTTCAGAGCACATGAAGAAAAGAGGAGAGAAAAGGTAACTTGATCATCACCTGAAATCTGCATGACATGGAAGTTTTTAATGTAAAGGTATTTTTTCCAAACACAGGTGAAGTTATATTCAAGCAGCTGAATTGATACATAAAATGAAAAGGAAAAGAGATCAATATTTTACAAAGCATAAAATACAAACCTGGGTGATTCCAGCCAGTGTCTATCTAAACTTCTCCTTGCCCTCTAACAGATCACTGCTTAGAGCTTTCCAGCATGGGAAAACTGCCTGACAGCTCTGCTGGAATCACAACCGGTTAGGTCTACAAACTTTTAGATTTTCTGCTGTTAATTCCTTTGCCTGGTTGATATTCCCTCTGGATACAGGCTCTGCATATCCATTCACCTAAACAGGACTTAAAACTGTTGCCTCAGGCCCCCAGAAAAAGTTGTGACCCTTCTCGCACCGCAGGCCCTCAAGCACTCAGTTTGCAGGGCATGAACCTTATGAATATCCTGACTTGAAGTTTAGCTCTTTAAGGTCACATGATAACAGAAGCAAATAACAGGCTTTGAAAATACTCCTAACAATCAGTTCTTAGTCTGGCTAACAGAAGGATACAGATCTATATTAACAAAAGATCTACTTTCTATGTGGGATTGTCCAATGATTAAAACGCTTTGAGATTTGGGTAAGAGAGTCATAATTCACCTATGCTGACATGGACCTGTACCAGCACCAGAAGCATATTTTTTACCATGTCTACTCATTCCCAAGCCTCTGTTGCTTATTTTTTATCTTGGAACAAATGTTTGTGCAATTAGAGAATGATGGAAGAACCCCCATGAATGAAATCTAACACAGCTTAAGAATTTAAAAACTGTTTTAGCAATTAAGTATATGTCATTGTTGGCACGCATGTTTCTCATTGCTTCTAGCTGAAAGTTCTAAAACAGGTTCTAGAGATTGTTTTGTTTAAGCTTTGTTCTGAAGCAGAAGTAAGACAGAGAGTAGCAATTCTTATACTATTTACTTATTCCTTAAAAATATGCTTAGAAAGTACTAAGTTATAAGAATAATCAAAACTAATTTCTTAAAACACTACTACTCCATAAAAGTCCTTCATAAACTGATACAATGTAGCAGATTTAACAGATTGTCTACTGTGATATAAACTGACATTCAACAGCATGAGCTTCTTTTCATTCTTTCTACTGTTATATTATTTTTAACTAGAAGAAACTTTCTATTGGATAGAAGCTGACACCCAGCAAAGTACTTTAATTCTCAAGCAAATGTTTATTTTTCTGTACAAGATACTATTATGAAAATTACATCACAATTATATTGTTTTGCATAATATAAAGTAAATCATGCCCACTCCATTTCTATGTTATGTGAGGTCACCTTAATTTAGTGTATTTGTACACAGATGGTTTACATTTTAAGCAAATAATCTGTATGCAGAGAGACAGCGATCAGAATAATTAAAATGCTGAAGAATTTGACTAGAAAAAAAATTGCATTCATGTAAAAAAAATCAGTTCCTTAACATCCTGGAAACAGAATAATAAAGTTTAATTATGAAGAGTGTTGGGATGCTGCTTGGAGTGGTATAAATCAAAACAGCCAAGTAAAAAACAATGACATTTTAACAGAACGAACTATACTGGGAACAAACTATAAGTCAGACTTTATAAATTACTGAATTCTTAAATTCTATTTAACTAAAAAAAAAATTCATGTAGACAACACATAAAATACAGAAATACCAATGTATCACCGAGTGATTTCTCTAGGTTAAAAATTAACAATGTCAGAGTTGAAGAAATCTGATATGGCTCTGGGTAGCCAGCCTGATTCTCACATAACCACTGTAACTGATTCAGCCTCCTTAGTCAGGACTCATGAACACCTGAGGGCAGCTCTCAGAGCCAGCCCAGACACAAGGTTGCAGATGACCTGCAGGAAGCCCACTTCCTGGTGCCGCCATACCTTCAGGACTTTCCAGACTGACAGGGAAAAAAAGCTTCTAATCACAAACCACAGAATGGCTGAGGCTGGAAGGGACCTCTGGAGGCCATCTGGTCTGCACTCCCACCTCTCCCAGACCTGGTTGCCCAGGAGCATGTCCAAATGGCTTTCGAATTCTTCCAGGAATCTCCATCCTCCTCATCTTCTGGGCAACCTGTGCTAGTTTCTCAGTCACCTTCACAGTGAGAAATTGTTTCCTGATGTTTAGCCAGACCTTTCTGTGTTTCAGGGTGTGCTCACACTGATCCTGATACCATGCACCTCCTGGCTCCCCCACTTTTACACCCTACATTATAGGTCCAAGCTGATCCTTGTGTCACAAGATGACTCTTTACCTAATTTGTCAGGGGGGTTGCATTTTCATAAAATCAAATAATAATTAAGGTTGTAAAAGACCTCCAAGATCAAGGCTAATCTTCAACCAAGTATCTCCATGATCATTAAACTGTAACAAGAAGTGCCACATCTACTTAATTTTTGAATCCTTCCAGGGATGGTGACTTGTTTCAATGCTTAACCACTCTTTCCTAATACCCAAACTCACCTCCCCTGGTGCAATTTCAGGCCATTTCGCCATGTCCTATTACTAGCTGACTGGGAGAAGAAACCAATCCCTGGCCACTACCTTCTTTCAGGTAATGAGCAATAAGGTGCCCCCTGGGCCTTCTTTCCTCTAGACTAAATAACCTCAGCTCCATTGGCTGCTTCTCACAGGACTTAGGTTCCAGACCCTTCATCAGCTTTACGGCCCTGGACGCAAACACCTCAATGTCAATTTTTTGAAGCTTTAAATTTTTTGTATTATGACATAACAGAAGGCTGATTGTACACATATCCTGTTGTACTTGTCTGGTTTCCAATTGGCCTGCAAGAAGACAGTGGCTGTAGGGCATAAATTTAGCTTCCCCTTAAGCAGATATTACTATTAAGGGCTTTTGAGACAAATTAGATAAAAATCAGATCGCAAGTGCTAAGTGCTCCTACCCTGAAAAATGACCACATGCAAATTAGGATTTTGTTACTGAGAAAAATTTTAAAGTATCACTCCTTTACAAAGAGCATTCAAGCAAAAAAGAAAACAATCACGTCGCACAGATTCCACTCCAAACAGCTTAGAGTCTCAGTTTTCATTTACTACTTCTAATTTACTACTTTTTCCTTTGTTTTGAGAGTATGTCATCCCAAGAAAAATGGAACCGATCATGTAAGCTGTTGCCCACTTGGGGCAAAATGAAACACCATTCTTTACTTTTGCAACCTGATGTTTTCTGCAATCAATAATTATAACACAGTGAAGCTAAAGCAAACTTCCATATAACTGAACATTTTTTCTAAGATGAGATAAAGCAGAAACACATTAAGAAGACTTAAACAAGTATTTGTTATATTTGATGATAGTTAGCAACACGTCATTGTAAAATGCTTCACTAAAACATTTCTTGAAAGTAATCTGAAAGTTGGCGAAGTACACAGGAAGCTGCACAGTGGCCTCAGTGAAGACTAAAGATATACAGTGACATGACAATGCGAAATTTCCTTTTTCTATGTTGCTGTTGGAAAAATAAATCAATTATTCATTGTAAAAAAAAAATCTATTTATCATGAAACTTAAATTTCCTTTTACTCTCATGTTTTGCCATAGCCAGCAGATAACATTCTGATCAGAGAATGCTAAATTTGTGTTCAGGTCTTTCCTACTTATACCAACTTTGTATCAGCTGCAAATTCTAGGTATGAACTTGTTATCTCAGTTTTTAGTATAAATTTTTATTTTAATACAGTTTTTTGTCTTAACTTTTTCCTAATGAATAGCTTGCTATATGTTTTTTGACAGTAACATACGTATTTCACACTTCCTTGTTCAACTCTATGCTCTTGTAAGATGCTTGGGAAAAAATGTAACACCATTTTTGAAGTGACCAACTACATAATTGTCATGATTCTGTACTGTTACCCATTGATACAATCAATATTAGAAAGTATTATAACTTCCAGTCATGCTATATTTGGTTCTGTCTACATGCAACTGCAGGAAAAAGTAATTCTAATTAGTATTTTATCTGATTTAAAAAAAAAAAATACTTTAGCACTGAACATTGCAAAGACGGAACCAGTGCAAACAGGGTAATGTTCCTTCCTTAACTGTCACATTTGGTATCAGTCTGCTTCATGATTTTGACAACAAAGTATGCTGTCAATATAGATCATATAAAGATAACATTGACTAAAACAATACCAATCCATCAAGAAAATACATTATTTTCTTTATTATTAGGTACTACAACATTTGAAATACTTCAGTTAAAGCCTGGAATTAACATCTAGCCAAGTAATGGGCTGCAAGAAAGAAATAAAACTGTGTTTTAACTAACTACCAAGTGCAAGGAGGAAGTAACTGTGTCCCGTAATTTCATCAAACACAGTATGCAAACAAATAAAAGAATTGTTGTTGAAGCACAATGGAAAAGCTGAAGCAGCAACCCCAAACAATTAAAAATGGGTGAATAAGGAAGATGGACACGACATGAACAAAGAGCTTAAAATGCTGTACAGCATCAGACATAGAATTTTTTATAGAGTCACAAACACCTACTGTGTGAAACAACACAGTATCACACATTGTGAAACAGTGGACAAATGCCTATTACCCTTTAGATATCAACATCTGCTAAAGCGAAAACTGTACAAATACACAGAGAACATTAGGGGTATATACGTATGACACCAGAAAGTTTTATTCATGTTCTCTTCAATGGCAATTTTTAAATTAAAAAGTACCTGGAACCCAGAAAGTTGACAGATACCAAAACTTACATATGGGGGAAAAAAGTAATGTAATACAGAAAAGCTGCTTATCTTGATTAAGTTATACAAAAAGCACAATCTTTTCAATAGTTATTGCACTTCATGAGTTTTAAATTTAAACACAAAATAACCTGAAACAAAGGAAGATATATTGGGCTAATTTGGCTCAATATACTGGGCTAATTATTAAAGCAATGCATTTTCTAAAATTGTGGTCCTGAAAGCTAATCTTGCAAATAAAATGTGTAATACCGTACTGCTTGAATCTACCCTTATTAATCATAAAAACCAAGTATCAAAACCAGCAGAATATTCTAGTATTCCTAGGATTTTGGTATCTGAATAGGAACAAGTCCATCAATATTTACTGCCCCAACTGCTCAGCTTTATTATTTTTCCTGACCTTTCAGGATAAAAATGGTCTCCAGGCAACATACCCCTAATTTCTGTGAGCCCATTTGGGACTAAGGTTTCTACAGAGAAAGCTGAGTTAAAATATCAAAGTGCTAAGGATATTGAATGGATAGTTTAGTTTCAGCTGACTTTAAAACACTCTGAATTCCCAAATAAGTACACCTCTAATCCTTCTAGTTACAAATTCCGATGATCTTCAAAATCTGAACCACGAATCTCTAGGATCAGTACTGTTAACTGTTCAAGAAGTCACACAGGAAGAGAGATGAATGGCAGGGTTTTCTTTTTCTGTTCTACAAACATGCCTCAGATGTTGTTTACTTATTTGTTTCATTAGGATGAAGGGAATAAACATGAGATTTTTATGGGACAGGAAAATACAATTTGTCCACTTGCCTGGTTTCCCAGCAGGCAGGAAATAACACAAGTGGCCTCTAACTGTAAACACCTAAGCCTTTCTACAAAATTCTGCACTATCACCACAATCCTTTGGGGAAGAGCCTGCTTTGAGTGAGATTTAGGCATGGTACTCCCCAGTTTGGTGCCCCCCACCAAGACTCTCCCAAATAACACACTGCTCTCTTGGTCCTCCTTTCCTTTCCACTTCCCACTGAAGCAGGATGGAGTCGAGAATTGGAGACATCAAAAATGAAAATCACATGTTGAGATATGAACAGTTTACTGGAAATAGCAATGAGATAAGAAAATGAACAGTAATGGCAACAATATTAATAACAGAAGTATACAAGAGAAAGGGTGATTCACATGCAAAAATGCTCAACCTAGACCCTGAGACAATGAACAATGGAGCATGGCTTCCCCTCTCCTGCCATGTTTTTTGGATCAGAAGCCAGAATCCCTTCCTCCCCACCCCTAACAATGATGTAGGGTGGTATTAAATAACATTAGGGTCCTGGATGAAACTAGGACATGAGGGAAATAAGAAATGCTTGCAATTGAATTGTGAGGGAGACAGTTGTCTCAGGCCAGACTGCCCAGAAGTCCACTTAATGGCAATCTACACAGACAATATAACTTTCCTAAACTAAGATCACTAATAGCATGTGCAGGGAAATTCTAACAAGTTCCAATATAAGCTGCTTTAATTAAAGCAAAATTGTCTTAATACCATCTTATTTCCTAAGAAGTATCCATGCAGCTGTGACAAACATGATTGGACTGTCATTATAAAACTTCAAAGGGAAGAGAAGGGCTTCCAAGTACTTTGGATTTATTTCTTCTAATATGATGTCTACTCACATCACCATCTAAATGGTGTTTTGTGGTAGAATTAAGGAGTAGTTCTTCAGAGATACAGTGTAAGAAGAGTTTATCCTGGTCATAAGGTTTGTTTTTAAATCTTATAAGATAATCACACTGAATCCTCACCAACATCTAGTATTCTAACTCAATTACAAAAAAGGATCAAGAAAAAACAACAACAAACCTTAATCCTTACAAAGTTTTAAGGCAGCAGATTGCTATTCTGTAATTCTATGAAAAGCATGACAACACAAAACTACCTAATGAATAAACATACACCAAAAATATAAATGCTTTGAAACATGCCCTGTTCAGTTTTGTCAGTTACTTCAGCAAACAATTGCAGAAGTGATAAGTTACTGTAGAAAAAAAGAGGAATGTTACCAGAAACTCCTCTGTTAAAATGAGTTCCAACTCAGCTTCATTTAGTTATTACATGTTTTAACAATAACTGTCCATGCCTGGCAGCTTTCTAGGCCAGGTTGAATGAAACATTGAGCTACCTGGTCGAGTGGGAAGTGTCTCTCATCCTGACAGGGGAGCTGGGACTACATGAACCTTAAGGTCCCTTCCAACCCACACTATTCTATGATACTGTAATTTGATAACTCAAAAGAGCTGCTTAAAAGGAGCTTCTGAGTCACGAACATTTGCTCAAAATGGGTTTCTTAAGCTTCACTTAAAATCCAAAACCAGCCAACGATCTGCATGTCCTGCTCTTGGGGGATACAAAACTGAGCAAGAAAACAATGACACAGCAGGGGCTATAAGTGAAATAAACTCCCAAAAACCAGGTTAACGTAGTTAATTCTTTTTCTTAAAAGGACAATTAAATCTCCTTTTCCTTCAAAAGACATCCCTACTGATTCATTACTGGGAGAAGTCCTTGCCCATGGCAGAGGTGTTGGTACTAGATGATCTTTAAGGTCCATTCCAATCCCTTTATATTCTATGATTACTAATGACATTACCAGTTAGTATTTAATTAACCCTCACAGGGTTGTCAATGAGATTTTACTGTATTTGTCACCCTTACATGTGCTCTTGTTTTGAATAAGGATCAGGGTATGTCCAAATAGTTTTCCATAACTCTAATGTAAAGATCATCACTTTAATTTTCACTATCATCTTTGCTCCAAAGACTTTAGAAAAAAAACCACTGCCATCTTATAACATCTCTAATGTGAGATTAAGAAGAAATTAAGCTAAATTTTACTCACTTTAGTGGGATGGCAGCCATTGAAACTGAAGTACCATAAGCTAGAATTCTGAAAACAGTTTCTGATCTATTATAGAACTACAGTAGTCTTACCAAATTTTTAGTTCTAAACAGTGGTAGATATAGCAGACTCAGCCTTTACCACTTCTATTCCATCAAGGAAAGATAAATACTACCTTTATGGTAACAAAAGAGACCAAAGACTAGACACAGACAGACAACATTACACTGTTCCACCCACCTGGTGGTCCCTCCTTGTAAAGTTTTAGGTGAGCTAGAGACAAAAGCATAAGTGAGATTGTATTTAAGCTTCACTCAGGAAATTTGTATTTTACACCCATTAGCTACATATTCTAGTAGGGAGTCTTGCACACCCCCTGCTTTTAATTCATTACTAAAAATGTATAACTTGGTCGGTGTTTTCAGCTCACCCTTATATTATTTTGTCTTGCAAAAAATTATCAGTCACTTGTGAACTGCCTAATTTCCGAAGTGCTGCTAAACACTAGCACTGCCTATCAAATCAAACCAAAACCAAATCATAAATACTTAAATAAATTTTTACCACGTAAAAATATCCCATGGGTGTTCCTTGGTTAACCATGGGTCACACGCAGTAACACCACAAAAACAAAGCCACCTCTGTAGTGCACCCACTACCAAAAACAGGCCACACAAACTAAATACACTTGGAAATATTTCTATAAAGCTCTTAGCTTGATATATACACAGAATATCATATGTCGATTTTATTCATTTCTCAAGACTTACAATTGGAAATAACAATCATGCTCACTCACTATTGTATTTTCATGTGGTGTGGTAAAGGAAAGAGACCAAAGCAGATCAGAAAGCTTAGACTTTTCTGAGAGATTAATTCCATACAATCTGATTAGAAGACAGAAGTTTGGGGTGGGAACACTTTCAAGAATTACTCATTTTGCTTTTCATTACCAAAATAAGAATTTTAAAAAAGGAACTTTTAGACTGTGCAATAGCAGTGACTGATACTGCTGACATATGTGACACACAAAATATGCCACCAGGTGGCAGAAATAAAACATAAAACCAAAAAATACTGCTGATGATTAGTAAAGTATGAGGCACACTTCACTGTTTTGCAAAGAAAATACACACTAAAGCATGCATGCTTTTCCTAATGCATAGAAAACTGAACATGAAACAAAATTTGGATGTTTTGGACAACATACATAATCAAAATGTCTAATGTACATTCAGTTTTAACATCACACAGGGCTTGTCTAAACACAAAGCAGCAGTAATGTTTACAAATATACTCAATACATCCTCATGAAAATCTTGTAATACTGAGCATGCTGCACCCCTCACTAACATTTCTAAAAGAAAAGATACAAGCATACACTTGCCAATCTGGTGACCTGAAAACTCAACCTACAACCCCAGAAATACAGGATAGGGTGGGTCACAATGTTTCTAAGGGAAATTTTCATTCTTCAAAACTGTTGCAAAAACTAAGTATACACATTCAAATATTATTCAGCATTATTCTATTGTGTTCACAGCTGAGCTAAGCAAGAATTACCTTTTCTTCTTTGATAATAAAGCAACTTACCTACTTAAATAATTTTAAATAAAATCTTACATGAAAAACTTTCCCACAGAAATCTGCATAACTCACCTTCCAAGTAGATGGGTTACTCCTCAAACTTTACACAGCAATTGAGGAAACTTCTCTGCCATTATCTCAAAACTTCATGTAGAAAGTAGAAGCTTTGAAGTTAAATGACCTATATAGCCACTTCTGGTCAGTACACTCATTTTTGTAAAAAGCCATACATATTAAACTCAGTGTGTGGAAACATGTAAAATAATGTTAACACAATTTAAAAGTAATTAGAGAACAAAAGTTGGAAAACCTGAGTACAATCTACCTTTCTTGAGATGTACCACACCCTGTAGTATAAAGAAAATCATTCACTTATAATTGCGCTGGTGCATTAAATATCAGAATAGTGAGGGTTTCTTAATGTTTTCTCCCTCAGTGGTGACCCTTGGTCCCATTTTCAATATTCCCCTTCACTACAGGATTTTCCTCCTCTATTTTCCTATGTAGTTCTCATCTTTAACCACCGGGTGTCAGAAGGGAACCCACTCACCACAGCAACACCTTTATAATTACTTTTTATTTATTTTTAAAGGTGTATTGATGTGACCTTCCAGGCTTTCTCAGGCTACAGTCATAAACCAGCAGCAAATTTTCAGGCTTTTCTTTCAGCAAAAATACACAGGAGCAACTTTCAAAATCTAATTTGTTCAGTTTTGAATTGTTTTTTATAAAGCATAACTGCATTTAAGCATCCTTTTATAACTAGGAAACTGAAATTTAATTATGCTCAAAGAAATTCACAAAATTACCTATTTTTAGGGATGGATTGGATAAAACAATACTACATGTTGCTTTAAAACATGAGTCTAATCTTCTTTACCTCAACCCCATTCCATCTACTTCTATCTGTCCTCTCTTCTTTACTTCCCACTGAACCTGAACTCTTTTACAGACCCATAATTCATTACATGTAATGCCAAATCCACAGAATGGGAAATGAGCAGACATCCTTCACTTCAGCTGGATTTTTGTTTTGGTTTGGTTTTCTTTGTTTAGTTGGCTGGGGTTTTTTTTCATTTTTAAGACAAGGAAGAACTCTCCAAACCTAAAATTTCAAACATTCTCAGCACCTTAAAGTTTCTGGTATGGTGAAAATATGGAAGATATTAGAAAAGGAGACAAATGAAGAGGGACTTGTGGAAAACAAACTGCCCAAACCAGCCAATAGTCCAGTATCCAAATACCGTCCAGATAGTTAAATACTATAGAGGACACCAGAGTAAACCTAGTAAAGGACATGAAGTATCTTCACAATAGCCACTGAATTACCCAAGAATAATAGAACTGTATCCACAAAAAAACAGCTTCCTATGGAAAAACCAGCATCCCTCCTTGACAGTCTGTTATGGAAATGAGGAAAATAGTTACTCCTCTTTCTGATTGCAAAGCAGTATAAAGCACTATTCAAAAGCAGTAACCTGAGTAACTTATCTGCCTGACCATTCCTCAGCTGTGAGAGGTTACAGTTACAGTTCATTTACCTGATAGCAGAAATGAATAGTTTCACTTGTCATTTCACCCTCCCACAAAGGCAACACTAGAGGTTCTGCAGCTGGGGACCTTCAACACTAATTCTCTCTCAAGAAATGTCCTACTTCGTTTTTACAAAACCAATCTATTACAGGATCACATTCACCAATGCAATATGGTAAACAAGTAACTCTTTGGCAGCTAACACGAGGAACAGATTTATTACAGGGTACATGTCTGTGCCATAGCACAGGGAGCAAACTTGGCAGGGCCGATATTGAATTTACCTAAAAAGAAATCCAAAAAGCAGTTCAAAATGCAGGTGCAAATTTTCAGAAAGCATCATAAGAAGTGAACAGTGAGACTGTAGAACAAGAAAGGGAATTCAGTAAAACTCAGAGGCATTTCTGTTAGGGCTTCATATATTTTGAAATAGAACCATAGAAAATAGAATATAAAGTCATTCTTCTTGCGTACACAATTCCTCTTACACTGTGTTTCAATTATCTAACAAGAATCATCTCAAGCCCTGTGACTGTTTTGGGTCTTTGCAAAATTGGATTGCGCAGGTCCATAGTGCAGTCTATATTTCAAAATTAAGACTACAGTAAAAGAAATAATTCACACAATTTGCCTTCATTATATTCAAGCAACAGATTAATCTTTTCACTAGGAAAATATTAAAACTTAGAAATCAGCTTTCTACTTCGAGTGGACTAAAACTGCTCTGTATGTTCATCTTAAGCATGCTGGTATCCATGGCTACATATGTGTGTATCCAGATGTGGCTTTTGATTCTGTAAAACCTGTCCTTGTCAGGACACGCTGCAAAACATGCACCCAGACTCAAAAACAATAGGTCTCCTAAAACTACTACATTTCTACAGAGAGTATGCATAACAAAAATAAACCATTTTTATTGAAAAACTGGGGCATAACTCTTCTTCCCTCTCACCTTTCAAAAAAAAAATTCTTCAGTGATGGGAAGGCATAAACATTTTATCCCATGGCCTTAGGTACAGTTGCCATTCTGTAACTGTGGGGTTGGTCTGGGTTTTGTTTTTTAAGATAAAGTTTAGAAAGTCAATATTTTTTCCTATTCTGTCTCTATCTAATGCTATGAGCCTGTAAACAGAAATGGAATTTAATTTGACTTGAAAAATAGGTCAGAATTCTTATCCTAATTTTACGGATGGATAAACTTGGAAAGGTTCCCAAAACTTTCCGGAAGCCATTCCAGAAAGCAGCAAAAGGACTGAAAACCGAACACAAACATCTTAACAACAAATACTAATTATCCACAGGTGCCTATCTTTTTGTTCCTTTCTCAAGAGGCACAGTATGAATGACAGTGTCAGCTGAGGTGGGGAGGGAAAAGCAAACGATATTTTTGTTGCTTGATTGTTTTTGAGCATGTTTTAGTATTTTCAAAGAAAATCTCAGCACATAGTGTTGCAAGATACTTGGAAATGTGAGTGCTGTAGTGATCAGCACATATACAACCTCTCTGTGGTGGTAGAGATTTCTGAGCAGCACTATACCCAATACCTTCTAAATCCATAAAATCATAGCTTTAACTACCATAAGTAAGGGGGGAAAATGACATTGTTACTCTAGAATGGCTGCCAAAACCTGGCCTGTAATAAAACCCTCAGCTTCTAAAAAACAGACTAGTGTATCTGTCTGATTATGAAACACTGAATTACATGCACCTGTCATGATACACAGTAAGTGCAGTAAAGCGTTGTAAAATAATTCACAAAAACTTTATGCACTCTGAGTTCACATCAAATTGATGAGTGATTCAATCACAAAAGCACTACCTTGAAGCAATGCAAAATATCCTGTTTGGTATACTGCTGCTTGATCTAGTTCACTACAGTAAAATCTATAATAGAATCCCAGAACTAAACCCTAAACACCACACAGAAATGAAATAAACCTAAATTACCTTTTTTTTTTTTTTTCCTGTTGGTAGCCACTGTTAGAACGACTTTCTTCAGAACACTTCACATTAAGCATTGTCTTTATTTTAAAGACAAACACAAACTGCTCAAGGCCACAAAGGAAGCTTATGTTAAAGAAAGATAAGAAATCATGCTCTTATCTCTCATCCTTTTGTTCCAACCATTATGCCTCTCTCACACATAAGCTGGTTATTCCCTGCATTTACATCATAGCCATAAAGTGATTTTCTTGCTGCGAACTAAGAGTATAGGGGATCAAGGATTTGATATATTTGAGATTTAGCAATAAACCTCTGCCACTATTTTGTATTTCATTCACCATTTACCCAGACATTTTTTGTCTACTAAGACCTTTATGAGACACCTCCTGATTTTCTTATTTACCCTGAAAATTGTGCTTACATCATCACATATTGTTATAGAAATTGTGGCACTAGAGACAGCATTACCTCACTGCAGACTTAAAGACGATGAACAGACTGTGAGAAAAGGAGGTTTTTAAATGTTAAATACAGACATTTGAATTAAAAAGAAAACATTGAATGAAAAAATGAAAAAACCTCACTAAATGAATTGATTTTGTAAGTGGCTTTTCTTAACGTTTTCTCCCACAGGAATGCCAAATATTTCTCTCTCTCATTACTCTTTACATTTCTGTTTTGCTAAGCAAAAGACTAAACTCTCTTTGCTGTATATAAGAGAACTAGTTTGATCCTGAAGGCTAAAACTGTAATGTTAATAGGAATAACAGAATCTGTCTATCTATACCAGCTTAATGTGGAGACTGTTCTTCAAACATAAGAAGTTTTATGAGCTGCTGAACCCATGTCTAAACTCCTTTTCTGGGACGTGTCTGCAAGTGCTGACCTAGTCATACACAATAGTTGAGACGTTCATTATTTGTGGATTCAATGTGATGTAGTGTCACAGATTAATTTCTTCAGTATAGCCATGAATTTGTCTCCTCTGTCTGGCTAGACATTTTCACCACAAATCATGGCTGACATTTCTACCCTTCTGCCAGAGTTAATGCTTAAAAACGTGAGAAGTCTCTCCAAGAATTATGGAGAAAATGAAAAACAAACCTTAAAATCAAAGCAGAGGAACAGAAATTTAGGACCAAAAACATATGCAGAGAAATGTCTTTGATTCCATGGAAATTATTTCCATGGAATAACTATAAATTAAAGTACCCTTTTTCTAGTCTTCCAGGACATAAATGTACTATAGACTTTCTGGACTTCAGCTATTTTAGACATACTTCAAAGAAGTTCCCGTTTCTCTAGAGAATAATGCAAGAAGCTTGTGCTAATTACAGAGAGCCAGTTGACAACACAGTCACTTGTTCTATGGAAACAGAAGCATTAAAGAATTAAGAAAACATAAGTTAAACCAAAATATTGCAACATCATCCATTCAATTCAAGATTACCAACTTCAGATACTGCAGGAGACAATATCATGACTGCACAAGCAGTTATCAAATGCATGAAAAAAACCTGGGGCTCAGTTGTATCCCTAACTTCTTTCACTTCTAATATATCTAACAGGCCTAGTCAGCCTCACACACGTGTTCCTTGTTATGTCCATTTGCCTTTCAGTTGGTTTCCCACACATCAAGCCAGACTATGAGCCTCAGGAGGGAGTTAGCTACTCCTCCAAGCTGCTGTGAGTCACTGTGATGTCTGCTGCGTAGGCCAAATTAAGCCTGAATTTCTTGCTTCCACTAGGCAACAAGAACAATGAGGAAAAACATGACAGGGAGGTGAGAAAAGATCAAAAAGACAGGAATACTCTCCCTCAATATCCCTACCTTCCTGTCATAGTTGACATAGTGCATGGTGATGAAGAAAGAAAATCAAAGACACACTGTAGAACTGCAAAAAAGATTACTATATTCCAACTTTCAAGTTTTCAGTCTTACTTAAATCCTATTTTAAGATGATGAATGAAAAAAACAAACCATGCCAGCTCATAGAATATATAAATATTTGCGTACTTTCAGAAGTACAAAGATGAATGTTGACAAATTTATCCTTGGATGGGAACGTATATTTTGTCTAAGCATAAAAAAAAAAAGCTGTGCTAAATGAGTACTTACCTAATAATCCATCTTCTTATTATTGTCTTTATATAAATTCCTATTGTTTTGGTAGATGAAACCCTTAATCACAGAAATTAAAACATTAACATAAATTATTGACTGAAAGTTAATAAAACGAACCACTTCACCATTTTTTATGATATTCATCGATCCAGGAACATCAGTGGAGGAAGACTGGAATCACAAACATCCCTGCCACACAATTTTTGAACTCTGTTCTGAGATCAAGAATTTTTCATTTGATTTTAGTAGTCAGGACAAGACACTGAGGGTGTCTTGACATAATAGAGTTTTTGGTTTAGATCGGTCAATTTAAATAATGCAGATGATTAACCTGCATTATAGCTCATTTTTAAGAATCCCGCTTCTTAAAATGGGGTCAAGAAGCTTATAAAGTATTGGAGGCTGGAAGGGAATTTTGGATGTGAAGGGGCATGAGGGGAAATGGCAGTAAACACATGCACTTTGAAAGTACCAACTACTGTCAGAGGAGATTGTGAATTTAGATATTTTGCTGTTTTGCCACAAAAACCCCCACAAACCCCAGCAATAAAACCAACATTGAATACAAACCCTATTATAACTGTGTCATCACAACTCATGAACAGTACCTTGCTTTACTTGTAAGAAACTCTATAAATTCATTCCTGTGCATAATGCTTTAAAACAGTCACACAAGTCCTCAGAACAGCCAACGTTAAGTGATCCACCCGAAAGAATGGCTGAAAGAACAGCTGAAAGAAACAAACCTGCCAATCTCTGTGGGACACCTATAACTTTAAGGCAGTCTTAACATATGTTGCATAGTCTTTGCCTATTTCCTTTAAAAGCACTGCTTACATCTCATCCCAGCTGAATCACCAGCGGTTTGTTTTCATTCAAATCCCTCTGCCAGACGCTGGAGCAACTAATGAACTGCAGAATCTGGTCTATAAAAATTTGACTTAGCAAACAAACCATCAACATGTTGATGACACTGCCACCCAAAATATCACAGCAACAAGAGTAACAATTTACACAGGCTCTAAGCCAGTCTGTCTTTCCTATTCAAATTTCAAGAAAGCATGACCTAATTTCTCTACAAGTAGTAGAATCTGGAGCTTCTGTTAATTCAGTTTGCTTTCTTTTTTTAAGCATATGTTTTGCCACAGATGATTACAGTCATTAGAAGGAAAAATATTTGTTTGGGTAAAATTAAATATAGCAAGCATATAGCCTATAATAAATATCTAAGAGTGAGATCAACTTTCCAACAGATGACCTGTCCTGGCCATCAAAATGATAGACTGCCAAATTCAGACCAATCAGATGCACTATAAATTCAATTCTATATATAAAATTCAATTCTGTATATTAGAACCATGTTGTTTCAGTCAAAACCTAGTTTTCTCAATCTTCCAACAACTTTCACACTTCCAGTATTATTCCCACTTTACAAAAAGAGAAAGGTTTTTAAAGCAGAGAAAACTGAAAAAATAGGGAGAAAGACTAAACAATAAAAAGCAACAAACAGAACAAATAGGAGTACTGTTTCTCAAATACAAGGTCAGATGGATATCCACTGGAATTAGAAAGAACCACACAGTATTACCCTGAACAATTTCTCACAGCAAAGTAGTATAAAAGCCTTCTTTTTAGTTCTACTTAATACTTTCAAGGTGGTATTTTCTAAAATCTCCAGGCAGCTGAAGAAGAGATGGCCTATTGTCTTACACTTCAATAGATCAGACTATTCCTCAGTTTATGGCTAATTTCTGAATACCAAGGACTTCATACTTTACATCCAAGACTATAAATGTGAACCAGAGATGTGGTGGCTAAAATAATCACTTTCTCCCTTGTAAGTATGTTATGTAAATATCTAAATAACAAAAAGCCCCAAGAAATATTTTTCTGTGGAAAGCTTATCTGATAATTAGCATTGCACTTTGGACATACCCTTTCATACACTTGCACAGGACAATATATGTGGCTAGCTACAGAAGTGGCCTGACTGGATATGAGCATTCCTTTGTCCAAACACATGTTGCAATAATGGTGTTGTTTTCATTCTGGACAGTACCTGAAGAAAATCTGCAGCCAGACCAGAGTTCAGCAGGGAGCTGCCCCCTGCACCAAGGCATCAGAAAAGGCAGTCACATATCCAGGCATTCACCAAGCCGTCACTCATTTGAACAAAATCCCACTGGATAACCTAATTTATCAAAAAAACCCACTTCTTTCCTCATGAATTTGTACAGGCAAGTTTGTAGATTTCAACACATGTTTAGCCATTTACATTTAAAAATCAGATGCAGAATTAACAAGTAGCTGTAAACCACACATACAAAACATAAGATCTGTTTTTCCAGATAAGAAAATACCGTGACTTATCACCATCTCTGTATTAAACAAGATTAAAAATGTCGGAAACTAATTTCTGCAAATGCTTCACCTCTTTGTTTTACCTGCTTCTGTGTACTTTAATCCCACTTTTGCTTCTTCATGATTTGCTTTTGGTGGCGGCCAGACAGTCTGGAGTCTCCCTGGAGTCTTGTCATCTTGCTCTGAGGGACTCAGGTCAGGCTGTTAAAATTACGCAAGAAAAAAATTAAAGTCTGCAGTATCAATTGATTCCAAACAGCAACTGCCATGCTCAGCTCTACACATGTGCTCCAGAAAGATTGTGTCTTATTCTACTGATTGAATGTGCCCAGTTGATTGGAAGAGACACAAATCAGCAAAGAAAAATATTTTTGAGGAGGAAAGTAGCATAATGCATGTGACATGCAGTGATTTGTTGAAACTGTTCACATCACTGTGGAGAGCTGCCTATCCTTTGGTGAACCACAGAGGTGGTCAGGAATGCTAGGGTTTTTTCCTGTATCTTTCTTCCAGAGCGAAATATTCCAGAGAGCGTGCTCCTCTTACAAGTAAACGTTAGAGCAATTCACCTAAGACATCATTTGACAATATAATTTTCTGGAAGCAGAGCTAGTTTATGAAATTCCTGCCCCACCCCCAGATTGCTCAGTCCACATACCAAGTAATACTGTCACATCAAAGTAATGCTACAGCTGTTAATGGGACTGCACTTTCAACTGGAATGCTAAAGTAACTCTTTAAATGGGGAAGGGGTGGAGGGGGAATGACCCACTAAACAAACATTCTTTTAGAGGGATTTTTTTGGTGTTTTTTATACCTCCAGTATTTCTGTAATCTGATTTACATCATGCTACTACAAGTAATTGCATAGACACAGCTGCAACAACAGTGAAACCCTGTATGAAAATGGCCTTATAAATGGCCCACAGGAGCAAGGGGAAGGAAAGGCTAGACCCTTGGACTCTTGCTTTGCCCTGAGAAAATACACATTTGCACAAGGCCAGACATTAAACAGACATTTACAAAAGCCACTCCTGCCAACTCCTGTGCCTCCTCCCTCACTGTGTGTGATGACAGCTTCCCAAATAGGTTTGCTGCGAGCCACACGAACGCTGACGCCAGCACCGTGACTGGTGTAAGCAGGAAGGAGCAAGCCAGGAATGGGAAGGGCACACACAGACTGCACTTGCTGTACATTCCACAGCCAATGAACACCTGTTTTCTCCTCCCCACAGGTAATTTAGTACAAACTGGTATTATCAGTCTACCCAAGAGTTGGCTAGGATTTTTACTTTTTTTTTTTTTAATTATGTAAGAATAAAAAATTTAAATAGAGTATAACCAACACAGAAAATTAAGTTAAGTGGCTTCAGGTGTAAGGTCCAGTCCTGAAAACTGAATCCTTCAGGTAATTCCCCCTACAGCCAACAACTGTCTTCTGGGCTCATTACATCTGCCAAAATGTGTTTGTAAGAATTTTGGGTTGGGAGAATGCCAACCCAAAGGTTACTCATTTAATTAGAGTTCAAATCACATTCAAAGTAATTTATGATTGTATGAAAATTTTGCATTGATTTTTTTAAAATACCTAACTACATCTCCATTTGCCTAACAGCAATAATCTTGCAAGCACTTATAATAATCAAAAACTTGAGTTGTCTAATTGAAATCACTAAGTTACACCTGGATAAGGTTAAATACTTACCAATATTTGAAAAGCCAGATACATGCATGTAAACAAGAAAAAAAAAAACCCCAAAACTTCCTGTTCTATGTCTTGAAAAAACTGAGCTGAAAATCACTACCCACATCTTGTATCAACTTTTATCATAAAATTACTCCTACAGGTAAAAAGAAATATTACTTTTAAAAATAAAATACTCAATTAAAGAAAACAGATAAATAATTAACACTTAACAAATATTATAGTAAATATCTGCAGCATCAAACTGATTTAAAGCCATAATTAACATATGAAGAACTGCTATGTTGAGATTTTTTAAAGTCAGAAATTGATTTTTAAGTTCTCACTTCTAATTAAGAGGCTTTTACTGCCACCATTACTTGTGGCCAAATACTGCTTCAACTGCAGATGATCAAAAATTCTGAAAATTAGCTTTAAGATTTCCTCAGCTGGGAACCCAAAATTTGAGATTGCCAAAAGAAGAGCAATTCTGACATTTTGCTCTTAAGTCTCCACCAATAATATTTAAACAAGAAATTATTTTTTTTAGTCCTTCTACTTCCAGATCTTAGGAAAAAAAAAGTAATTCAACCTACAGATTTGTCTGATGGTCCATCACCAGGTTTTGATTTTGACCTTTCAAATACAGCTTTCAAGGACTCTTTTTCATGTCTCATTTTGCGTTTTAGAGCTTCCAGCTCCGAAGTATCTGCAGTCGTTTCTTTCTTGGGAGGTCGCGTGAATAAGGCTTTAAAGGCATCGAGTGCAGATTCAGCAGGGCTTGATTTTATCTCCTCAGAGGGAAATCGTGGTTCTCTTTTGCTGGAGGCTTTGTTCTCTTGAGCTTCATCACTGTCCTCAGTCTCCCCAGATCCCTCACCAGAGTCCTCAGTTCTATCTTCATTCTTGGAGACGTCTATGTTTAACAAGTGTGAGAGTTGTTCTAGAAAAGTGGGATTTGCTTTAGGTTCAGATGATTTTTTTTTAATGGTCAAACCTGATGCAATACTGGATTTCTTAACAGGCTGTCGTAACTTAAGCAGAGCTAAATCATTCTCCCTTGGTTTAATTTCTGTAACAGTTTCCCCATCTTCTGTGGTCAGTCCCTTTTTCCTCACACGTAGTCCACTAAAGAAAGCAGGCAGCTGGAAAGTCTTTTCAGCCAGTGCTGTTTTTTGGAGTGATATATTATCAACGGAAGGTCTGTGTTCTTCACCTGAAAGCTCTTGCGGGCATTCCCCTGTAGCAAGCAAATGAGTGAATTGCTCATCCATTAACATTTTGTCTTTTCCATTGGAGTCAAACTGTAGCATACCGTCCAGCTCTTTGGGGAGCCGCTGAGAGAATGGTGGGTGTAACTCAGCATCATCTGTATCCACAGTGTCATCACTGTTTCTGTGCCCTTCTGATTCTGACTCTTCCTTATTTTGATTGCTATTGTCCAAGACCTCAGCAGACAAAGCAGCATTTTCAAGCCCATATTTGCTTGCAGTGTTCTCATCGGTGTCTAGGTGCTTACTCTCCGTGTCCGATTCTGTGTCACTTGTTGTATGAACCAAAGTACCTTGCACAATAATAGCATCCTTGTCCTCATTGTCCGATTCAGACAAAGAAGTCTGAACAAATCTCAGATGCTGAAGAAGTAATTCATTTTGGTCAGCTAACTCCAGCTCCAGGCCTGCTTGCCTGCCAGACATTGGGTCAGCTTGGCCACTGGTCCTATCCACGCTGTGCTGATTTTCTGAGTCCTCGTTACATCCATTATCATTCCTCTCATGCCAGGTGTTAGCGTGAGTATTTATATTGCCGTGCAAAGGTTGAAATGCTTTAAGCACTGTTTCTTCTTCGGGACCTGTAGATTCAAACTTAGTTGTAAATCCAAACAGTGTTTTCAAAGAAAAGGTAGTGAGTGGGTCAGGGTCGCTTTCTGCTGTGTTCTTCAGGTCTAAAAGCTCCCCAGAGTCAGGCATCCCATTATGTTCTTCCATGTTGCGTGAAGTAGAGAGTAGATTCGCTTCCAGCAGTGCTGCTGACTGCAGAGCAAACTCTTACAGCGCGCATTCAGGCTGCCGGCGGGGCTGGCTGCCGGCGCCGCAACAGGCGGCCCGGCCCGGCCCGCGCAGGCCGCCGGCCTCCCGCGCTCCCGGCCGGGCCGCCCCTTCCGCCCCGGCCGTCGGGGCTCCGCGCTCCGCCAAGGGAGCAGCGAAACTCCCCACCCTAAAAATACGAAAAGTTCTCGGCAGCGTCTGGAACTTGTTCCCTCGCACAAGAGGGGTTTGCCACAGCACTAACCTCGGCTGAAGCCTCGGCCAATGGTCCCCCCGGGGCTCCGCACCCCGACGGGCTGCGCGCCCCCGGCTCCCGGCGCGCCGAGCCCGCAGCGCCCGGCAGCTACAGCAGCCGCTCCGCCGGGCCGAGCGCGCCGCGGCTGCTCTCTACTTCCTTGTCCCGGTGCGCCAGCGCTGGGTGGTTTTCAGCAGCAAATTCCTGACGGATTCCTTTGCATAGTCTTTCCACTAGGATAAAGAACTTCTTTTGTAAATCCATAATCACGAAAAAATGTCAAATGGAAACCCGAGCTAACGACTCTGAAGCTTCCTGTGCCCCCTCCTGAAGCCCTTGCAGAGCTCCCAGTGCCCGGCCGGGCAGAGCCAACTCGGGCGAGCGCCCTTGAAGCAGAGGAAAGTAGGGAAAAAAGAGACTCTCTTCCGATTTGCTGGAGGTTTCATCTGGAATGCAGATTTCAGCCTCCAGGGCCATGAACAAAAACCAACGAGACTGGTTTCATATTACCACTGTCCTTGCCCTGCACAGCTCCTGCCGAGAGGTGAACACAGGTATTATCAGAGACTGCGGCCGCGCCCAGGGACCGGGAGCGCTGGGTGGCCGGGAGAGCGGCCAGCGCCCAGGAGGGACAAATTAACTGTTTAGAACTCGGACAGCCTTGTCCAACTGCACGGCGCCGGCCTTGGATGGTTCCGAACCAAAACAATCTCTGCTGACATATTCCGTGACGATTTTCACAGACTGTACTGCTATATGCGTGAGATTTGTTTCATTGAAACGAACAAGAACACTTGAAATCTACAAAACTGTCTAACTCAACATTAACAGAAACTACCAGGGATACTATATATGTTTTATCAATACAGATGGAGAAAGTGCCAAATACTCCTAAGCACTACTGATATTCAGAAAGTCAGTAACATTTGGGACAGGTTTCCATCACAAGTCTCCACTTTTGCTACTTTTTTTTTAATTTTACCCAAGTTAAAGGGTCATTCTACGGTTAGCCATTTAGCTGTGATGAGTAATCTTAAGCAACCAGCATGGCGAAAGCTCTCCCTCACAGGGAAATCAGCTGTAGATCAGACTGCTGTATATGATTGCCGAAAAACATTTACTAAAAAGCTGAGTACTACAGCCAACAAGGAACAACATAGTATCCAACACATTTAGCTTAAACATGTAGACTGTACAAAAAAAATTCGTTTGTCAACAGCAAAAGCCATTGGTATCTCCTGCAGGAACAAACTTTCCTGAAAATCAGATTGTTATTCTAAGGGCTTAGATGAAGCTTACAAACACCTTTTCAATTACAGGGTTACGTGCATACCTATAGACAAAGGGCATTGGAATCATTCCCATCTTTATCTGTGATTTAACATGGAGCAATGTCTTCTGCCCTGCTCCCTGGAATTTCCTTAGCAAGCTCTGGACTTGCTTCTCCGCTATGCTTAATCCCCAGGTGCCAAGGTCAGAAACAACTGACAGATCATGGCTCCCCTGGTTTCTATGCTTAATATAGATTAGTATGACAAAAGGAAGCTCTACATAAAGAAAAAGACACAGAGTCCTTATCACTCCCTATGCCAACCTATTCTTAAAATACCAGGATTTATAAAACAGGTGGAAGGAAGCTACCACAGCATTGGTGCTTCTCCCAAGACAAAATTTTTTGAAGGCAAATCTAAAGCAACTCTAAATTCCATTTTATGGCAAAATAAATGGGGCAAAGTGACAATACTGAACCAAAGCTTTCTACATTTAAATGCACATCTGTTTTTATGTTAAATTACATGATTAATTGTTCATTGTTCTGATGAATTGTATGGTTATGTCTTGCTTATTTATTTATGTGCCTATTTATTTAGGGTTTAATCAACTTATGAAGGATAAACATTAATCATATTTTCAAGAATGGTTTTGTTAGTCACTAACAAAAATGTAACTCTATGAACAACTTCATGATAACTTTTAAACTAAACATACTGATTCAGATTATGAATAAAATATTTATTCATCTGTTTATATTAACAATAACCCACACTTAGAATAAAACTTCCCTGTAATAAAAAAGGGTCACCAAGCAGTAGCAATCCTATGAATAGAAGGTTAGTGATTACAGCCACTATTTAACTATTTTAATGGACTTACGAATAGTTTAGCTTAAAAGTGGACTTAAAACAGGAATCTCATACTTTAAGTCTAAACAACATTCCAACAAAATATAGGAGACCAGGATCAAATTAGAAGTGAAAAGGATGGTGCTTTAGTGTAAAGCTTAAGTTATACAATATATTGAGGTGCTAGAAATCCCAGAGTTGAACAGTGAATAATTAAAACTCCAGAAGGAGAAATATACCCTATAAAACCAGAGGTAATCTCACAACCCTGCAGAAAATACTGCTTTATATGTACCTTTTTTGTAGTAAATTCTAGAAAGTGTGGAGAAACTTTCAAGCTTTTTGAGCTCTGGGATGAACAAGGAAATTTACATATATATGCCAGCAGAAATGATCAAAAACTGAAAGTCATTGTCATGAATGAGTCTGCTAGTCTCTGAAATTCACCACACAGTCCATAAACTCCCAGCCTAAAATACGGCTTTTGTAAAGACCTGCTTCCCACATTCTGATGATCAGCCCAGTGGAGAGTCCTTTGAGGGACTGAATAGCTGATAATGAAATACATATTGGTTACTTACTCAATAGAGTGTTTAATGGGTAAAATACGTACATCAGTATGCGGCCTTAATATTTTGATACAAATAAAGAGGTCGTCATTGTGATGTGAAATATGATGGAGCCAGTTTGTTGGCAGAAGTGTTTTAATGCTGGGTGGATCTATCTCATAAGGAAAGTCTCTCTGAACAGGGTGTAAAACTGCATCCAAAGGTACAACTTCAAAATCTTTAGAAAAAAATCAGTTATGATTATGTTACAAGCCTCTTTACTTAATAAAACAGACAACTCCCTGGTGCCTCAGAAAAGCCCTTAAAACCTGTCACAGCAACTTTCAAGGCAGTCAATGCACTAATTATACAAAAGGATAACCATTCCTTACAGTTTAAAGCAATTTAACAATCCACACCCTTTTTGACCTACATTTCATCACAGACAGAAGTCACACCCACAACTCACTCTAGTTCTGTTCTTGAGATGTCTAAAAGCTCACCTGAAGTAGGTTTTAAAACCAGCTTTGAAGAAAACACACATTAAGCCAGAATAAGGTCATCTAATTTCTACCCCTATCATATGGCAGGGTTCAACACTTCCTGACCCCATATCTATTCAGATTGCCTTTTCAGATCACTGTAATAACAAACTAGCTAAATAGGAACAGGACAAAAAGACATTCTACAAAACAGCAAGGCTGCTAAACTAAAAACAAACATTCTACTATTTTTTCAAAATAACCCCAAATCTAGAAAAGTTTGCATAACTTCTTGAAAATAATAATGGAATCAAATATCCACCAATTGTGTCAGGCTTCAGAAGAGCCAGGAGAAGCAGCAGGCTCTGTTTGTAGCTCAGGAGGCGTGAACTGGTCTGAAGTTCATCTGACACAGTCTGCCCTCTGCCCTATTCTCAACCGAACCTTTGCTGTGTGGATTGATAATGGTCTTGACATTCCCCTGCTCTCCTGTTTGCCTCTCCTGCTGATTACCTCATTTTCAACTTAGTATTTTAACCTGTTAAACACTCCAAAATAGGACAGGCAGGGAATATAGAAGAAAATCTATAAGGCCTTGATTTTCATCATTATTATCAGCCTTGTTACCTCACTTAGACCATTATGTAAGTAGCTTTCCTGAGTTTTGAGGGAATTGGGTATTGCCAACATAACTGCTCTTAATTTAAGTAATTAAATTCAGATGTAGCAACAGAAACATAGACATGATAATTCGTATCAGAATCCAGCAATACATGATATTAACAGAATGTGTGGACACCAGACACATTTGGTATAGGGGTCTGTATAAACAATGTGTATAAAAGCAAAGTGTTTTAAACATTTTCATCTAAATTCTGATTGACAATGAGATGTGGGCTACTTTAGAGAATTTGAAAAAGCACTGAAATAACTATACAGTTATAAAATCAGGAAGCACATTAAGAAACTCATTTTACTATTTTTCAGGAGTGCATACTGTATACTGTATCAATAAATGTATGGAATATTAACCTGTAAAACCTATCATGTGAAAAAAACAATGGTAGATATGAGACAGAAATTCTAGAAAGATATATTGACTGATTTGGTTAATATGTGTCTTGGTTTGGGAAGACAGGTATCTGCCAGGTAATTAAAAAAAAAACCAACTGGAGTTTCCTTTGGAATGGAGAGTGTAAACCCCCCCCTCCACGCCTGCTAACCCCCAACATATGAGCAATAATACCAGTGACAAAGACAAGGAACAGAAGATCACAATAAACTGTGTAAGTAAGCTAAATAAGATCTTTGTATATTAAGGCACAAAGGCTGTCACTTAGTGTTACAAAGAATGGAGATGAATTTTTAATCCTTTTCCTTTTCTAGGTTACTCTCTTTTCATCTTCCTTTCAACAGGCCTTTTGCTTCCCATCTACAAGATGATATAGTAGTTTAAAGAAAATGATTTATAAAATAAAATCCACAATTACATTAATTTACCATAATTTGTTAAGTAATTACTAACTATTAATTGCATTTTTAGCTGCATTTTCACATCTCACGTGCTTTTTTATCTGAGATGAAATGCTGTATAAAAATAGGGTGGAGTTTCATTTCTATTTTGTTTCATTACTTTCCATATCTCTGTATCTTCTTCCTGCCTAAGGTTTAAAATCTAATGCAGGATCTTTTTTCATGCTTCTGGTGTAGATTGTGCATTTAAAAGTCCTGTCAGAGTAGAATTCATTCAGTCTCTCATCTACAGTATCTACCGTCTTGCAACTAATAGAAACCAAGAAACATCTTTTCAATTACATAATGAACCTGCTGGAGAAGTGGGCCAATGAGGATATTGTGAGGTGAAACATGACCAAGTGCTGGAGCTGCACCTGGGTTGGGGCAATCCTCAGGATCAGCACAGGCTGGGGTTGAACAGACCCAGAGCAGCCCTGCCCAGACAGACTTGGGGATGCTGGAGGGTGAGAGGCTGGACATGACCCAGCCATGGGCACTCCCAGCCCAGAGAGCCAAACGTGTCCTGAGCTGCATCCAAAGCAGCATGGGCAGCAGGGCCAGGGAGGGGATTCTGCCCCTCTGCTCTGCTCTGCTGAGACCCCACCTGCAGCGCTGCATCCAGCTCTGGGTGCCAGCACAGGAAGGACAAGGACCTGCTGGAGTGAGTCCAGAGGAGACCCTTGAAGATGATCAGAGGGATGGAGCACCTCTCCTGTGAAGACAGGCTGATAGAGTTGGGGTTGTTCAGCCTGGAGATAAGAATGGTCTGGGGAGATGTTACAGCACCTTTCAGTACCTGAAGAGAGCTACAAGAAAGCTGGAGAGCCTTTTACAAGGACCTTTACTGCCCTTGGACAAGGGATAATGGCTTCAAATTGAAAGAGAGTAGGTTTAGATTAGATATTAGGAAGAAATTCTTTGCTTATGATGGTGGTGAGGCTCTGGAACAGGCTGCTCAGAGAAGACCTGGATGCCCCATCCCTGGTAGTGTTCAAGGTCAAGTTGGCTGGGATGCTGTGCAACCTGCTCTTGTGACAGGTGTCCCTGCCCAGGAAGGGGACTTGTAATTAGATGATTTATAATGCCCTCTCCAACCCAAACCATTCTACGATTCTATAATTTCATAAGCAAACACTAGTGTGTCTATATATGCACATACAAAATTATATTATACATTAATGTTAGGGTGCTCCTAATCCAGAGCAAGGGTGCTTTTCAATAAAGAGCTTTTTCATAGTGTTATTATTATTAATATAAGTGCATTTTAAAACAAGAGTGCCAAATTTGATCAGTCAGGCTAGAAGTTTTCCTCTAAAAGCAGAAAAGGGCCATAGATAACAAGACTGGGTGTAGCGCAACTGGGAATAAATAAAGTGGTCCATTTTAGATGCTGTTTCCTGGGAACATGATCTTAGCTTCAGAATTGCTCTCCAGACACTGGCTGCTTTTTCACCACAATTGTCTTGCTGTCCAGTCTGATGACTACACAGGGAAGACAATATCTGGGTGCGAAGTCCCACAGTGAAGAGGAAGGGAACACCCAAGGGTTGCTGCCACCAGAGCAACTCATGCAGCCTGGTTTTGGCCACTATCTTTGTTACAGGCTACTTCTAGCAGGGCTGCAGTCCAAACAGATTCTGAAGGCAGCAACTACTGCAGCAGCCTTCTCACTATTGTTCTTTTGGCAACTCCTCCTTCAGTCCCATGGACTCATCTTGAAGAAGAAAGGTAGGTTTTGGAGATACAAGGGCTCTGTAATTCAACCCAGAATGCTGTCCTGAAAGAGAGTCACAGGGAGTGAGCTGCAGAATAAAGTGTCTTGTTGGGTCCCTAGCAGTCCATCAGCCCATGCTGAACACCCTTTTTTTAATAAAAATTAAGACCTTTGTTCTGAGTGTTTTAAAAATAATGGAATAAATATTCTTCCTTTTTAATTACAAGAAACTGAATTTATTCCATTCTTTCATAATGCAAATTATTAGATTTTTAGACATTAAATATTTCTTTTAAAATAGTAAGAAAGATGGAAACCAACTGTTTACTAATCTCAGATATCTTATTTTACTCAAAATGTTGTTCTTAAATGGCCTTCATTTGTAACTCCTCCTCCTCAATACAAGGACTTTTAAATGCAGACAAAGAATCTTCATGGACCATATACTTCCTGTTGTAGCATATTTTTCTAGCAGTGATAACAGCTATGTCACAGTTCCTCTTAGTTCAGTTATTTGTTTTTTTCATCTCAACAATTTATTACAAGGATAAACCTGTACCTTCACACTGGTACAAGACTATTCTAAATAATTATTTTAAGAAAAGAAAGTTAGGACAAGAAATTAATTTTATAACAAGCTCAAGAGAATACCAACGGCGATTGTAAGCATTAAAAAGCATTTAAAATGTACTTCTAAGTCAATTCTTATATTTCCACCAATAGATGTCACTCTTACACAAATTTGTCTTAGCGTTTCTTTGCACAAACTGTACTTTGCATTCTAGTCTTTGAAGCAATTTCTTTCAACCATTCAATCCTTCCCATGTTTCTTTCCTCTTCTTCTACATTCTCTTCCCTTTCCTTCCAGTTTGAAAACTACTGCCACAACATGTCTCCGTAGGCTGCTTACTGCTCACCCTGGGAGCATGTAAGTATTTCCAGCTACGTTAAGCTGGCCTGACACTATGACAAACTCGGGTTGCCCTCAGAAGCTTATTTCATACCCCAGGAAGTTTAGAAACTTTTGCTGTCAAAATCGTGGCCAGTCTGACTGCAGTGCCAGCTCAGCTTCTCCAAAACTCCAAGAAACAGCAGCATGGCTCCCAGTGCTTGGGCTGCACACGTGCACCTGAGCACACACACATGCACATGTGCACAGGTGCACACCCACAGCTTGCTCCTGCAATGCTTTTCTAGGAAGAAACTCATTTAAATGAAGCACCTGTCAAGATTTTAGAAATGGCACATTGTGTCTCTTAATCTATTAATATAATTTCAAAAATTTTCCATATGTGTTGCTTTCAGCTGCACAAAGACATATGGGCTCACAGACCATCTGGAAAACTGTATCTCATCCAAAACTTTGCAGTTTGTCAGATATTTTGGAACATGCTTTTAGACTGACTGAAAATAAATGCATACCAGAAATGTAATTGTATATAATAAATGCTTGTTGAAATCCAATATAGCATGACTACAGTCCTACTCACATTCAGTTCCAGGCTCAGATGCAACACACTTCTGTTGATCTTCTCTTTCTCACTTGAATGGGTAAATGAGTTTGAGTGCCCCAGTCTGCAATCCAGAACCCACATATCTTCATCTCTGTTTGCCACATCCAGAGTAGTCAGCCGTTCAGTGAAGTCATCCTTTAGAGCAGACTCTGCTGGGAGGCCCAAATTAAATTAAATTAAATTAAATTAAATTAAATTAAATAATTCTATGCATCTGCACAGAATCCCTGCATATAGAAAGAATCTGTATCTTTTTGAAACGCTGGTACACACTACCAACATGTGCACTTTCAGTTCTCCTGTTTCTTTAAAGCATAACAAAATGGTATAAAGGGGGTACCACCTTTGTTTTGACTCAGAAAAAATCCTTAAATTTTGTGGGTCAGATCTAGCATTAAAAAAATGGGCTGCTTGTCTTTCCCCCATATACAGACACAGACTGTGTATAAGATGCTTGAGTTCACTTCTGCCGAGGCACTCTTACTGGTCATCCTAAATGTGCTTGGTACACACACATTTCAGACGTGGGTGTGAAGTGTAAAACTACACTAAGAAAGCTCCATAAACTGATTTGACAAACTTTTTGACATTGGCTAAACACAGCCTTAGTGGAGACTGTGCCAATCCATCCACCTTAGTCCTTTACACCAAGTGCATAAAAAGCATAGTCTTTCAATCAGAAATGATACTTAAGATTTTACCTTTCTCCAGTAACCTTAAAACATAGTATCAGTGTGGTTATGGAAGGGTTTAGGTACAAACAGCCATGGATTTAACAGGAGAGGTAAGAACAAAACCTGTCAGCCATGGGTGTACTCCTGTATGTCATGCACTGCAACCATTCAGCACTCTCCCTCCTGTTCACAGCAATGCTGGTTTATTAGACCCCCCCAAAAATGTCTCTTTCTGCATGATAGCTTCCACTTTAGCAATGAGAAAACCAATGAATTTCATTAAGTTAGTGAGTTAGCTCTGAAGTGTAATGTCGGACATAAGATACGTAACAGCTCTTTTTATATTCTATAAGATATATACATATATCTTCTTTTATATATATAGTCTTTCATACATAGACACATCTATCTTGGAACATTTTACTGAAAATTTCAGATATTAGCACAATTTCTGGCTGCTGCATATCATAGCTTAGCATTATAAAAGCAACCCTAGAAGAGTTTAAGGCCAGATTTAATGGAGCTCTGAGAACTTGGTCTAGTGAAAGATATCCATGTCCATGACATAGGAGTTGGATCTAGATGATCTTTATGGTCCTGTTCAATCCAGGCCCTTCTCAGATTCTATTAATGGCACTTACAGTTTTGTAATTTTCAAAAGTTTTTTTTTCTTTTCCCCTAATTTTAAAAGAGGCACTAGGACCAGGATCTGTAAGAATGTTTGCTTAAATATAGACCGATTTTAAAACTTTCTTCTGGCTTACAGCTAGCAGCTTACACTGTATCAATAAGCATAGTAAAATATTATACTTGATAAAATGGCCAATAATGCAAAGTACAAGTCAGTCATTACTGTGTGAATAAACTCATCTTTCATTTTATTCAGATGAAATCTCAGAGTGAGATCCTATCACAATACAGCATTTCTGCAAAAGAGTACTACACATACACATTTTGCAATTATGCACTGCATATAATATTAAACCGTATCAAGATATTCAAATGTAAGACAACACATTTTAAGGCATTCTGAGGTCCAGATGTGCTACCTTTTAGATCAGAGATCTAAAGAGGGAATTGCTTTCTGACTTTCTGAGTCATAGGTTTTCTGTATATTTTTACACCCTTGATAAAATACTTCTTTTGTTGGCCCTTATGATATTAAACACCACCAAACCAAGTGTTGTGATTTAACAACAGCCAGCAGCCAAATACCATGCAGGAACCATGTATCCAAAACAGCCCTGTACCAGCCACTGTGAAGAAAATTAAGTCTACCCCAGCTAAAACCTACTCATTAGGTCATTTTGATATTTAGAAAGCTTTACGATCAGAAATACAAATATTATGCTTTTAATATTGAATACAAATATTATGCCTATAATAAGCTGAATAAAATGTATTGGTTGAATTTTGACCTTGTTTTGGTTGCACCATACAATTAGCCCAGTTACCTGTAGCCACCCCCTTTATATGAGTAGGATGTGGAAAATACAAAGGAGGTTCCAGGTGAGTGGAGAGGAAAAAGTAAAAATCTCCATTTTTAAGGTAATTGAACATTATTTGTATCATGTTAACAAACCTATCATGACAGGTTTTGGTGCTTGTCCTGATTCCTGTCACAGATCAGTGCTATAGTTGTTGTGGGTATCTACTGACTTTTCATAATGAAAAAAATTAGAATCCTGTCATATGACCTATAAAAACTATATATGCTTTCATTTAAAAAATTAAAAACAAAGTATTAAAATGAAAATATACATAGTAAACCCCAGGAAATACTACCATTTTTAATTCAATGCTTTTTGGGAATTTATTTTATCCTTGTAATTACCGATTCACTGGTTGCCCACCCTGCTCAGCATTACCTCTAATACTTCAAAGTTTGTAGTCATTTTGGATCAATTCTTTTTAGCTGTGTTGTTCAAGGTGTCTGTTCTATGTCGGCTACTACTAAAGAGCAAACTCCATTGCAGCAGTGATTTTTACCCATAATATGCTTACTCTGATCATTTCCATTGATTCATTAAGTGATACAGAGCTTTAGCCACAATCAGAATTCCTTCTTGGAGCAAGTGGTATTTCCCATAATTAACTGCGGCCCAGCTAGGAACATTCAGCCTGTCAAAAATGAATACCTCCCTCAGCTGCAGAGATTCAGTTTTTGTCCAAATTAAATTTTATGCACAATTATATTAATTTATGGTATTTCTTGCTGTTGGCAGACTCCTCCCAAGTCTGTTACCAAGGCTCTATTCTCCACGCTCTATGTAATTATTACTTAATGTTCTGTTATCTATTCATTTATCCTGGTATCTGATGACGGCATTCCTCCCTGAACCAGCACACACCTACACACACCATTAGCATACAACCACTTCTATGGTGAGGGACCCATCCATCCCAGCAGGCAGTGGAATATGAAAGGAGAACTTCACCCATCTCTCTAAGCACTCTATTTTAAGCAAATTCTTAAATGTTTGGCCATATTTTTCCCTGAAGTTCACCATTCTGTCAGCTCTGACAGATGGATTTTACTGCTACTTACACTTATCCAGGAAACATTTTTTTTTCTTAAACTGGCAACCTACTGTATTCTAATTGTGCATTTTTTTTAAAAAAAGGTAATATATATTTTATGCATGCATATGCAAACACATGTATATGTAATTGAATCATAGGCTAAATTTGGGAAGTTTTAAAATGCATATGTTTATCCTTTAGCCAACTTAAATGAATTGACTTTTTTTTTTTTTCCTGCTGGAAAAAAAGAAGGCTTTCAAGAAAGTTCAATTGCTATTCAAACTGTCTTCCAGGTTTTCCAGTTTATACCACTTCGGAGTGCCTCCTATGTGCACTGTATGTACAAAGAAGACTGCCCAAATACAGATCTGCTGCCATCTATTGTCACAAGGGAATGGAAGACAGAGCAATATAAATAAGGGAAGACTGAATACTTAATGCTTCTTTGACAATTTTTACCATGCAGACTTAAAGAGTGTAAGGAAACAACTTTTTTATTTTGTCACAGGGAAGACAGATGAGGCACTCAAACGTCAGGGGTACAGGGAGGGTCACATCCTCAGACTGTGACAATAAATAGTACATCCAGGATTTCCTAAACTCTCTAGTCCTATGCTGAACATCATAAAGTAATTGCATCTGACTTTTTCTGAACAAATTTCCATTCTTGTCATACGAAGTCTTTTAAATACAAGTTCTTACATTAGCAAAAAAGCATATGAGATACCAGGGAATGCATTTCTCTTAAGTTGCCATTGTGGAATACACAATTCTATGGAACAATTTCTAAGGGCAGTCTCTCTCTCTAGGAAACCTGTTTGTGCTTTCTCAGATGTCTCGGAAAAAGAACTTGGGGGAAAAAAACAGCTGCTTAATATTTTTTTTTCTTTTTTTTTCTTCTTTTTTTTTTTTTTTTTTCTATTTCAAGGAATTAGGATGTCATGATATCCATTTCCTTCAGTACATGGTTTGCTTGACCACAACTCACTAAATTCGAAGGCCAGTCTTTACACTGATTGCTTTTAGCTATGTTTCCTGACCACTATATATTAGTATTTCAATCACACTCCATTCTTTTTAGATTGCTTTACCATACCACATAGGATAAAAATATAATGCTTACTCCTTTTGTATGTTGATTCCTATGTAATGTAATTCTGTTGCCTCATTGATTGAATGTTATAAGCACTCATATGCATGAATAAAGAAAACTCTGTGTTAATTAGATCCTTGTATTCACTGCTTGCCTCTTGGAAGAAGTGAAAAGAAGGTAAACAAAATTTAAATCTTTGTACACTGTTTGGGAATGAGTCTCAGAAGGCCAGGTTTTGTGGTCCTTTAAAGCTTTGGGAGTCTTAAATTTTAGGAAAAAACCCCACAACAAACCAAATAAATAACCAAGTAGGTTTTTCAGCATATGAACCACAAAACTGAAACAGTCTAACTTGGAAGCTGCCTATTTAAAGGCACCATTTTGACAGTAGAAGTGAACACTCTAAACATCAGAACTACATTTAGGGGATTTACAGTATTACTGACTTAAGAGAATGTTATTACTGTAGGGATTTAGCTCTTGCAAGATCTTAAGTCAGCAAATCACAGCATGTTACAGAGCCTTTGAAATGCTTCCTTGTTAAAACAGATGAGGCTTGACCATTGTTATTGAACGCAAAACTGAGTCAACATATTTTTTAAAATTATGGAAATCCATAATTTGCAGATCCTACCAAATTTTTTTGTTTTGCTGTGGGAACCTCAAATTTCATGATCCATCCCTCTGGTCTGACCTTTTCCTTTCTAAGCAGTAAAAACTTTCTGAGTTTTCCTCTTTAAAATGTCTCTTTTATTTTTGTTATTACAGACACCAATGTATTAAATCTCAGATTAAAACAGCACTGGAAGTAGTCTCGGCAGTTTCAGATGCTGCAGTTAGATGTTATTGCACAGTTCCATCCACACGCCATCCATAGTATCTCATGTCTGTTAGTATATAAAGACTTAATTCTGTATAAACATGTAAGTTATGCACTCTGTGTTCCTGCGTATGTAGCTGACACAAAGGACAATAGGATTTGATTTTCTGGAGTTAAAGTCTACTGTGAAGTCGAAGGAATAGGAATAAGTAGGGAGAAGGATAAGTAGAAAGGGGATTTTAAAACCTAGAGGAAGCCCTCCTCTCTCCGTTTTAATTTTACAGATTTCCTTAATGGGAAAGAAGCAAATAGAAGAAGCCTATTTTCTCTGGTAGAGACCCAAGAGAAGACAGAAATCTCAGCATCAATACAGTTCTTTCTATTTTATTGGCTAGAATGTAAGAACTATGCAGTTGTCTGTATAGAAAAGTGAACATTGTGGACTAGGTAGATGAATAAATCTTTCTTACATGAAGAAAACTCATAGTGCAAAGCTAGAGAAACTGGAAAATTCTATAAATGCTGTCTTTGGGAATGAAGACATATGTCATCTTTCCCACTAATTTACATAGTTTTATTTAATCTGTATTGTAGCATGGGCAATTCATAGTATAAACAGTTTAGCAAAACCCTTGCTGAAGACTGAGTGTTTCCCCAATACATTTACAAGGTTTTTTTGCATGATGACAAATTGTGGATTTTAAAACGCAAATGTTAATCCCACTACTTGCTATATTGCTCTACCAAAGAAGCCTGAATGGCAGAGTCCTTAAATCAAATCTCTCAAAGGGGTGAGTGTGGGAACAAAGCCCTGGAGCAGCAACACCCTGCAGTGGCAGGTAAGGTCCTTTTAATGCTCAGAAAGCTAGAAGCTCCTAAAGTACCAATAGCCGAAACAATCAACCATTTATTGTCTTTTGCTATGTCCTCTTTCTCCTTGCAAAAAGTAAATACAACTTAGTACAGCTAATAATGGAGAAAAAATGTGTAAGTGGCTTCAAATCCATACAATTGCTAATAGAAAAATCTATTGCCAAGAAAAATTAAGACCTCTCTCCCTTGCTAGGAAATAAAAATCAGGAATCTGTTATTCTGAAGTGTGAACTTGAAGGATATCTTCCTGCAGGAGGTGAAAAACTGTACATAGCTTGACAAGAATGTCTATCATTAAAAGAAAAGAACAGCAAAAAACAGTGAAAATAAGCTCTCTGGCCTAGAAAGTTTGACTGAGCAACCTTCAAACATAGGGATATGAACAAAATACAAAATATTTATTTTCTTGTAAAAAATGTTTGTGTGGTTTCTCAATGCAGAGTATATCAACTGCAAAAGCATGTGATGCACCTCAAAGCCTTTCAAAAATACTTCAGAATCATTATAAACCTAATAAAATTAGCAACATCTATCAAATCCTATAAATTCTTTATATAAATTTAAATGGTTTGTATTAAAGTAACTTTTCATTTAGCCTGTTGACACTGAATGTGATTTATATATTTTTTTTATTTATTAAGGGTTTACATTTACAGTAATTTATATACTTTATTTTTTTCCTTCACCGCAATTTATTCATTCTAGACAAAAATCTTCAATCTGTAAGAGAGCAAATCCTAAAAGAAAAAATAAGAATACTTATCAATAACTTAGTGTAAAAGAACTAGTACAATTTTAGTTTAGAGAAAAAAAAAAACAACAAACAAAACCGGATCAAAACAAAGAAAAAGGCAAGATCATCAGCAGAAAGATGAGAGAACCATATTCAAGATTCAGTGCTGTATCATCCAACATGTGCTTGAGAAACCCGAGGAACAGGAACTCTAGTAACAAGTACAGAATGTATTTTCTGAATTAGGATACAGACCTGCAAGGTGCTGAGCCAGTTTGGCCCCATACAAGCCTACTGCTTTAGCACATACTCAAATTTAACAAGTTTAGTTACAGTGAACAAATAATGAGCAAGACCTGCCTTGGCACTTGCCAGCCCACTCTTGTTTTCAGATGCAAGCAAGATACCTTCCAAATGTTCACAACTGGCACTACAAACAAAGAGCCAAAGATACTAAAAACCCCAAGAGGATATAACAAAGGAAGCAATTGGCACCTCAGTGCAAATTCTTCATCTTTTACTGTTCCCAAAGAAACTTCACATGTCCACAGTCAAATGCCACAATCAATGTTCAGACCAAGGTTCTGAGCTGCAATGCCAGGAACTTTTAGTGTAAGGCTCATTTTAATACCAAAGAACTTCAGTGTTCACAGTAACTTCCAGATGGGGGTAATACCCAAAGTAATCTAGTTAAATATACAATCAGCATGTATTAATTATACAACATCTCCCAAGTGAGCCTTTTATGGACATACAAAAATTAAATACGACAGAAAAATTAAAAATACCTCACAATTCACATACGTTTTTCTTAGTAAGCATATGCTTAGTGTCTTTTTGGGCTATAAAATAGATAACAATAATTTTCCAAAACTAGTTTACACCTACTTACAACTTGATTAGCTGAAGTAATTTCTGTGCAATCAGAGCACATACCATATTTGTTACAGATTACACTCTAAGCAACTACCAAAAATGGAAGCGTTCCTAACCCTGTAATTGCTGTTATGGGGAGTGTTTCACTGTGACTTTTCACAACTAGTTCTTTCATCTGTGGTATTAGCCAGTTACCTTAAAGAATGTGGAGGAGGAGACTGATGTTTAAATCTTTTATTCCTTATTTTGTTTAGCAAGATTTGACCTTGCAAGCAACAGTTCTTGAAAATATTAGAAATCCATAGCTAGTGCAATAAGGAAAATGAAGAACTATATAGAAAAACATTACTTTTATCGTGTGCTTTTTATAGTATTTCTCCTTATAGACGGGTTCTCACTCTTAACCATGAGAAAGGGAAAGTCATTGCCGAAAAGATTTGGTCTGAGCATTTGGTAAGAAAAAATTAATTACAGTAGGATTGGTTTTAAATAATCTACATCTTTTACCTTACAATGCAAAATTTTGAAAGTTGCCTAAAATAAGCTTTAACATCAATGCATGTCTTTGTAGAGGTTACTTAGGCCAGCCACCTCTACATTGCATTAATGTCATTATATAAACATTTTAGTGCAAATATTAGGATTTGACACAATGAAGTATGGATAGAAATATGCAAAAGTGCCAGAAGCAACAATCAAAGAACAGCCTGTATAGATAACCAGGGACTTTATTGACAGCAACAAAATTAATTAACACTGAGCACGTTATTTATAACTAGACCATGATTCATCAGTGACAGACTGTGCTGCAATAATAGGGGAATGCACATGTCCTGCATGGCCTGTGCTCTTCCTTCCCCTCCTCTTGGAATAACATTGCACTGCATGCGACAGTCTTCTGCCTTTTATCCAACAGGAAGACACACAACAGTCCAAAATATACTAAAATCAGGAAACCAGGAAAATGGGCAGCAACCTTGCTTAACATTCATGTAAAACAAAATACAAAAGACTTTGCAGCAAAAGGATCACCTGTTTTATGACCCATCCAGCAGAATCTAAGAGATGCAGTCAGAATTTGACAGCTGGTGTCTCCTTTTCTCTCTAACCTCAGTCCCAATGCTGTCCAGACTGCTTTAAAATATGCATTCTCTTGAGTGAGAATGGTAAGATTCTGTGAATGTGCAGAATCAACCTGGACTATACTAAAGCCTTGGACACTGTATCCCACAGCATTCTCCTGGAAAAACTGGCAGCCCGTGGCTTGGACGGGTGCACTCATCACTGGGTAAATACCAGGCTGTATGACCAGGCCCACAGCAGTCATGAAGGAAGTTACATCCAGCTGGTGGCTAGTGATGAGTGGTATTCTCTAGGGCTCAGTATTGGGGCCAGTCCTGTTAAATACATTTATCAACAACCTGGATGAGGTAATCAAGTGCACTCTCAGACAGATTACAGGCAACACCAAGTTGGGCAGGAGTGTTGATTAGCTGGAGGGTAACAGGGCTCTGCAGAGGGATCTGGACAGGCTGGATCACTGGGCTCAGCCCAATGGTATGAGGTTCAACAAGGCCCAGTGCCATGTCCTGCGCTTGGGTCACAGCAACGCAGGCAGTGCTACAAGCTGGGGGAAGAATGCCTGGAAAGCTGCCCAGCAGAAAAGGATTTTGGCCTACTGGTTGACAGCCAGCTGAACATGAGCCAGTGTGTGCCCAGGTAGCCAAGAAGGCCAAAGGCATCCTGGTCTGTATCAGCAATAGTGTGGCCAGCAGGACCAGGGCAGTTACTGTCCTCCTGTACTCCACATTATTGACGCCACACCTCAAGTCCTGTGTTCAGTGTTGGGCCCCTCACTACAAGAAGGACACTGAGGTCCTGGAGGGAGTCCAGAGAAGGGCAAAGGAGATGGTGAAGAGTCTGGAGTACAAGTCCTGTTGTGAGCAGCTGAGAGAATTGGGGTTGTTTAGCCTAGAAAAAAAAAGAGGCTCAGGGGGAGACCTTAGACCTTATAGCTCTCTACAACTTCCTGACAGGTGGTCCTAGCAGGGTGGGGCTTGTTCTTTTCTCACAATTAACAAGCAGTTGGACAAGAGAAATGACAAGCTGCACCAGGCAAGATTTAGATTGGTTGTTAGGAAAAAGTTCTTCACTTAAAAGGTTGTTAAGCATCGGAAGAGGTTGCCCAATAAAGTGGTTGAGTCGTCATTTTTGGAGGGTTTAAAAAATGTGTAGATGTGGCACTTACAGACATGGTTTAGTGGTAGACTTGGCAGTTCTGGGTTAATGGTTGGACTCAATGACATTACTGGTTTTTTTTTCAACCTAACCGATTCTGAGATTTTCAATTAATAAGTGAAAAATTGCATTCGGGACAAGTAAAATGCATTTTTCCAACTGTAGGATGACACACTTCTGAGTCATTAAGGAATCTCCACCCTCTTCTGCAAAAGCAGCCACACTAATATTTACATCCAATCATAAGGGAAATAAACAAGTCTGTCTGACACCTAAAATTCTATAATTCATGTCCCAAAGATCTACAGCTATGTCATTTCACATGTGCTGTGGCAACTGATACCTACTTTTTCTGCTTTGCTAAGACCAGAACAGAAAACAAGCAGTGAAGACCTTTCTGCAATGGTCAGATTCTGGGTGGTAATATCTCAGCATGAGGGCAGTGGCAAACAGAAAAAGATTACCTTAGTCCATGCTCTCTCTAAGTCTGGCATCACTACACCCCATGTCACAATTGACAGGGTGATGTTGAACCTAAGTCAGTCAACATCACATACATTTTCAAAAGATTCAGCTGACTTTTTTCTAATGCAAGTATCTCTGAATGCCTTCTAGTGCATCATGGGTTTACAGAAACTCTGAAGCCCTGCTATGCTTTTGTTAATGAAATATTATCATTGTGATGTTTGAAGCACTATCAAGTAATCTTATAGGCATAGACAGACATATACTGACTTTTATAGTCTTAGGAAAATTGGATGACTGAGCAAAGGGAATTTATCACCCATCTGGCAAATTTTCTGAGTTCTCACAAATGTCCAAGTCCAATTGCCAAGGAAAAAGATTCTGGATAGGATACAATTTTTGTGTATGCTCACAGTGAACTCTCAATTAAATAAGTTTTATCTTTACTGTAGAATAACGTGACTTACAAATTGGGTTCAATTCACCCAAAACCTCAGGAAAACAGTATAACCATATTCATGGAGCACTAAGATGTGTTTTTCACATTTCCAGTCAGCACTTGTATAAGAATTTGAGCTGTGTCACTGACATTGGCTTGTATTCTTCTTACCTCTAAACTTATGTGGCAATACTGAATGGTTGGTTTTTTTTTTTTTAAATATATTATCCACTCTTTTGTTTTATTTATGGTGTTCCAAAGCTTCACTTGTCTCAGGTAATCACAAACTCACTGTATTAGACATTGGACAAGAAATCAGTTAAAACAAAAAACAATCCATCAGCTTTTTTCTTAATTAATTAACTTTAAAAATCCTTTATTCCTTTTCTTTGGTACTTAGGAAATCTTAAGTCAGATTTAGTCCACAGCCTGTTTTTCCCATTTTCAATGCTGTTGAATATCCTTTCACAAATTTCACAAGAAGTGAGAGGTGAACAGTACTTCTGAAAATAAGTTATGCCACCTATATAGATACTTGTACCTGTGAAAACGGGGCTGTGGAAGTGGTAATAGATTGCTTAAAGTATTTTAAACTTTCTTTGAATAAATTAAAGGTTCAAACTGTTTCTCTTTTACATTTATGTTTTTTCTGGCATCTTGGGATTTTTTGTAAACATGCATTGAGATGTACTCTACATCAATAGCATGTGAGCTCAAGATTAAATTACAGTGGCATCCATGGATAACTTCAACTGTTAAAAACTTGCCAGCTGAAAAATCTGCATTCAAAGAAGATGGTGTAATTTACCATATTCATTCCACCGTCAACATTTTGGTGCACTTCAGTTGGTATACAGGAAAGAGAAAGGGAAAAATCCAGCCCTATCTGATCACTTCAGCCACTCAGTTTTACAACCTCTATCATAGATCTTGTCAGTTATCCTTAGGGTTTTTCTCCCATGCTAAAGACATTTTTTGTACTTTAAAATATCCTGTAGTCCTTTCCTGAATATGACCCAGTTTTACCATATACTTTTTGAGACAGAGAATGAGAACTGCAAGATATTTGAAGTGTGAAAGCACTAGATCTCATAAAGTGCAATAATGTTTTGGGGTTACTTCTTCTGAAATTATGAACTGATTTTGTGCGTGGCCTCCTATTTATTTCCTTTAAGTTCACCTGCCTTTTTCTACTTAGTAAATGCTTTCTACAGTTCTTCACAGCACTTCTCCCCAGATATCATGATATGATGTTCACTGGCCAGAGCAGCATTCCTGACTCTCAAAGAGGTCAGGTTGGATATTAGGATATGCATCCCTAGGCACAGAAACACTGGTTTTACAGTTAGTGATGAAGACTGACTAGGACTTGGTTAACTGTTGGGATAAAGAGGGGAATGAAAGGTGAACAGCACAACTGAGGTGGTTTCAGAAGTCACAAGGATATGTGCTGTTTTAAAACAACTACCTCTCAACATCCCTCCTTTCCTTTATTTTACACTGTGATTCAGTATAGGACTGGCTAATTACAGCAACCTTAAAATTGCAGAGCAGAAATGATGCAAAAAAAAAAAAAGAGTTAGAACTTTACTAGTTACCACCTACATTTCTTTTTGATACAGTCTGTATTTATTCATATTTTAACAAGTATCTGCCAAAATGACAAGCAACATTTCACAGTCTCAACTCTGACACATCTACATGTTAAAACTAGTAAAATTTGGAGACAGCTTTTTTTTTTTTTTCCTTAAAAGTTCTTTTTAGGGAAAGACATTTTTTCAGTGTATGGCTGTTTGCATAATGTGTGCAAGATACTACATGCATGTTCAATAACACTTGCATGTCAAAATAACTGTATAAACAACCAGAAGAAGCCACAAGCATCTCAGCTTTATCAAAGCTTTCTTGAACTCAAAGTGTTCTATTACAAAACAAAAGAAAACACTCTACATTATGTAACCTAGCCTTTTTTATTGGCCTCACTTTGGTCTGGCAAAACAAAGCCTTAGATGTCTAAGTACCTAACAAGTGGTCTGCTTAATCCACTAGAACATATTTCTGTCATTCAATTCACTTTTGCAAGTGTTTTATGCAGTTATATTACACTGCTGAGGAAAACAATAAGCTGTATTCTTTTGAAAGTTCAGAGTCTAATTAAAATGTGGCTCATTAGCCAAATGGATTTTTGTCACATGAAATTTTTCACTGGCTTGCTAATGAACCAGATATAAATACCAGTCACTACTGCAATCCAGCAACCTCAAGGCTGCCAGTATTATTACATTTACTTTAAATATGAAATTACAACTTTGCAAGGGTTGGCCATCAAGCATATAATTTTGTTTTGGGAAGCATTCCTATTTAAATCAATCATAAGCATATACTCTCTGTCTTGCTTGGAGTTAAGCCTCCATTCAGTGCTGTTCTTGAAAAGGGTGGTTCTCTCTTTCAAGGCATACTGATAACACACGCCATTCTGAAGCACACCACTATAGGAATGTGACAGCAAAATGCTATTGGTCATATTTCTGATTCATATGAAAGATATGCCTCCTATTTTAAAATTCTTTCATCTTCAACATGTAGATGCCAAAGGAACCAAATGAAAAGCATAACTTCCTTTTATTTCTGTGCTCATAGTTCTGTTGTAACAGTAAACCTGTTATGCAAATTCTGCACACTGGCCAAAGACCTCCAAGGTTTGTCCTCCTGAACCCTATACTTGTGTCACCAAGAAGTAAAATTAGTTTCACTTCATCAGTTTTCCTGCTAGGATTAAAAAAAAGAGGGGTTGCTGTATCTGTGGACGGAGGACCATAAAATCAATTTCCAGAAAATCCCAACATAGTCTGTTAAGTTTTATGGTTAAAAGTCAAATGAAGTGCCTGACTACACTGACACAGAGACAATGACTGAATTATACTTAAGTAGAAATGTAATACAGAAATACAGGTAGTTCCCAGGAGAGAGAATACACAGTTAAATAGAGTTCAATTTTTAGAACCATGAACAGAGACTACAAAGCACCAAAATGCACGATGAGAGTCTAGACCCAAATTCAAATGCATTTTTAAAAAATAAATTTTTTTCTGAAGGAATAAATCAATTTTAATAGTTTGGCTAGATGAAGTTAACAATGTTGCTGCAATAAAAAGCTGAAACATCATTTACTATACAATTATTTGGACTCAGTTGAATATATGAATGTTAGATGCCAAAATTAATTTACTCCAATCCACAAAATTGTGGATCATTCCAGGTCAGATTTGCCAGCTCTGTGTCTGTGTCTCAGACACCCCTAGGGCACCTAAAACTGTGCTTTTCCATTCTGCACAATTTTGCATCCATTTCAAAGATCTTGTGCAATAAGGAGGTAACATTCAGCATTCCTTCCTTTCATTTGTGAAATTATCTTGCAGGTAATTGCCCAGCATATTGAAAAGGGTGGCAGAGATCATTTTGTGTGAATAAGCAAAGTATGAGCTTGTTTCAAAAGGTGCAGATAGGAGAGTGTAAGTCAGATGAAGGAGAAAAGTAATGGAAATGAAGGAGACATGATGAAGGGATTGTAGGAGTGTTTTAAGGATGACTGCTGAGTGATACAGCAAAGCAGCATGCTACTATACAAGAGGATGGGTGGAAATATTTCCATGACTATTCAAAGTCATGACTATTTAAATATTAGTATCATTAGATGTTTTTAGCAGCCAAAGCTGCTAAAGCAGACCTGAATTCCAAGAAACCTTTCATTTGTTCCACTGGAACACCCAGCTGTCATCTCCATTTGCACATTTAACATCAATTTCAATGAATTACACATAAGAAAATTCAACTCTCTGATGACAGAGCTGCAACTTACTTTACAAAGTTAATTGAACCTCCTTTTATGCTCTGTCTCACTGACCATCCACATTATTAATGCCTCAAGCCCAGCTATGTCACAGCCTTGCTTGTAGCCTGGAATCCCCTTTGAGCCTATAGTCACACCTAACCCACATGAGTGAAGCTTCAGCTCCTTGTTCTGTGCCACAAGCATGGAAAGACTGCACCCCACTGCTGTGAGAGAAGCTGTGTAACACCAGCCATGCCACAGGGATTTTGATAGATGAATGAAGTCTGTGCAGGCATACCTGAGCAACTAAACTCTGCAAGAATTGCTCAGGCTTCTCTTTGAACTGCCAGAGTACCCATCCAGTGAGTCTCATAGACCAAACTGGAAAAGCAGTGGGTGGCTAGTGTGGACCAGACATGCCACGCAAACACACCCTATGTGACTCCTCTCATACAAAGCATCTGCATTACTGTAAGTGAAATACAATTACACAGAGGGGGAAAAAATAGGACTAGAAAGTCAATTTGTATGGTTAGAAATACAATGGAAGATGGTGGGGCGGGGGGGAATTCTCATTTAATTTACTTTAAAAAATCCCAGACTTCTGCCTGTTTTCGATAATAAAACATTTCACTTTGGAGGAGTTACAAAAGAAAGTTTTCTCACTGTACTTAGCTATCTCAAAGGTATCTCTTTAAGAAAAGAAAGATCTCTTGCAAAGTGTCACCCTGGAAATCTGAAATAGCTTCTAACTACAGCTCATTTTCTGCTAGCCTTTGAATAAAGCCTTTAAATTCAAAGTTCTTACAAGAAAACAAAATCTGAATATAATGGAAACAAACCTTTAGTTTTGTTTGCAAGGTGAAAGACTTTAAATGTAATCCAATCACTTTGATGAAAAGGACTTGACAAATATTCAGTGCCTCATGAGATGAAAAATAGGGATCTTTGGACTAATTAGGTTTGGCCTCTTTTAGTAATCCACAGATTGGAGAAAAACTCTCAACGTAGTTCAAGACTGACAAACTAAGCAACAAAATTAGGCTTTTTTTTCCCCATGATATAAAGAAAAACATTCAAATGGAACACTGCCCTTCATACTAAACATAAGATGGCAAGATAGAAACCTGAAGGCTAAGAAGTAAGAGATTTTTGAAAAAAGTGAAAACCTGAAGAAGTATCTCCTTACATTTTTTTCCTATCTTTGGATGACAAACATCTTTCATTTTTGCCTAACTAAGTATAACTTGCATAAATAAATACAAAAGTGGAATACAAATTAATCACAAGAAAAAAACATGTAAACAGTTCCTGGGAATTTATATAGAGCTATTTGTCTTACTTATAATACTTAAAACTATGGTTTCACTATGTGTCAGATTTAAAGAATAATCTGTTGTAGTAAACTAGTACAAAAATTATTAGGTCCATATCCCATGAAAGAAGCATATGCAAGGAAATTAGAGTACAAAAGCATAACTTAAGTAAGCACTTAGATTTTGAATAAGACGTTTTTTATTTGCCTATGCAAAAAGATGTATTGCCATCTTCTGTTCTTGGCATATGAGTTGGAGTTTATTATTCACCTGGAAGATGATTTTCAGAAGACTGCTACTTCTGGAAAAAAAATGCTGGTTTGGGATTTTCTTTGTTTTAAATTTTACTTCTGTGAAAGCTGGGATTTTCCAAAAAGAAGAAAATATCTGACTGGCATGACTTCATATAACTATTAAATACATGCTCAAGTTTAAACTGTAATGTCTATTGGAAAATGCATACATAAATATATAAAAATTATATTATGTTATATTATGAATAACTGTAATTATATTTTAATATACATTTATTTAAAAACAACAAAACTGAGTAGTTTTTATTTTAATAACTTTTTCAATATATTTTTCACACTTGAATACTTTATTTTCTTAAGACAAAAGAAATTTCACTTTGAAAAATCAGAAATTAGTGAACTTATGCTCGTTTACCATGTATTGATAACTACATTATTGACAAAAATATTTACTCTAGAAGAAACTTAGAGAAGATAACCTCTAAATTTTAGTTATTGTGAGATGAAATAGCTTAATTCCAGCTGCTTTACAGGTCAAATACATATATGTTTTAAATAAAATTAACACAGAAAAAAACACCCCCAAAATTTTACTTTCTCTAATAAACTTAACAAATATTTAGATTTCACTTCTGCAACAATAACTATCAGACTCAGGTATATGTTAACAAAATGTTAGCTGGGGGACTACAAAACCACTGACTTCAGTGCTGCATAAAATAGAAGAAGCCAGTTTTTGAGTAATTGCTCCAAACATCTTGGAATGACTACTGCTGACTAATGCTCCTAATTTACCACAATATGCTTAAGAAAACTCTGCAGCTTTTAAATATGCCTGCCTTGGCAGCTGTAGTGTTCAGTTTCTCTGGGCATGGAAATCAAGCTATTTGTTCTAAGTACCCTGACAATATGAATCAGATCCCATACACAAATTATGTATATGAGGTAAGCACGATTAACATCTTAGGTCACAGAGAGCACCTGGTATTTTGCAAATAGTAACAATTAAAGCTGCTGGGAGCAGGTTGGGAACTGAGCGTATGCCTTCCAGCTGGCAGGGCCTCCCAGGGTACTAGCTGCTGAAAAATGTGAAGTGTTAGGGGGTAAAAGGATGGCAACAACTAGCTTTAGCTTTTCTACAATTTATGACTCAAAAATAAGTTCACGCACTCATAATAACCTTTTGTTCACCAAACTCCCCTGTACTACAATTTTGTTAGTTTTACTTGAGTTTCTGTAATAAAATCACTGAAGCTTAGAGAACGAGAACCATTTTACTTCATTTTGTACACATAATAAGATTAATTTTCTATTCATTTGGTAGTTTTAGTGGCTTAACAGGTTTTGTTTTCAGATTTGCAGGGGTAATAATCAATAAGCAGTTCTACTCATGAGATAGGCAAACAAATACAGAAATGACTGAAAATGTTATAAAGTAGAAACTCACAATACCTTTACCCATAAAGATTTTTCTAGAACACATTTTCCCTCTTAATTTTCCAAAATATTCTAGAAAAGTGAGAGCAAACATGGTAAGAGGTTAGCTAAACCATTCATCACTTATACCCTTCATCTTGGTAGTTTTGAACTATCCAAGTCAAAAATCATTAAAATGTGTATTGATAGCAAAGAAATGCTAAGTGACTGCCTAGGACAATTTCAGAGAGGCTCATTGTATTTAGAATGCAAAAAATGTCCCATATGCCTCTTCATTGTAAAAGCACACCTTATAAGAAAAAACATAGTACTTTCCATTTTACCACTTCCAAAATGTAAATGTGAAAAAAAAAAAAAAAGTAGAAAATTACACAGCATTGAAATCTTTATCACACAGGACCTTACAAGTGGCAGTGTATAGAGACTGTCACTCAGGTGAGGGACTGTGAATTATTTCTATTTCCGTCTTTCCTCACATTTCATTCTGGTAAAGATGAATTTCCCATAGCCTTTAAAATTCCTCATGTAAAATACATCCAACAGTTCTCAACATCTCACCTCTATTTTCTCTGTCCTATTTTTATCTCACTGATCCCAGCAACAAAAGAGACAAGCCTGAAGAGATCTTTGAATATGGTCTAGAAAATCATAACCACTTCTTGCAATTGAGAAGTCACCATAATCTAAATGCAAGGGTACTCATCATTTAAGCCCAAAGAAAATTACTCTGACACACAATTAAATAAATCATTAAACCACTAGGTGCACTATTTTAATGCTATGACTCAAAAATAATATTGAATGCTTACAGGTACTATTTAAATCTATTATTATAGATTTATATCATATCTAAATCATGAAATACATTTCAAAATTATTTACTGCTATGGGACACCACAAACACATAAATTGCATCTTTATTAATTTTCAGTATTTAAAAGTATCTTTTTATCAGGGAGTATGCAGAATTTTTCACCACTTTTACAAGTTGGATTTCATGCTATGTCACTTTTTCAGAATCAAAATACCAAAGGGTAGCTATTAGAGTTTTTAAAAATTCCTAAATACATTATTAAATCATACTTACAGAGATAAATACCTGAATCTGATCTCAGTTTATATATCATCCTGATCCATCAAGCAAATTTCAGCTGAGCCATTTCTATCAACTTGTTTAAAGTGGCCAACAGAATACATACAGATTCAAGAAACTACAACTACCACATTATTCCAGTATTTTACTTCAAGAAATTCTTTTTATACTGATGAGAAAAGAAGTCCATTTCATTACAGTAAGTTTCTTAAACTGAGTGCACAAACTGTAAACCAGAAGGAATGTTTTGGCCTTTTCTCCCCCCATGAAACAGAAAATTGTTAATCTATGACCTGCATAAAACATTAAGCTGTCTCTGTTTTTCCATTCCAATTTAATTCCCTTGGTTTCCCCTCAGTGATTGCCTTTGACTGATGAGTCACATGTTACAAAGAGAGAAGAAAATATAACTGTTGCTTAAGTGTGCCATGCTGAGAAGTCATTCAACTAAAACAGGGGCTATTTGTTCACAGAATCTATCAAGGCCAGTCTTCAGAGGGTCTTTTTAACTCAGAGACCATGTCTTGAACTTACAGTCCTGCCTATGTTCATTTCAAACTGCCATAAGTCTGCCTTTCAATGCAGCATTGCCTTATTTTGCTTACACTGGTACGAAAAGATTTTGGCTTCACTGGGATTAATTATTAAGGATCTTTTATCGTTACCATGTGTAATAAGACTCAGTAGAGAATACAGGATGATGTCCTCAAAGGCAATCACAATACAGTGTACAATGAGTAACTGCAATGAATATAACAGAGAAACAAAAATCCATTTTAGTTGGACACAAAATTAGCAAACTTTGCAAGATTACATACCTAGAAGGAACATGCAAGCTTAACAGGAACAATTTTAGGTACAGCTTTCAACTGTATGCAGAAGGAGCAAGGGAAATCCTTATCAAAGAGGGTATCTATTTTACAGACCTAAGTGACAATCAGGATAGTGGTGTTACTCAGTATGTAAAAACCAATAGCTGGAAAAATCCTCAGAAAGAACTAACTCTGTTGCAGCCACACGGAGTCAGTAGGTAACACAATTCCCATAGGATATTAGAAACACCCTGGGCTAAAAACCCCAAGGTTAGAGTAGGAGTTAATGGTATTTATAACACTGGAATGGTAAATTGAAAATTTACGTAATTCCACCTGAATGAAAGAAAACGCTTTTATTGTGAGGGTGACCAAACTAACACAGGTTGCATAGACAGGTTGTTCAGTCATCATTCTCAGAGAAATTAAAAATCCTGCACACAGGCTCAGGCAATTTGCTCTAGGTGACCTTTGCCTGAGCAGAGAGTTGGACTAGATGATCTCAAGTGGGCCTCTCAGCCTAAATGATTCTGAGATTCTGTGATTAATTCTCTCTTCTTTTTTATTTTAATTCTTTTCTTACACCAGTCTCTTAATTCTTAACTCCTTTACAGCATCTTCAAAGGACATTTATTCTGAATAAGATGGGTTTTGTGAAGCAACACACTCATGAATATTACTTTCATGTGAATTACCTGTGAGAAACTATGCATCATCTTTCCATGTGATCCATATGCAAACTTACTTCATGAAGTGCATACTTACTGTGGACAGAACGCTATAGTGCTTTTAAAATGCTAATTAGCAATTCTCTGAACCACTTCAATTAGAGAAGATATTTTTAAACCTTTCCCTTCCCTATAAAAGGAACATCAAAAACACTATAATATAATCTGTCTCCTGTTATAAGAGCCTTCAAACAGTTTTGTTTATATGAAACTTCATTTTCCAAAACCATGGTTCAGAAACACGTCATTAGGTCTCGTTATTGAATTTCTCTTAACAGACTCTATTTGTCCCTTTTCATCTTAAAGAGTTAGTTAAGTTAGGAAAAGACAAAATAATATTCAAATAGTACCATGATATTAAATTTTTGCTATCTTTATAACATATCTGGGGTGAAATGTTGCCTATATGCCATTTTTCAATTACAAGTCTTCTGGCACGGGCACTGCAATAGATTCATTATCTGGTGTTTAATGATAATGCATCCAACAAAAGCCAGAACTAAAGCTTCTCACATCCTGCTACTTCAATGCTGGAAATTTAAACAGATGTATAGAACTACAGACTATATAACTGCTATATTTGTAGAATTAGAATGTTCTTCTTCACATGCAAGTAAGCTATGATTACACTACAAACAGAAATTAATCAGGAAAACTGGGATAACTTAGTTTTAGCAGGGAGTGAAAGACCTAAGGAGTAGGGCAGCTCTTGGAGCACTGTTCCTCCAGCCACCAAGGAGTGAACTATCAAACTGAAAGTATCATTTTGTGGTTTTCACTCTCTTCAAGATCTTTGAGGATTAAAATACAATCTTACACCATTTAAAGAATAATACTTATTAAAGTATTTATCTATAGAGTAAACAGTTCTTTATAGGTTAAAGTACCTATATATTTTGAGACTGCAAAACTGACCTGCCAGAGATAGCCATTAGCAATTGGCATGTTTCCAAATGGCAGTGTGTAATTTTTGACAGCCACACTACCAGAATGTTTGCTTTCAATTCTTTCTAATGGAAAGCGAACTGCTGCCATAAAATTCTCATTGGCAGAAACAAGCAAACACAGCATTCTCCATTTAATAATCAGCATGGACAGGGATAGATGCATCTATAATTGCATCCAGAATATATTGCAAAGAACTCTTGGGTAAACATCTTTAACTGGTCAATTAAAGAAAATTATTTGAGAAATAATTTTAAAAACTTATATTCAAGTAGGTTAGATGCCTTCCCTACAACACAATAAGCATTATAATTTTGAAGACCTTAAAACCAGAACTCTACCTCACTTTTCTTATTCTTCCTCCCTTCTCTTTTTTGCATCTCCAAAATTTCATGATACTGACTTCATGAATCATCAGCAAGCCAGATAGATTTATACCCATAATGTACATTCTAACGGTTATGGTTCCTTTTGCACATCAAAACAACGACAAAAAAATGATCTTGTCTCTAATCAGCCACATTCTACTTGTTTTGTGATATTCCATAAATGTTCTCTATTGTAGCCAATGTAACACTCTCCACTCAGTCTTGGAGTTCCCCTTTCTCACTTGTCCTCCATCTCTTGCTCTTCTTGCTTCAGTATTAATAGCACCCACTCAAAATATCACAGTGTCTCCGTATCTTCAACCAACTTGATTCATCTCATTTCCCACTCCTAACAACTTGCCAGTCACAGCCAGCCTTCTGGCTTCCAGTTTTTGGATGCAACTGAGATTTTTGGGGATCAAATGATTCCCTGCAGGAGGGGTGGTCTTGCTCACTTGTCCTTTCTGCCACACTTGCATGTCCTCCCTCATCCTAGCTGTGGATTTCATCAGCCCACTGTGAACTGTTCAGCTCACTAAACCAGCCAAAGCTACTCTCCTCTGTCCTTGTTGGCTCAGTTTTCAGCTTGCTTAGTGATTTGACTGAAATTACCAAAAAGCAAGAAAAACACCAAAGCTGTTGCAGAGAAGAGGAGGAAAAGTAAAGAGAGGAGGCCTTCACTGTAAGAAGGAAGTGAGTAAGAACAGAATGGGCCTGTCTTTTCAGTCCCATAAGTCTCAGCTATTCTACCTGACACAAAATTTATTCATTTCTATCCCAAGTTTGGTTTAGTTTCTTTACAGTCCTAGTAGCTTTGGATTTTTGTGTTTTCTGGGTATCTTCTTCCTTCACAACATCTAGATACCAAAAAAGGAGCATTATTCATTGGCTAGAGGTAGGGTAACATCATCCTTCTCCTTTGTTCCTTTTCTTCTTTTCACCATTCCCCCTTGGCAGATTTTTATTATTTTTTTCCACATTAGGAGTAAAAGATATAACAGAAAGTGTGGTGAATTACCCTTCCAGTCTCATCCTGACTCAAAGCACAGTCACCAGTCACTGTCCTGGAAGCTATGTCATAACCAGTGATTTTTATTTTTAAGTTTCCTGCTCTAAATCAAATTCACTTCAATAACTGCTAAAATATCCCTAATCTTCTTCCTCTTACAGGCAATACTTAGCAAAATAGCATATTGGTGTCATTCAGTACTAAATGAATACAATAGCTCTGAAAATTTTCTCCCTCCTTTTTGCTGCTGCTGTGAACAACTTGAGAGAGAACCAGCAACAGGAACTAAAAGATCTCGGCAATTCTTTCCCTGAGACAGTGTATCTGATATTCAGATACATTGAATATCTTTTCAAAGGCATCTCCAAGACTACAAAAGCATAATGTAATTCATATTAGAGTAAAAAGAATTTCATACAGAAATGCAGGAAGTATGTTTCTGAGAATTTAATAAATGTCATTCTGTGAGAAATTTTAGTGTTTGTACTTCTGCTTTTGCTGCTTGTAACTGAACAGTTTATCATATGCAAGCTCTAAATTATTCTAAAGCTTTTTCTTAGAATTTTGATAATTCAAATAGAACTGTTGCATAGTAATACAGGAATTTTGATTCCCAGTCCCACCTACAGAGAAAATTGCCAAATAATTATTGTTGAACTATAAATTATTCCCAGTTAACTATTAACTTACTAAGATGAAAGCTGTGGCCTATTCCCATGGCCAGTAGTTGCACTTCAATAAGAAGATCCAGTAAACTGTACTTTCAAATTAACTACTAATAGAACTTTGTGCAATGAAACTATGATATACATGCCATATATGTATCTATATATCTATAAAGAAACTGAATTTGAGAAAAAGTGGAAGTACAGAAGAAAGGCACTCTGCCTTAATTGTTTCAGTTTTGACTGAAGGAATATTCTCCAATTATTGCGAGACTGTGAAGAATCATGATTACAAACTATAAGAAAAAATTAAAATTATGTGTAGAGCTGTATGATGAGTCCAATTGGTAATTTAAACTAATAAATTAGAATATTTAACTGATTAATGAAATTTTCCAAATCCAAAGTTACAGGGGTAACAAAAGGCCCCAAAAGTTTTTGAAGAAGAAGTAGTACATACTGTGACAGCAACAGAACTTTGAAAAGATATTCAAAAGGCCATCATTTTTGCCATGAGGCAAATCCTTCAATCATCCTGACTGATAAAAAGTTGACCAAAATTCTCCGTAATTCTTAGAGTCATTGCAGATACTTACATAATTTAATAACAGACTGGAATTGAAAAAACATTTCACAATAACACCCCATTGAAGACAAATTTGAAAAATAGTCCTGAACTCTGCTCTTCACACATGGGACGAATCTGGTAACAATTAAACCAGGAGTGCAAGTTTATAACTGCAAATCTTAATATCGTTTACATTAACTAAAATTGTCTCAATGAATTATAGTAATTGTTATTATTCATTATGTTTACAGAAAAGTGGTATTCCAAATGCTCTATCAATATGAATGATTCCACCCCTGGTTCAGATGGAAATGGAAAGTCATATTATCCCAGATCCAGAGACATATCTACAGTATTATATATACCAGCAAAATAAAGAATTTTTCCTTAAAGTCACAGATTTTCTGACACACCAGTAATAATGCTGGCATGCAATCATACCTGAAAAAAAAAAAAAAAACCCCAAAAAACTTGTGATACTTTCTGTCTGTATTAATGTTGCCAGGTAACTGTAAACAAGAACTAAAATCGGGCTTGTCTGTTTTCTTCTCTTCACAAAGATGTTTCTGCTTAACAGCCAGGATTTTCAGCCAACAGATGCCATTAGTATGTATGTGTGTTGTTTTTTTCTTGTAAAACCATTGTGGGTTAAGCCCAGTGGGAAAATAAGCACCACACAAAGACTCATTCCCTCCCTCTTCCCTTCCCCCAAGTGGCATGGGGGAAGAGGCATGGAAAAACCCCAACAACTGGGGGTCAAGATAACTAACAAAGAATTTGTTTAATACGTTAAAGATAAGTGGAAAAAGAGGGAAGAAAAAATGAAACAAGTGATGCTACAGCAATCACTCACCGCCTCCCATGGGTAGACTGATGCCCTGCCAGGTCCCAAGCAAAAGATGGCTAACCCCTCTAAAGCCCCCTCTTTCCGCTTTTATTCCTGAGCATGACATTATGTGGCAGGGAATTTCTCTTTAGTTAGTCTGGGTCATCTGTCTGGTTGTGTCCCCTCCCAGCCTATTGTGCAGTCCCTGGTCTATTCATTGGGGGGATGCATAGTGAGAAACAGAGAAGGGAATGATGCTGTGCAAACACTGCTCAGCACAAGCTAGAACATCCCTGTGTTATCGAGACCGTTTTCATCGCAAATCCAAAACACTGCCCCAATACAAGCTGCTGTAAAGAAAATTAACCCTATCCCAGGCAAAGACAGTACAAAGAGTACAGCACAAAAGGTACAACTCCACATCCAAAAATTCTGAATGATACATCAATTTAAAAAACACTAATGTAAAACAGAGAGCAAAAGATTTGCTGTGCTACTTTAGTCTTATAAAGGAGTGAAATTGCTGGTTTTGTCAGCTAAACCAGCTCGCTGAAAGGTACGATGAGTACAAGATGTAATGAGAGGGGCAGGACAGCACAGCACAACAGGAACCAAGAAAGGAATGAAAAAGGAACATGGCACCCATCTTCCCAGCTATGGCAACTCACCAAACACCTTAAATTTATTTGATTTAGTCTTGAGTGGAACTAACACAACTTCTACAAGTAGCAGGCATAAATGCAGTATTCAACACCCTCTGGCTAAGGTAATGGTTTCACACTCCTACACACCTCCCCTTTTGGAATCCCCCTTTCATTTTCCACTGCCAGCCCCCTCTATAAGACAGAGGGACCAGTCTGAGCCACACCTAGACCACTGCAGAATTAGGTCCTTCAGCCTTCCTGTTTCTTAAGTTAAAAATGAAGGGTATAGATGCTGATGTTCTATCTAACAAAAATAGCTATTCAGGATGTCATATAATTATGCCTTTTTTACACAGTATATCTTTATAAATAAACCCATGCACTGTACTCAAATACATTGTAATATGACTCCTGCATGCAATCATCTTAAAAACAAGCCTTTTCTTACAGAATTTACATGTAGCTCTTGTAGCTAAATGGTCAGACCACCAGTCCTATACTTAAGGCACTGCAAATTAGCTTGTTCAGAAAGTATTCTATCAGTTAAGCCAAAGAAGCAAAAAGAACATTTTGTTGAATAAATGTTACCATAATAATTTGAAAGACTAGAACACAGCACAGGAAAAGCTGGAAAATAAGCATTCAAGCTTTTTTCATTTTATACAGAAAGATTTTTCCTTAACTTTTGCTAAGAGGTCGTTCAGTAAAAACAGGACTGAAAATCAGCTGACATAAAAATGTATCTTGAAACCTTTAATAGGTGCAACTTTTGTTTAAAAACTTCAACAACTTTTCATCCAATCCATAAGTAGAGAAAAATAGCTTTTTTTTTTTTACACAATATTTATTATTAATAGCCAGTATTAAAAACACCCAAACCAAACAAACCCCAAAAACACTCCAAGACTTTCATGCTTGGTTGATTCTATTAGCTTAAAAAATGTATTAAATAGGACTGACCTGGACAGAAATTCTGCTGTGTCTGTGTAGTTAATTTTTCTTGCACAGCACACTTTTCAAAATGTCCTGCAGTTGCATTCTGATGTAGGCCCCGTTGTCTGGTGGCAAATCCCAATTCTCCAGGATCAGAAAACTTCCGATAAAACTGTGGCTCCAAATCCCTGAAGGAGAGGTTTATAGCACCGTGTCTTCCATGGCCATAGTCACCAAACATGGATTCGTCCTCGGTGTTCTCTGTGGGCAACGGGAGGATCCGGTGGTGCAGCTGTGGGCTGGGCAGTCTCGAAGATAACGGAGAAGGAATAGGTGACATCTGTTTGTGTGTATTTGATAGTGGATATGAATTACTAAAAACATTACTCACTGCTGCTAATGGGGGTGAATGCAGCCTTTTCTCTTCCAGTTTATTACTTGTCTGAGGAATATCAGGACTTTCATTTACAGGCAGGTTCAAAAATAAATGCTTGCCGTTTCCCCGGGATACCGTGGTCCTTTTCTCATGTAGTAAGCCTGGCAGGTTTCTGTCTACTCTTGTAATTTGTTGCAGTCTCTTCCATTCTGCAGCTTCATCTAAAGTGTCGCTCCGGATAACTTTCAGAAGAGCTTTATTAACTGCTCCCACAAGGTTGCATGACTCATCAGTAATGTGTACTCTCTCTGCTTTGTACTGCAAACCAGAGCCGTCTTCCTCCTTTTCCTGCAGCACACTGTTATTAGAGTCTCCAGCAGCTTCATTTACAGAGTATACGTCGGTTCCTGATATAAGCTCGTTATGTGCTGTTGTGAGAACAGGAGAAATGGTTTCATTACCTCTGTGAGAATCAGGTAAAGACTCTGCAGGGAGGTTGGTAACTTTTTTAATACAAGTGTCTAAATCCTGGACTTCAGCAAGAACTGTGATTCCTGGTTTCTCCTTACATACTGGCTCAGCATACTTGCTACTTTTCAAGATTTTAGCAGCTGCAGATTTTCTCAATGTCTCGAGTTTGTTAGACAGAGTGTACTGAGATGAATTCACCAAACTGGTGCTCTGTGGTACCCTGGTAACTTCAGGAATGCATTCTCCATAATCCACTGGTTCAACTGCAACAACATCACTGATGTCTTTTGAGCTAGAACTTGGTAAGTGAGTGTCCAATTTCACAGTTTTGTTGCTCTTAAGAAAATACTCCTCTTCTGTCCACTTTTCTGGTTGTATTCTATTGTCTACTGGTAAATTATCCTTACCTGTTACTATTAGCCAGCTGGAGGGAGAAAAGGAGCTAGGATAACTCCTGGTCGGAAGTCTAGTGGAGACCATCTTCTTATTTTTCTGTTGTGTGTCTTGTGTACTCAGTAAAAAGAGATGTTCATGTATCTTTTTTCCCTCTTTCCGATGTCTGATCTCCTCAAAGCTCTCTTTTCTTCTGTATTTTCTCATTTTTTTGTGATTCAAATTTTCTCTCTTTGTAGAATCCAGTAATAACTCCTGCTGATGTGTAAGAGTGAAGTAATTATCACCTTTAAGTTTCGGGACTCCGGAAACATCCTGTCGCTTTTCCTCCTGATGTCCTGCCTTAAGGTCTGGAAAATGATGAAATCTCAAAACACTGGATAACAGTTTTTCCTTTTCAGCAGTTATTTTGTACAGCTCATTGAAAAGGTCTTTTGTGGTAGTTTGCTTAAAAATAACATCTCCAAAGTTTTCATATGGCCATTCTCTCAGGTCCATGTGAAACCTCTCCCTTACTTGATAGCAGCTACAGAGACGCTTAGTGGCTCTATCCAGAGTTACAGAGCCCTTGTAAGTAAATCCTCTGACTTTCCCCTCTGGATGATAGAAGCTGATGTAACAAAGCTCCATAATGGGTTTGTGCAATTGAAGGATGGTATGTGTGCCTTCCATTATGCTTGCCAAATTAGTCATTCATTTAAATTATGTTCTGGATGTTCCAAAGCTTGCATGACATAGCATGTGAGGCAGGGAATGGACGGAAGGCATCTGACTAATCTTCAACAATAGTATTGTCTGCTGGAAAAAAAAAGAGAAGCCTGTCAAACTTGATTATGGCAAATTTAATATGACAAATAACAAGCCTGTAGAAGCACAATCTTCTCTCAGTATTTTCTGAAACAAATCTTTTTCCTTGAAAATCTGACACAAAAAGAATGACATTACTAACACTCATAGTTGGAGTCATAATCTTTCTCTCTCCTACATCATCCCTCTGTCTCCAGGCCTCTCAGTCAATGCTATTCCATCAGGTCACAAGACGGTCACTAAAACACTCATTTCAAAGAGGCTTTACTTTTGAATGGTGGAATCTCTTCCCCTATCTCTGTTAAAAGTTAACTTGCTGTTGAACATTTAGTAAAAAGAACCATTCAAGCACGCCTGTTGCCTTTTTACTCAGCACAACCACCAGCATAACACCATCACGATGTATTTAGGTCTCGCTGCTTTATTTACCAAGAAAACATTTAGAAAATAAAAGAAGGCTCAATATTTTCTTCTTGTACTGTTTTGTGGAACTGCCAAGACATCCAGAAAAATTGGAATAACAAAAAAAATACAGGTTCTATTTACTTGGCTACCATTCAGGTACTATATAAATCTATTTTGAATCAGCATGCAATAGTGTAATTGTAATTTTATAGGCAGATTTTTTGAACTTTTTTATTTTCTATTCTTTTCATCACATATTTTCTTCCTACAGTTTGGATATATTTACATTCTTTGGGTACATAATGGAAGTTTGTTTGCTCCTTTTGAGAACTAAATTGGTTTTTATCCAAAAGGAACTCTGCTACCATAATTAAAGAGAAGAAGTCTGAAGTCATTAGGAAATGCATAAGCATAAGGGAAAGACCTAAAGCCCAGGAGCACAAAAAGCTGGAGAGCACCTGCTCCTACATTGAAAAATGCAGGATTTTCAGGTTTTAACTGAAAAAGCATAAATACAACAGAACTTTTCATAATTAAAAAAAAATCAAACCTAGGCAACAGTATTTAAAAGGAAGTTATCATATTACTACGTAACATATTTCATAGAATCATAGAATAAACTGATTTGGAAGGGACCCATCAAGATCATCAAATGCAACTCTTGGCCCTGAACAGGACACCCCAAGAGTCCCATCATGTGCCTGAGGGCATTGTCCAAATGCTTCTTGAACTCTGTAAGGCTGGTGTTGTGACCACCTCCCCCGGGAGCCTGTTCCAGTGCCCAAACACCCTCTGGGTGATATACAACCTAGATCTCCCCTGACTCAGATTCATGCCATTTCTTCAAGTCCCAAGACTGTTCATGAGAGTGAAGAGATCAGTACCTGCCCCTCTGCTTCCCCACATGAGGATGTTGAAGACTGCAATGAGGTGTCTCCTCCAAGTGGAACAAAATGAGTGACCTCAGCTGTTCCTCTTAAGGCTTCCCCTCCAGAGCCTTCACCATCCTCCTGGCCCTCATTTGGATACTCTCTCAGAGCTTTTCATCTTTCTTATACTGTGGCTCTGAGAGCTGCCCCCTGCACTCGAGGTGAGGCCACCCCAGTGCAGGGCAGAGCGAGACAATCCCCTCCCTTGCCTGGCTGGCCATGCTGTGCCTGATGCCCCCCAGGACATGCTTGGCTCTCCTGGCTGCCAGGGCACTGCTGACTCATGTTCAACTTGCCATTGACCAGGACCACCAGGGCCCTTTCCACAACACTATACTCTAGCCTCTCATTCCCCAGTCTGCGTGTATATCCAGGGTTGCCCATCCCAGGTGCAGAATCCAGCACTTTCCCTTGTTGAACTTCATATGGTTGGTGATTGCCAAGTCCTCTGACTTTTTGATCAAGTCAGGGCCTCTCTGCCTTTGAGGGAGTCAACAGCCCCTCCCAATTTAGTATCATCAGCAAATTTACTTACTCTTCCTTCAAGGCCTGCATCCAAGTCATTAATGAAGATGTTGAAGGGCACAGAGCCAAGGATGGAGCTCTGTGAAACCCCACTAGTGACAGATCACCAGTCTGGTGTCACCTGATTCACTATAATCCTTTGCACCCGACCTATGAGCCAGTAGCTCACCCATCTCATGATGTGTTTATCCAGCTGTGTGCTGCATATTTTGTCCAGAAGGATATTGCAAGTAATGGTATTGAAATTTGCTGAGGTCCAAAAATATACAAGTTTTGTATCAGTTTTTATTATGCAGAGTTAGATATCATTTTATAATGATGCCCATAACTTATTATAAGTAATTAGTGAAGCCCAGCTGTAAGAATCAAGCAGCATTTATCCAAAACATCTTATCAACAAGCAGTAATTTATTGTGGTGATTTATTTGCCTCTGTTATATAGAACATCTATAATGTTCTTTAAACAGTTTCAGACTTTCCATTTACTTTGAGTAGTATCATTCTTCATCCCAGCAAAATTCTTAAAATGTACACATAATCCCTAAAGACAGAGGAGATATCCTAAGGAGAGAGACCACAGTAAGAACAGTGTTCTATTAGAGCCATATGAGCTTCTTAATTCTTTTCACCAGCAGTTAACAGTTGTGTGGCATGATTCAGAATACTGTTCAAGTATAGGAAGTGATAGGAAAGGTGCAAAACCTTTAGTCACTACTTTTGTTGAAGACTGGCTTGTTGTTTTATAGACCTGTAAGAACTTCTGAGAAAAATATGCCATTCTGTTTCCTCTTTTATTCTTGTTTTAATTCTTTGTGTGAGTCTGGAGTTCGAGATACAGGCAAGGCTGAGGACTACCTAAAAGAGCAGCCTCACCTCTTGCCCCACTAGTCTCCTTCTGTCCAGCCCAGCTGTGCATGCCTGCTTTTCTTCTAGCATGGAGTGATGCAGTCACAGAGTTTGTGTACCACTGGCAGATGCAGTCAAGAGTGGTTCTGCATACAGGAATATTAGAAGCAGTCTTAACCCTACTCATTCTTTAGTCAAGGATTAGTGAACACCCCTTAGGAAACAGCATAATGGAAACTATAGACCCAGTAGCTATAGGCCCAGATATTATGATCAAATTTCATATCCCCAAATGACATCTATGATATCACCAGGTTCAAGCCAGCCCTAGTCTGCCGAGCACTTTACTTTTGGTAACATGCATGGTTTTGGTTTGGGGTTTTTTTTGGTGACAAAAGATGATACATGTATATTAGAGAACTAGCTAGCCCTTGTCCTGGCTGCATAGATTTGCTGAGCTTTGCCCCTCCCAAAAACCAAGCACCTGCCCCAATCTAATCTGAGTTCTGAATCATTACATTACTGAAACAAGACCTACAGCTCTCCTTGAATGGTATTGCAAAAATGATTAAAATCAAAACCTCTTTTTCACTTAGAAATAGGCAAATTTGTTGAACTTTCTTTTTTTTTTTTTTAAAGTAGTATTATCTTTGAATAACAAACTTATGCCAGTTTGGTCCTAGTAAGACTACATCCTATTAGTTATCTTCTTAGTTACACCAAATATAACAATGGGTTTGATACACACACATCAACACATTAAAATGTGGAGTCACTGTGAATAGAACATAACTCACCCCCATGCAATGAAAAAATGTACACAGACTTTGAAATTAATATTAAATGTCAATTATTAGAAAAATACAGTAACAGTAACAAGAGAAAAACAGAAAAGACACTTTGTTCCTATTAGGCCAATGATATTCTGTATCAAAACTTTCATTGATTTAAAAGATAATGTGATACCATGCATGGCACTGTTTACTGGTATTTTGGAGCTTATTTCTATTAGTAGATATATTTATGACCAAGAAAACATTTTCACTCCATTTCCTTCTTATTCTACATTTTTTATAATCTTCCATCAGAAAACAAACAAAGAAGTGAACTCCTTGTTCTATAAGAAGAAGCATTATAAGAAACTATCAGGAGAATTTTGTCAAGGAAAGAAACTGGTGAAGGTCTTTCAAATGATATTACAACACTCATCCCCAACTTTTTTGTTAACTTTGCAATCTGTTTATAAAACTACTTCCATTGCAAACCTTACTATAGGGAACAAAATATTGTAAAATAAAGTCACATTCAGGCAAAACATACAAGTTAAGTAGAATGCCCATTATTCCCAGAAAACTTTAAATTTTAACTACAGAACATATAACATGGAGCAGTGAAAACAACCCTCAGCATCATTGCTACGTTTCTCTTATGCAACTTTCCAAAGCATAGTGGCAGAGCAGTGGGATTCAAGTTGTGAGAAGAACTGCTTCAAGGAAAAAAAAAATCTACTTAGAGAAAGCTAGTAACTGGAAGGAACAGCTGAAATTGTTAAATAGGCAGCTGAGAAGCAAACCTGCTCTGCTGATGGATTTTCTTTCAGTTTAACAATGACAAAAAATGTCAGTGGTCTTCAAAGTTTAATGCCAACACATCCATTCATTATGCTGTTTAAAACATGCTCTTAAAAACCCAGGACTCCATTCCTACAGTTCCTTTTCTCTAGCAAGACACATCATTCACTTCTCAGCAGGACAGATGGTCTTCCTCCTTTCTCTGATACTCTAGTAAGCCAGAATTGAAATTCTCTACTTTCCTAGCTCTCCCTAATATCAGATTGCTACTAGGTGACAACCTGTGTCTGAGCACACTGAGTCTAACTTCCTGAGCTATGCAGCTAATTAACACATCACAACAGGAAAAGCATGGAAGAGGAAAGGTAGTAAAAATGTGAACAGATCAAGGCTTCACATCACAAGCTCAAAGACTATGAAATGAAATTCTCATACTATAATATTTGTTTACTGTTCAGATCTGGTTTGATAGACACAAATAGAAACAAACGCCATCATTTTCTTCTCTTGCCTAAACTCTCAAGTTTCTCTGAGGTTCTTTCAAATTTTATTTGACTTACTAATTATATCATTAGAAAGATAAAGGTTATAATCTCTTCATGAAGACAAAATATTACAGCTCCTTCCAGCAGCTTTGACATAAATAAAAGAATTCCATAAAGAACTTTCTAACTCCAAGTATATATTGCATTTACTGCATTGTGGCAAAACCAATAAAAAAACCCCAAACGAAACACCACACATAAAAATACCAACCAAATTTTGAGTATTTATTTGTGTAATTGTTCAAACGATACTGCATGTTGTTAGCAATAACTGCTCTTTTCAACTTCACAAGTACAGAATTGCACCAGCAAAGAGAGCATTAAGGAATACAAAACAGAGTCTATGCCAGACAGGAAGCTGCTTTATTAAATTTCAGATCTCATTCAATGGCACAAAGGAAGTGTTAAAGCATATTAGAGTCTTGCCAACAAATTCAGATGAAGCAGAGAAATAACGCAAAGCATAGGGTGGAAAGTCATTAAGTTAATCCACAATGCGGAGCTTTGTATACCAAAACCAATTTTCAACCATAAATGCAACCTTTGGCTGTGTCATTCTGTTCAATCTAATGCAGTACAGAGAACCAGGAAATCCAGGATAGAGTCCATGAGAAAAAAAAAAATCTGAAACCCAGATCTCTGAATACATCATCCTTGTTATCCAAAGATGAGGAAATCTAAACTTCTTGAAACCAAAAAACATAATTTAACAAAAAGATAATTTACACAAGGCATGTAAAGTTAATTAAAATGGGCTTCAAATGTTTGTGGCTGGATTGAATAATATGATGATGCCTCACTAGGAACAAAAAGTAGCCAAAGTGTCCCATACTTGTTCTGGTCCTTTGTAGATCACTGTCTCATTTGACATAGCTGCAAATATGCGTATTATCTTCTTAGTGTAGAAGATGGAAAAAAGCAGTGATGATACTTTGGGGTTTAGAGCTAATACTCACCATTTACACAAAAAAAAAGTATATTATGTTTGACTAGTCAAATATTATTTGCACCTCCGGGTCTCCAAAAAACATTCCCGAAAGGAGTCTGACATGAAAGTTCTCATCCCTCTGTAGCCTACTTCAGTTCAGCAAAGCAATATCTATCTTTCTCTGACACAACTGCATCAGGAAGTTAAAAAAAAGAAAAGTTGTCACACAACATGCCCTCATGAAACTGCTGTTAGAATCAGCCATACCACAAAAAAATCCAAAATTTGTTTGTCAAAGGTGACTAATTTGCAAGAATTAGTTACCAAATGAGATTTCCATCACAAACTCACCCATCTGACTGTTCAAGAGGTTGCTAATAAAAAAGTCTGCAATGGATATTACAAATATGAAAAGTCTTTAATGTAGGAAATACATTAAGTAGCAAACCAGCAGACATTAAAGCAGAGAATAAGCAAAGGCAATCACTACACATATCGGAAAGAAATAACAACACAGTAACAGTCTGTTTGAAACAGACTATATCAAGAAGTACAGCATTTAAACAAACAAACAAACAAATTCCTTCTGCACTTCAGTCAGGTTTTTACACTCTCCACCTTGCTCTTAGGTATTTGGCATGGAAAGAACCAAGAGAGCAGATGAGCCAATCATCTTGCTTCTAAGCTTTTTTTTGACTAGAACAGTTTTCTGACTGCTGAAGAGGCAAACTGAAAGGTAAGTGCCCCTAAAAACATTCCTCATATTCTTACGATATGTAGAAGCTCAGACTTATGGTTCAAAGGGATTCAAAAGATGCTTATAAACAAGAAAACAAACATTACCCCAAACTCTTTGATGGTAAGAAAACCTGTAATTAGCTCAGCTGGTTAGAGCATGGTGCTAATAATGATAAAGTTGTGGGTTCTATCCCTGTATGTGCCATTCACTAAAGAGTTGGACTCCATGATCATTGTGGGTCTCTTATAGTTCAAAAAAGTCTGTGAAAGGAGTATTTTGCCAAATCTGGAAATTAAAATAAATGTTATAATTATTTTATCTATTTTAAAATAAAGACAGGGTTCATTCCTCAACAACAATCACCTGGTATACTGTGCTTTACTAATTTTACATCAATGTAATAATATATATACCTCATACAGACAAGTAATTCTCCCTTACAACATCCCTACATTCCTAACACCTCCCCTATATCCTTTCTACCTAACATGAACACTCACAATGAAATCTTGCACTTAAAATAGAAAAATACTCCTTGATAAGTGTACAGGGGATATTGGCCAATATTCAGCTGAATTCATATAGTGATGTAAAAAGTAATTAGAGGCAAGAGGAAAAAATCTTTTGCCTCAGGTTAGAGATGTCTTAATGAAAATCTGCACTTATTAATAGTCAGCTGGTTTTCAAGCAACAAAGTAACAAACAAAAAGCCATACTAGACCAGAACAGCTACTACAAACAAACAATTCACATTATCTAAAACAAAATCTTTACATATTTCAGCACAAAAATACTGTATTTTCAGAAAAAGTAGAATAAAAAAAATAGATTTACAGTGAACAAAAGAATTCAAATTTGCAATATCATATTTGAAAATGTTAAACTAGGGTCATAAACTGCACAAACACCTTTTTCCAGTTTTAACCCAGATAGATAATACCCCTTACAATAATTTTTTTTTTCTCAATACTTTATCAATGGGTAAGTTTTACAGGATACACAGCAACTTGTTTCCACTTCTGGCAGCAAGTACAGGATATTTCTACAAGAAAACAATATGAGTTAAATAAGTATTTTCTACATAAAAGGATCATCATCTTGTTAAACTCTACCCAAAAGTTTTAGTTTTGCTTGTTCAATTACCCAACTCTTCAGCAAGAGCTGCATCTTATTCTGTATTGTATCAATAACATCTTTAATTTCCCCAAACCAAGAAAGTACATATTTATTTATTTAATTATCGAATGCCCATATTTGTTAGTGTCATGATGATATTTACATGAGGCATTTAGTGTACAGCCTTTCAGATCAGAGGTCTTTCACCAGACATCACTTTCATTGATGTATCTGGCCATATATTCTGAACTTTAAACCCAATGCGGTATTTAGGGAAAGCAAAGAAAGAAACCAAAAGGTCACATTGCAGCAAATGTTTGAGCTATTTCATGAGCAAGGGATGAAAATACAGCTGCAAAAAGTTTGGGCTAATCACAAAAGGAGGTGCAAGTCATAACGAAGCTTTAGTGGTGAAAACAAGAGAGAAATTGAATGTTAAGAATAATAACGGCAATTTAAACCCCTCCCATAACAATATTTTTTACCTATGGAAGGACTCCTCCACAAAATACAGCAGGTTTTGAATCTATCTGTCTGTAATTAAAGGTCAAAGACTCTGTCCTACATTAAGTTCTCAAGAATCAAGAACAATTTTCTAAAATATTTGACAAGTTAACAAACCCATTTTTAATTATGCCTATTTTTTCAAAAATTATGCAATGGTTGAGAATAAACTCAGTAATAATTTAAACTTTTCTCACTTCAAAAATTTTGGTGGTCTTGAAATTACTTTAGCCTTTAGGAATGTTGGTTTTTTTCAAAAATTCTAGCAATAATTCAAGTTTTGAAAACCTTGACTGTATGAGATAAAATGGGATGTAATGACCTGGGATGATAATACTAACATTTCAAAGAAGAAAGTATTAGATCAGAGAATTATGGTCATCTTTGTTTTCTTCATTCCAACTTTTTGCTAGTAGCACTTCATACATAGCTAAATGGTTTCAACATATGACTACAACTAACAAAAAAATACAAACCAAATTGCTAGGAGAGATTATAGGTTTTCAAAACCTGTTAAAGAAGTAAGCACTGGGTTTTAGATATACATTTAGTCTGTTTTATCAGTCTCAAGGGCATATCATTAACATTTTTAAAAGTCTTGAAAATGGTTAATTGCTTATATGGTATTGTCATTTTCGTGGTCTGCTCCCTATAATGGAAGATCAAAACCAGAATTTTTATTAAATTCAGTAAGTCTGTCAACAGAAAATGTATTTTTACCAATAAAAATATTTTAAAATGATAAAACTCAAATTAGTTTAAGATTAAACAGGTTACATAAATCCCCCATGGAAGTTCTAACTTAACAATACAACTCTCATCAGAAAAAGAAGCTATAAGATTAAAACATGAAGAACACAATATTTCAGTATAATAAGCTTAAAATACCACAGGATCAAGAGGATGACAGAAAAATGTCAACTTAAATCTTGACGTAAGAAATGCTCATTTTACTTAGGATTTCAGTAGTGCCATTTAAATTAATCTATAAGACTTGATGACTCCTTAAAAGGAGGACAGAAACAATTTAATATTATGAATTTAAAGATCTATTGTAATTTTCTAAGGGCCCAACTCAACAAAATGTGTATGGTCTTGTGGAGATAACCAGCCCTCCATTATCACCCCATAGAACTGGATTTAGAGTCAAGCTGAATGTGCAAAGTAACAATTGGAGGTTCAGTTTTCCATGGAAAGAGAAGCAATGATAGTGCCTGCCTGACTCAGAGACAATGATTTGGATAAGAACTCACACACTGCATTTTGTATGTTTTCTTTCCAACTTCTGAGCCAGAAGTGCTGAGATATAAATACTGCATATTTAGCTATACATACTGTATCTCTAGTCTGGCAACACTTACCGGCAAGAAAAATCACAAATAATCATCTGAAAAGATGTAATGAAATTGCATTATACTAAATGACCATGGCAAAAAGAACCCTCCCTTTGGGTTTCTTGTTCCAGGCAGATCTAACCTACAGGCTCCACTGTCTCAGAGGAGGTTTGAACTACTCTGGCCATTGGACATAAAACCAGATTTAAAAAAAAAAAAAATCAAGAACCAACTTGAGCTTTGTCATAAAAATATTATTGCAGTCTTTGCTCCTACTGTCTCTAAGTATGGAGAAATAAACATTTTTGGCCACAACTAGAAACTACAGCAGTGACATGATTATAAACTAAAAAAAAAGAAGGGTTGTCATCAAGGAATAAGGTATAAATATATAAAACATGCTGAAACAGTAAAAACAATATTTGGTTAAGGCTCAGATTCCATTGAGTTATATCTATTTGATTACTCCATGATGGCTGGTTTCCTGCATTCTGGTATGCTTCCTGATACCTAAAACCTAATGGAATATACATTCAGATTATATATCTTTTTAAGTCATATGAGATCCAAGCTAAAAGAGGAAGTTATTTCATGACCAAAATAGCTAAAGAAAAATTAAAAGCTGACAGACTTAGATTCCAGGAAGACTGGGTGGAGAAAGGGATGCAAAGTAATTTTTGGAAACAGCAACACAAAGGCGCATAGAAAAGTTGGGTTTTTTTATGAATAGAACTCATTCAGTTCTTAAACACTATACTATTGGAGCAAAAAGCCATCCAACCTTTGTGCTTAAATGAAGACCTCTGTGATTGTTCTTGCTTTTTTTTCATATTCTTGACCACTGTCTGGAAAGTATTATTTGAATTTAATTGCAAAGGCTGCTTTTGACTTTTAACTCCACTTTCAAACATTTTTTGTGTGCAAGTTAAAGCAGGATCAAAGCTTCAGAAAGGATGACCTTGTTAAATGACAGGGTGAAGACCCCAGGTCTTTTCCTAGGTTAACATAAAACAATGAAACAAACACAAAAACCAACCAAACAATCAACCAACCAAAAACCAACCAAACAAACAAACAAAAACAAACCAACCAAAACAAACAAAAGCCCCCAACAAAACACCAGAAACAAAAACCCCCCAATCTCCACCCCCTGCCAAGTATCTTCATATCCCAGGTAGAACTGTCTCTTTACCACCTTTTTATATCCTGACAAATGTCAGTATAAAGTTGACATTCATTACCTTGGCATTTATTTTGAAACCCTGCTATTTCCCAATTTTCTTCTTGGTATTTGCCTATAGCTTTTGCTTTACAGATATGAAAATCTGAAAAAAGAAATTAAAAGGAAAAGTTCTAATTTCCTGGGAATATCTGTCTATGTAAGAAAATTTTGCCTGAGATTATCTTTTATCCATGCATCTACTTCAATCTTATCTTCACAAGATGCAAAATATTAGAGAAACATTGTCCTGTTGTTGTTAAGTCACCTATGCCCATGTAGCTGTACCCCTTCCACCACTGAAAAACCACACAGGAACATGCATGTCCATGCCACTTGGCTTTTAGTGAGTTAGGTTCAACTCAAGTGAAAACTTATTTCCATTGCTCAAAACACGTTTGATTTCATACCCAACTGCAACTTTTTGTCTACAGTCCTTCAAATTAAGTTAATGATGTTATGCGTTGACAGTTTCTTTTTCTACAGTAACACAAAAAAGCAGTCTTTCTTTCTTTCTGTCTGTCTGTCTCCATTTAACCCAAAGTTGCTGAACTGCTTCTGCTGAAACTTACCAAAACAAGCCAATTCACCTGCAAGTACAATCCAAGCTACCTGAAAGGTGAAAGTTTCACAACATTATGTAGAAGGGATTTACCTAAACTTCACAGGAATACTACTAATATACTCGTAGAAATATCTTTAAATGTGTATATAAGAGTTTAGTAACACCTGCACGAGATATTTCTACAAGTAAAATGATCATTAAGCCATCATGAATGATTCAAAGGATGGGTATAAAAAAATAACTAAAATTAGGAACATATTCAAAAGTCCTTCCTCTGTAATTTCTCAGCAATTTTTAAAAATTGGTTGATTTTCTGAGAAGCTACAAGAAAAGAACTCATTATGATTCCTGCTACACACTTCAGAAAACAAGTATCACAAGACTGTGGGACAGCCGGAAGGACTAAATATATACAGTTCTCAGACCAACTCTGTTGTATCATGATGTGATTTAATATTGCAGCTGAAGAAAGAAGATTGTGCAAAGCAGCAAGAGAAGGGTTTCTCCTGAATGTCAGTATTTGTCTTTTTCCTATATGTAAAAGACATTAGCAAATGTCAGCATACAAATGCATTCTAACTCAGGGTAACAGTTCATCAGCCTCATCTGCAATGATGGCCCCTATAAGCTTCACAACACAGAGTAACAGATTGTCTGAGCGCTGTAAATATTAATCACGTGTTTCCCACTCATCTGCCCTCCTGCGTGCCCGACGGTATTTGCACACATCAAATGCTACAGAATTATAACAGTCTGCATTCCCCTCTTCGCTGCATCCATCCCGCACACCAGACAAGAAGAAATCGAGGATAGTTTTAAGAGTCATTTTGGGGCGGGGGAGAGTAGTCCAGTTAAATTTAATTTAATAGCGCTGTCATGAAAGGGGGAGGGAGGCAATCTACGGACTTTCTTCGGACCGCAAGAGAAACTAAGATATCTCAGCTCTCGTGATCCCACAGAAGCTATTTATAAATAAGCAGCCAGAGAGAAGACGAGATGCTAATGACGATCAAACAGATCCCTTCCCTGCAGTCTTGAGTTAGTGATTTTATTTTGTAATCCACTCGATTGCGACAGAGCCACTGCGGGGAACCGAGCAGATGGGCAGAGCGGTGGGCAAGCGAACGAAAGAACATTACCTTGAGAGAAGGGGCGCGCCGGACGGCGATGCTCCTGCTGCTGTTTGGCGTGCCAGGGAAGACACGGGACGCCGAGGGGATGCCGGGCGGCCGCAGGGCTGCAGGTGCCCCGCCGCCGCCGCCGCCGCCGCCGCCCCCTGTCCCTGCGGCCGCCGCTGCCGCCTCCCGGATCGCTCCCGTTGCGGGGCGCGCGCCGCACCGCACCGCTCCCTCTCGCGGGGCGGGACTGACGGCCCGCCTGGCCAATGGGCGGGCTGCGCGGCTGGGCACTGACCAATGGGCGAGCTGCGCGGCTGGCGCGCGCCGGCTCCGCGCGCGGTCCGGCGGCGGCCCCGCGTCCCTCCCGCGCGCGCGGCGCCGCGTCGGGCCCGTCTCCGCGTGGATGCGCAGCGGGACCGCGGGGCCGCCGCTCCTGGAGCCGGGATTCCTGCCCCTCGGGGTGTCAGAAACAGACGTTCCGGCAAAGCGTGGGGCTGAGGGAAGCTAACGCATCGCGGCGGCAGCCTGCTTATTTTCGTCGTTAACTGCCGTTGCATAATCCGTCAAATCTGCTCTCCTCCTGGATGAGCATCGCTGCCAATCATGTCGCTACCGCTCACCACAGTAATTGCAATACAGCCCTCAAGCAAGCCAGACATAACTCCGAACTGCAACATTAGAGGACAAGAAATCCTCTCCTTTACTCCTAACACTGCTAGAAGAGGAAAATCAGAATACAAGCTGCAGTCCTAAACCACCTCATAAAATACCTTGCTATTTCTAGAGACAGAATTTTAGGTGGAACAAGGACCTGTTTCACTGGTCTGAACCTCGCTTTTCTACAAGTAATCTTCCTGCTACTCTTCCCTAAAAGTTCTCCATTCTGAAAGGTACCATAAAGGAAGAAAAAGGTTTTTGGAATAACTGATTTAGGAAAAATAATAGCAACAATTCAGAAGTAACAGAATTAGGGTTAAAATATTTTTAGTAACAGACACAACTAGGAGAAAGAAATCTTGTAATTTCCATAGGCATGTAAAACCCTTGTCTGTGTAGTCAAATATTGCAACAAAATACCTTTTCTCATTGCAACTTGTAGCCTCCTGAAAATGTCATATTTCGTTCTGCTTCATGAATTAGTTTATTAAATTTATGATCTCGTTTTGCAGATCTTTCATAAATAATTACGATCTTACTGAACTTAAACAGAAAACATACACCTTTATTTGAAGTACTAGAGATTATCAGATTCTTGTCACTTTAGACCACTCACATGTTCCTTTCCTTTTGAAAACTTAACAAAATGAGTTTTTGTACTTTTTACCTGACATTTTTTGACCATCATCTGGTCACCTATACAAGTACTAGCTCATACTCTGCATATTGAGACATGTGTGCAGACTAGGGAATGGAAAAAACCCTGACTAAAAGTAAGACTTGCTCTTCTGATGTTTAATACTTTCAAACAAAGATTAACAATTACTTTCTTAGTAACTTCATTTTGCAGACACATGATTTATGTGGAAAAGAGTTCACAGAAAGCAACTAACATGAAATGATTATGTCAGGCTGGGCTGCAATGTAGGGCACAGTGAGAGCAAAACCTAATCTCTGAGAGGTTTCCACTTCATCTGCACTCATCTGCGTAATCAGCTTTTCATCTTGTCATAGGATAAATGCAACCTGCCTTCTGCTTCATTTACCCCATATAAAACACTAGTATAGATTTGTATGAACCGGTAAGAGCTTGTGTAGAAATGTATTTGGAAAGGAACTTGAAAGTATTCAATTTTTAAAGGAAATTAAAGGTTGAAAGTCATTTATTTGCTAAGTTAATGCACTAATTAGAACTGAAAACTACTCACTACATCCAGTATGCAAACTGACCCGGCTTTAGATGAAACAACCTTTACTTTCAGCTGTTTCATTTCTTAAGCTTTGACTTTGTGTATAGTAATAAACAATAGCTGTTGTTTAAACCTTTCAGGAGCTTTTATAAACTACTAAATTCCATTTAATAACCCAAGCTGTTGGGTGGAACTAGTGTTACTATCATTCGTTTTAGTCTCCGTTCATCTGATTGTGGAAGGCTTATACAAGTGAAGACCTTCATGGAGCAAAGCAATGAGTAACAGCCTCCTGTTCAGGCTGATCCTTTATTTGGAAGGCCTGGAAAATCACCAGAAATCACAGCTAACAATCAATGAAACACTTTACCAGCAATGTTCTCAGAAGTAATGCCTGATTAGCTTTGATGTCTGACAAGCTAAGTCTATAAACTGAGTTCTAAGGACTAACAATGAGGATACAGTCTGGCCAACTACATATTTATACTTCTTTGTGCTCCTCTCTCAAAGGATGAGTATTTGTCTGCATTACTCTCAGAAACATGTTCATGAAGATGTATGGGTAATCTACAGGTACATGAGGAAAATATGAACCGTGTAATGCAAAAAAGGAAGTGGCAAATATATCACAACTTGCTGCCAAAGCAATTGTTACCAGTACATTTGCACTTGAAGAACTAAAAAGCAAACAGCTATCATACATAAGACAACTTTATTTTCCCTTTTTTCCCCCCCATACCTGCAGAAAATTCTCATCTCTGAACAGGTATTTCAGTCTTTTAATATGCTTATATTCTTGTCCTAAAGTTGCACATCAGAGCTGACACTTCCATAAAACAGAGATGTAAGATTTAATATTTTAATTTTAAAATGCTTTGCATTCCCAATAAATGAAGCTCCAGAATGCAGCAATTTATTTTTTACTTAAATTTAAATGGCTGCTTTTGCACCAAAAAGATTTAAATCTATTCTTGACTTGTTAAGAAATATGAATTTATATAAATTATGCCATAAATATATTTATGGCATAGCAAATACACCCAGAACTCTTTTTTCTTCAGTTCTTCCTCCTGCACCCTCTCAAATCTTCCTAGTATCATCCCATATTCTTCAATCCATAACATCTCATCCCTTGGAACAGCAGCATGAGCCATCATTACAGGAATACCATGTACTAACTACTACTTCAGATTCTGATCCCTTCTGCCCCGGCTGCCAGTTTTATTTTCATATCTAAAACTCAGTAGAGACTCTGCTCATTAATAAAGAGAACAAATTGTGAAATTTTATTGAATCCTTAACAGGACCAATTACAATTCTGGTATTGTTGTCTGACATAATGGATAGACAAAGAAAAAAACAAACACAAAACCCCCCATCTAGTTCAGTGTAAGAAACCATCTGCTTTCTTAAAAAATATTAAAATAAATAGAATTGGAATTGTAGGACCTGGAATAATATGTATCTTCATGCAGAAAAAAACCCCAGTAACACTGTTTATATGAACAACATAAATGCAAATATATTGATATACATGTTTAAAATGAATTGGTTGGACAGGTTTAAAGAAGTGCTTTTTTTTTTGTCTCTGCAACATATACTGAATTGTGTCAATCTGATTTATTCATAAATTCTTGACTGAAAACTGTCTAATACAGAAATATTATAGCTTACATTAGTAATCAATTACATACATCAATATCAAAGATTTTATCCTAGTGAGAAATACAGATTTGCCTGTTTTAAATTATACCAAATCACCCAAATTATTAAGTAACTTTGGCCAAAATGGCTTTTTCTCTAATTAATAAAATGGAACTTCAAGAGGCCGCAGAGGAGAATCTTCATAATTTTCAAAATCCTGGATGTATGACTTTGAAGTGTTGCCAACTCTTGTTATAAAATGACCTGAATTTGGACAGGGAGGAAGCCAATTTTACAACAAATACAAGTATGTGTGTGCAAAATTCTGAGAGCAGGGTGAAAAACTACTTATTTTTATGGGAAGAGAACATAATTAGGATTGTTACAGAAAGCAGACAGGAAGTTTCAGAAAACAATGCAGAAAATCTGTCTGGAAACGAGTATGTATTTAAGCAGCTAAAACACTGTTAAAGGTGAAGTAGGAGGATCAATTTCATTAGTACATTGAATTGAGGTGTTCTCTGCCAGGCTTAAGTACAAGAAGAAAATTAAGGGAACTGGTGACAATAAAAATTTTAAAATAAAATTATACCAAGAAAAAGCTCTCTTTATTTGCAAATTGTATTATGTAAACAAATGCATGGAAATATCAAACATTCTCTAATGGTTATAAACACCAACTAGTTGTCTGTTATTTGAAAAAGGAGGAGTTTACTGTTTGGCATATACTATATGTCAACAGATTTACATTAAGCTATTACACCATCAACTCCTTATAGAATCAATTAAATTGTCATGACTTCCCCTCACGCAAATTTAACACTAAGATTATGAAAAAAGTGTGTGTGTGTGTGTATGGTATTAGATACCTTCTGGGAAAGATTAACAGCAACTGTAGATACAGTCATTTATTTAGGTCAGTAGTGAAATTCTGTGTCCAAAAAAAAAGAAAAAGAAAAAGAAAAAGAAAAAGAAAAAGAAAAAGAAAAAGAAAAAGAAAAAGAAAAAGAAAAAGAAAAAGAAAAAGAAAAAGAAAAAGAAAAAGAAAAAGAAAAAGAAAAAGAAGGTAGTGTATATATGTATCAGTTGTACTGGTTGAAAGTTCGTGGAGACAAACTGCCCTCATTAATGGTCTTAAGGATAAAAGGATCTTGGGACAGCAGAAAACCATTATCACTCCTCTCTCTCTCTGGTACATCTCCTATTTTACAGTCACTAGTGAATCTAGAATCAAACGTAAGCACACAGGTACATTTCCTCAAGCAGAACGGATTCAGTTCGTGTAGAGATGTTAAAAGCTATAACTAAGAGCCCAATTTCAGTATGCTGAAAGGTTACATTTGAAATATAGGATTCATGGAAAACTGTGCAGAGAACGAGTGGAGAGCCTCTGGGTTTCCATGTCAGTCTCAGCACACTAACCTATATGCTGATAAAAGCAATTCAGACTTCAGTCTCCAGTATTCAGTTTAATATTTTTATACCTGATCTATTTGCTAGAGTTTAATATTTATAAAGTCAGGAGAGAAAATAAGGAGACCAAAATATTAACAAAAGCTTACCTAACAGGTGCAGCAGATCTTAAAAATGCCTACTTAAGGAAAAAAAAAAAAACCAAACCACTCTTCAACACTGAGTGATCCAATGTTTTAAATACAAAACATCTGCAGTTCTGCACAATAAATAGAAATTTAGGAAAACAATCAATGTTTTTCCATCAGAGGTTTTATACACATTTCAACCAGATGCAGTCATGCAACAGCAGAATTAATTGGATGCAAAATTATAATTCCTCACGCCTAGTAGTCTGAAGGAAAAGGTGGAGGAGAAGAAGAAAAGCAATCTGTGTACAAAAAAGAGTAACACCTTTTCTAAAACATGTATGTTCAGCATCATTGAAATACTTGCAAAATAATTCAGAACCATGCAATGACACTTTCAACCTCTGAAGGTAACTGAACTTACTTCAACTGTTTTTGGACATGTGAAGGTGCTTTGCAAAATCTAATTAAACTATTACCTTGTGAGAATCTCAGTTTCACACTGATGAGTCAAAGAATATTCTAAGGGAACGTCGCATGTCTAAGGTCACCGCAAATAAGGAATTGAGATGAAAAATCCCTATTCTCTGCATATTTTGCAAAGATGGACTATTACTTCTTCCTATATAATGTAGAAAAATATCTGTTATTCCGAACAGTGACAGGATTAGACCATGATGTAAGACTGTCAGACCACAATTAGCTACTTAGATATAGTCTTTATGAAAAAACTGTTATTTCAAAGAATTTTCTCTTTATGTCTGTGGGGTTTTTTCTCAATTTATTAAAAAAAAAAAAAGAATCACACATTCATCTGCTCTACAAACACAACACATATTTGGAAGGAGATAAACAGATAACCTTGCATGGTTTAATCACATAAGCCACTTCATAAATTGATCATGGGAGTTTGACACTTCTTGTGAGAATATTTAGCTTAAAACAGAAGTACCCTTTTTTTTTTTTTGCTGAAAGTTACTAAGAAATATTTTATTTACAACCATCATTTATGAAATCTCACCAAAATAAATCCCAAAGTTAAAATGCTTCAGACCTTTAATGACTGCATTTCATGAAATTGTGTCTCTAATTTGAACTTTTTGTAACTGCCTGATGCTGACCAGACTTGGCAGGCACACTGTCTACAAAAAAGCAGAGCATGCCAAGTCTAAGGCAGAGAGCAACACAATTTATACTCCCAATTATTCCAGGAAGAGGGCTCACATGTAGCAGTGGTGCTAGTCTTTAAAATGCGACTCAATTTACCTTCATATTCTAAGGAGTTGGAAGCTTTGCAATCCTAACAGATTTGAACACAGTGCTTACAATGTTAAAAAGGATAATCAGCTGACAGTCATCAGTCTGACTCTGTTAAAATTTTTAGTTTAGCTTTAGCATAATATTTCCATGGCCTCAAATGCCATGGAATTACCCATTCTCCCAACTATACACTTGGATAAATTTTACATCTTTCTGAAATAATATTAATCTTTGGATGTATAAGACATGAAAATGTATAGTTCCAGTGATTTAAGTACAATTCTCATTTTAAAAAAAGCTTCTACATTTTTTTACATTTAAAATATAGGCTTATAAGCAATATTACATCTATGCATTTCAACATACAAAATAAAATAAGAGACGGACATATCTTGAAATTGGCTCAGTAGCCAACATATTTAAAAAAATTAAAAAGATGAAAGGTTTATTTACATAGTATTTGCATGGGGGAAAATAGCAGACTTGTTGCTATAGGACATGAAATGAACGACACGCACACAGTTAAGTTGTCAGGGCAAAAAGAGGGAAGTTCATTTTTTTTACTTTGGTTTATATAGATTTTGAACAATGACTAGGGATTGGAGGATGAGGTTGCCACCTCTCCAACCCCACTGGTTAAACTAGAAGTTTATCAATTGTCCCTCCTCAAGAGAGGAATGATAAACAAGAAGGACAGTTTATATAACATCACTTTGTTTACATGAAAATCTGTGAAAAACTTCACTACAAAAATGCAAACATCAGAAGGCTGAAAAAGATCAGGGCGACACAGACTAAGAAGTTTTGATTACTGGAGAAAGACAGTCAGTATAGAATTCAACCTCTGCAACAGGATTTAATCATTGAGCTTTGAGGTAAGATAAATCTGTATATGGCTGGTAAGGGTACACATAGTCTATGAACAGGTAAAATGAAAGAATAAACTGGAAGCGCTTGAAATTAATTGTCATGATCTCTCATTCAGAAACATTCCTGATAGCTGCTCTTTGTTAAGGATTTGAAAAGATCACAATGGATCATATTGATTAAAGGCACACTCTGAAAGGGAAAATCCAACCTATTATACTTGTACAAGCCAGTTATTTCCTCAAAGTTCGTGGTGTAATATCTATGCACTCAAAAGAAGATGACAGTGAGGGACTTGCCATTAGGCATATCTACTCAACAGTAGTTTAATCATGTAAAAATATTAGTAAATAGCTGTAGCCCTGGTTCTTGCCTGACACGTTTTGGTTTCTGAAATTCCTTTCCCAGGGAATTTTCTGTAAACAAGAGACATGTTTTGGTAATGGCAAGAATGTTTACATTTTTTCTCTAGGAATGACTTCTCTTGAAGTCCCTCTGGTCTGACTAATGTGATTGAAGTTTTGTCTTCTTGTCACCAATCGAATTGGTCTGTGTAGAATACTATAAAAAGGGAAACATTCCAGGAAATAAAGTAATCACCTTTTCAGCCTTCTGAAGTCGGAGTCTTTGGGTCATTGTGGTGTACAATTGCAACAAATAGCAAAATTTTGGGTAAAGACATTCAACTTAATGGTCCTAACACGCAACTTGGCCCCTGAACATGTGTAATAACAGCAATCTAACTTCTTATCACAAGCCACTTTCCACCATAAAGCACAAACATGTCAAAACTGTATATGTCATAAAACCACTGGAAGACAGATCCTATAGTAGTTACAAAGATACAAAACATGTCTTCTGTTATTAAAAACTGCCACATAGTAACTTGTTTTCACCAAAGTCTACTTGACAGGAAATGCAAGGTTTAGCTATGTGCAAGCTTCCTAGAAATATAAAAATATTGAATTGAAATATATCCCCCCCCCCCCCAATAAGCAGGAAGGTTTTAGAAGAATGCAATAAGCTATTGAAATTTTGAATGTATTTTTCTTCTGTTGCATGCACAAAAAACTTCTTCATGCATTTTTCAAAATATTTTCCATATATTAATTGCATAGTTGCAATTTGATATTCTAGAAAAATTCTACAAGTTTGCCTCTGGGACAAAAATATTCAAATAGTCATAGCAGAAGCAGGATACTAGAAGTGGTTATTTCTGCTAGCACATTGTACAGATGTAAGATACCACTGTATTTGAGAGAAAGACGCTTTCTACAAGGAAGTTCTGTATGGAATTAGTGAGAATGGCACACAGCAGAGGAGCAGGCAAGGAAGATTGCTGAAATACCACTCACTGTTTTCGTGTTCTAGGGAGAATTAGGCATCCCCTGAAAGATAGTCAGGCATCAGCCAAAGAAAGCAGTTACCAATTTGACCATGAAGTATTTTTAAATTAATTACATCTTGCAGACTCTGATCATTGCAGTAAATCAACCACCTAGAAAGTGAGCTACTCTTGGAGCAGAAAAATGACATTTAAAAAATTCTGGGTGTTTGTTTAAAGACAGTGTCAGGAGAAAGAGCACAACAGATTCAAATTTGTGGTGCTCAGTTGCTCTAGTTACTGTTGAAAAACCAGAATAGATAAAACCTCAAAATTTAACATACATTAAAATAGAGATAGCAACTTTGTAAAACTAAAGAGTATGAAAATATGGTTTCCCCACACACTTTCAGGAGAGAGTAAGGTAATTCAAGCTTGTGTGATATATTTCATCAAAAAAACAGCTAAGACAATATAAGAAGAATTCAAGCTTAAAGTTTTCATCATCACAGAACTAGTTCTCAGCAAGTTGTATTACCTTCAGATTTACTTTGGAAGACCTGTCATAGAGCTACTTAAACAACAATACACCTGCTTCAAAGAGACAAATATCTGTGACAAAAAATTCAAAGCAAAAGATGTGATTGACTATGTGAAGCTGAATTGGGGCTTAAGGAAGCACATTTGAAGGTTGAATTGACACAAGGTTCTGGAAATAATGCAAAGCAATGGTATGTAAATTCAGGAAAGAAAAGAAGAAAAATACGCTTTATAGCTGCTTCATGACATGATGTTGTACATAGTTATGAAGCTTCAGATCAAGTTATTTTGCAGTTTCATTGAACTACAAATTATTGTTAGGTTTTAACTTCATAAATTACCAACCCACTTTCAAACCACAGAGAATGTATTTACACTTTTCCACATCAGATGTTACACTGGCCCTATTTCTGACACCTTTTAATTTCATATTCATCCTAATTCTGTATGTTCATTAATATCAACATGAAATTTGATCTCATTTTCCAAATTTATTATAACCGTTAAACACATGTACATTTTTTATGCTTTCCCAATAGAAACCACTTCCAGCCTGCTTGATATTTTACCAAAACCTTTTAAAAGAAAACTGCTGAAAGATCTGTGATGTATGTACAGATTGCTGGGAGTGGTGGTAAAGGGGAAAGAATGTTTTTTATGTGACACTTTGCCCAGGAAAACATTGTCGAGATAATTTAAGTGCAGTTTTGATAACACTTATATGTATCAAGAAAGATAAATGTGTCCAGAAAACAAGGTTCTCAGGGAAAAAACCCAAACCAAACATCTGTCTTTTATTGTCATAAAATACAGGTTAAAACCATCAAATTATTTATGGAAGAAATGTAAATTAGGACAAATGAAGATAATGGAATATATCCAAAAATGTTATTTAAATGGCTGTAATAGTAATATAAACCTTTATGTAATTTAAGATTTGCATATGCTCATTCAAATTCACATGTAATTTTTTTTTGTTAATTTCAAATTAGAAGTATAACATCATCTGCAATAGTCCAACCTGATTTTTATGTATTTATATACTTTTCCCATAATTAAAAGGCAAAGTTACACAGGTAAATTATGGAAAGTGAAAGAACCTTCCAATAGCTTTCTAATATATATAACTATGATGGATATCATTCTAGTAGCAGCAAACAAGAGGTGACCACAAATACCTAGGATTTAGTAATTTAGGATTTTATGGATTAAAACTAACTGCATAAGCTCAGCCATGGCCCAAGCAGGAAACAAGTGCAGATGGTGTGCTACTCAGCCCATAAACCTGTTAGAAAGACAGTATTCCACCAGTGTCTTTTACCCAAGTGATCTATTGGACTGGGTATGTGACACAACTAGAACCAGAGAGATGTAAATGTTATTGAATTCCTTCATTCATTGTCAGAAACGTTTGTTAATAAATGTTCTACTGTTGGTAGAAATGAGGTATCTTACTCTTTTAAATATTTTAATGATTCATGACCTTGGAAGAACTTAGACATGTGACAAAAGCAATACGAGGCAGGTGGTGTTATCTCTGTCTGAACAGAATAATAACAGGCAGTCTCTGACTTTATCTTCTGCATTGTCTGGAAGCTACAGAGAAGCAATTTTTGTTGAATAATGTTCTGTCAATTACTGCTACAAATCAGCATTCCGGGGTCAAAGTTGACAACTTCCAGAAATGAAGGTGGATAAAGAGTATGAGAGAAGGCAAAACAGAAATAGAAACACAACCATGTACAGAGTCAGATATGGTGACTCACACAGCTATCTACATTTTCCCAATTTGTTAGTGTAAAATGGAATTTCTCAATAGGTAACTGTAGGAGGATGAAGTCATGTTAAAATAATAATACTCATCTTTTGAAAAAATTACTCAGTGTGTTTCTAAGCTATGAAAGTTTCAGTGCAACTGGCCACTGAGATACAAATCCTACAAATAAACATGTACTTGTATTTTTAACACAACTCTAAAAGACAAAATGGTCTTTTATTGAAGTAGAAGTATTTTCAAATAACACTTGTTCAAGTTTTGGGAAAACCTAGGATGTCAACCTAAGAATGTTAAAGTAACTGATAATATTTAAAAAATATTGTAGTCTAAAAATGTAATTTGGTGGTGCCACAGCAGATTTTTTTGAGTTGCTTTTAGACTGGGGGGAAGGACATTTCTGCTATAAAAGGGGCCAAAACCTTAAATCTTCTATAAAAATAGGTTTGAAATTCCCATAAAATATAAATCTAGAAACAGGAATATTGATCTAGAAAAGGGGAAATGAAAAAAAAATTAATCTTTGCCCCTCAACTAAAGAAATATGATAATGCTAAGACTGAAATAAGTATAAATCTAGCATGAGGGTAATCAAAAAACCCAGCAAATGCTCTATATTAGAAAAAGACAAAATGTCATAGAGAACTTAATGCCCAAATTCACAGGATCAGGTAAACATGACCTCACACATTTAACTATAAGAATGTGCCAAAAGTTCCCAGATGTTTATAAAGGTAAGGTCAAGAAGCAATGAAATAATGTCCACATTTTTGTGAATACAACCCTTTTGAACACATGTTTGTGAAAAAGGAAAAATTAAAAACATTAGGATGAATACTGTGTGGCATTTTCTTTGACTGCAAGTTGAAATAAATCCACTGTGACAGTTTACAGTATTTAGCCATGACTTTCCTTAACTCCAGAACAGTTACTGTATAACATCTATGCAAAGCATTATGTATAGAATTATACTATGCATATATACTATACTATACTATAATTATCTATGCAAAGCATTATCCTGATTTATTGTTAGTTTTATTTTTGCTCATGGAGAAAACTGTTCATTATCCTTTCCCAACTTATTGTTCTTTCACAGCAAGTTTTTAAACACTGACCACAGTTAAATGGTAACCCAAAATAATTTATCTTATTTTTTAATATTTGCTAAGAGAGTTGGACACAATAGGGTTATTATTAAAAAAGCATTAATATCATTAATCAAAGGTATCTTGACTTTCATTGTAACTCCCTTCCTTTGTGAAGCCATATTTAGTTTACACTTGGGATACATTTTTTTGTGTGTGTGTGTATTTTTTTGTGTGTGTATTTTTATTAGAAGTATTTATTGGAAACATTCTCTGGGTCAAAAAGGATATTTATTATAACATTCTGCCCACTCTATACAGCATAATGACTCACAAATAATTAATGAAATCCACTAAATTAACTCCCTAATGGTTTTCAGAAGTACATGAAACTTCACTACCTGCTAGTTAAAGTACTGAAGAACTGTAAAGGTAAACACAAAGCTATAAAATTAATTTCTCAATCCAAGTCACTCAGTTACACTAATACTATATGAAAATAAGGTAAGTCTTACTGTAATTTGAATTGAGGGGTGAGAAGATGATTCTAAATTTTGATTTATTTCCTTTGCATTTTTTAAAGCTGTTTGGACAGAGCTCCATCACATGTAATAACTCTTCATTGTTATACCCGGTGTGCTAAAAGAAAAGGATACATACAATTAATTGCTGACGGGGGATAAAGGCAAGTCCTGCACGCCATGCACGTGGTCAGCTTTACCTTTGTGGTCTCTCACACTTGTTACGAATTGCAGAAGCTCCCTTCATTTCATCTGCAAAAGCCGTAACTTTCTTCGGCTGCAGAGCTGATTCGTTGGAGTATAGGTTAAAGTTTGTAGCATTTTGAAGGCTAAATATTATTTCCCATCAATTTCTCGTTTCAGCCTGCAGTGTTTTTGGACCTGTCTATGCAGGGCTCAGGAGACTGAAGCAAATTTGAGGTGAGGCAGCACAGCATCAGCTACTCTAGATTCGCTTCTTCTGTTCCCTGAAGCAACTTAGTGGGGCAGGTGGCATTTAACTATGCTTACAAAAGCTAAGTAACAAAGAATTGATTGCTTTTTTGGGCTGCCTGGGCCCCGCAGAGCGGCAGCCCCGGCACCTCTGGAGCGCCCGGGACAGCGGCCCTGCGAGCAGGAGGATTTCTCTGTGCAGTTCGGACTAAGCAGACCGAGACCGAGGCTGTAATAACGCAGAGACGTGGCAAACCTAAGCGCATCTGTTCAGGAGTATTCTTCCCAAGCACTTTCTCGGGGAACCCTCGGGGCCTGCCCGTGGCGAGGGCAGTCACTCCGGGCAGCCTTGGCCCTGCGGGGCGGTCTGGGCTCCCCGAGCGCTCCCGGGCCGACGCCTCCCGCTGGCGGGGCCCAGGAGGGAGCGGGACCCCGGGCCCTCATCCTGCCCGGATGGGAATTTTCCTCCGGGAAAGGGCTGCGCTCCCGCCCCGAGCCCGGCCATCCGACCTCACTCACTGCTCGGTGCGGTAGAGGTGACCGCAACATGCTCGATCTAGGAACTGAGAGGATTCCGCTTTCCTGGAAGGAAGGGGAAGGCTGGATGTCCCAGGTCTCGTTGCTTCTCAGCTCACAGGACCACCAGGGTCCCCTCTGCATGAACACCACAAAACCAGTTCGGAAATCTCAGCACAGATCCGCTGAAGGTGAGGGAGGGCTTAAAAAACATTCTGTGGTCAGGTTAGGGTACACTGAAACGAAACAATTTACTGGACTTAGTAGAATAGCGCACTAACTGAAACAGCATTGAACAACATATCCTTGCCTTATTTTTAAAATTTTACTTCTTTATTAAACGACTTAACACAGTTTTTGAACAGTTTTCTTTGTTAAAGATGGTTAGACCATCTAATAGTCTGAGTGATCACAATCGTCTCTTTCTGGGCTAATACCTGTTCCTAATTAAGCTCGGGCTTCTAGGACTGCTTTATCTAGAGAGCAAAATCTCTTTGTAATTGATTAAAGTAAGTATATTCCTTTTCTAGCATCCAGTAGATAAATGCAAATAATTCAACTACACATTTCTAGAAGAGCTCTTGAACCTAAATTAATCCAAAGTAGATGATGAAAGCAGATTTTTTTCAATTGCATTTTTTATTGATTTTTTTTTTTTTTTCAGATTTAGACTCCTTTATCTTGGGGATATTTGGAAGACTTAGTCCCATAATTGGTTTCTACATTTTCCCAAGAGATTGTATCTAATATTTTCAGAATCTTGTTACAAAAGTTAATTAAAGCATCTCCAGCACATTTTCATTTGCTGCAACACAAGAAAGATTAATACATTCACAGTGTCTATGTTCCAGTTAAGAAAAAAACCATTTGATTAGCAAGTTGTGACAAAAGCCTTATGTTTGGATATTAAATTGTCCGTTTAAAGCTGTATAAAATTGACAACAAAACTTGAAAGTAGAACCAAGTAAACAGAGGTGAACAAATAGGAATATACATAAAAGTAGTAGTGAGAATGTCTACTTCTTCTAAAGCTCACAGCAATACAGATCAATAAGTTTATGCTACACCAAGGAGCACTCAGTACAGCACAAGCCATTTTATGGGAGAAAAATTTTAGGCTTCTTGATTTTTAGTCATTGAGAAGTGAGGAAAAAATATGTGGGTTTTTTTAAAATTTAGTGACAATTTTTTCATATAATCGCCTTTAATATTTTATGCATCAGTTGCCATAATCAGTAGTCATGATTGTAAGTACTAGCTCATAATCATCCGAATCCATAAATTCACAGAATACAAATATAATCTTAACAGTAAGATTCTATTGTCACATTTACTGAATTTTAAATTTTAGTAATGACATCAAGCTTGTCATTTGTTACAGGAGATGCTGTGCTTACTGAGCGTATATATATATATACATATATATATATATATATATATATATACACATATATATATATATACATACATATATATATATATATATACATATATATATACATATATATATATATATATACACATATATATATATATACATACATATATATGTATGTATGTATATGTATATGTATATGTATATGTATATGTATATGTATATGTATATGTATATAGAGAGATGTTATTTTGGGCTTGTGTATCTGTTGCATGATTGTTTGCAGTTATGGTGGACTTATAAGCATAAGAGGTCACCTTTCTAAATTTAAAATAATATATCTAGCACAGCTTGTGTTAAAGTAACTGTAGTAGGTTGACCCTAGCTGGATGCCAGACACCCACCAAAGCTTCTCTATTCCCCCCCCCCCCCCCTCCCCTTCCTCAGGGGTGAGAAAATATAGCAAAAGTTTCATAAGTTGAGATAAAGACAGGGGGAGATCACTCATTAAGTACTTTCATGGGCAAAACAGGCTACAATTGGAGATATTAATTGAATTTATTACTAACAAAATCAGAGCAGGACAATAAGAAGTAAAAATAGACCTTAAAAACACCTTCCCCCGACCCCTCCCTCCTTCCCAACTCTACCTTCTCCCCCAGTGAAGCAGGGAGAGAGGGGATGGAGGTTATGGTCAGTTCAAATCCCATTGGTTTTGCCACTGCCCAGGGAAAGGAGTCCTTCTCCTGCTGCAGTGTGGGGTCCCTCCCACAGGAGAGAGTCCCCCATGAACTTCTCCAACATTGCTGCCATGGGAAACAGTTCTTCACAGGTTGCTCCAATGTGGGTCATTTTTCCATGGGGTGCAGTCCTTCAGGCACAGCCTGCTCCAGCCTGGGTCCCTCACAGGGTCACAAGTCCTACGAGGGAACCTGCTCCAGGACTCCAGGCCTCTCAGGGGTCCACAACCTCCTCTCAGGCCTCCCCCTGCTCCAATGGGGGTCTCCCCCAGTGTAAATGTTAATGTTGGGAAGTAGGATGCTATCAACTTACATTGCAAGTTTCTCTGATTCTTGTCCCAGTCACAACTGTCCTTTCTTCTGAGCACTTTTTCTGGACCTGTGTTTGACTGGGATTGATTTGTGATACACTAGAAATTACTGGCAATAGAAATGACACCTTTTTTAGACTCTATTTCTTTCTATAGTACTATGAGATCTCAGGCTGAACTGGCTTTATGTAGAGTCATGTCAGTAGAAAATATGAAATGATTAAAGAAATTCAATATTTTCAATAAATGACCTTAAGTAATTTTTTCTAAGGCAGAGTATTGTATTGACATGCTTTTACTTTAGAAGAGGAATGATGGTTGAAATAGTCCATGGAGTTTAAAAACGTGGATTATTTCTATACAAAAATTTTATATTAAGTAATTAAATTTTTATGTATAAAAGTTCAGAGAAAAGAAAGGTAAATCATAAGCCAAAGTAAATCTAATAAAAAGTGCTTGAACAGTTTTCTCAGAGGCAATCCAAAAACAGTGTTGGGAGACTTATTTTACCAATCACAACTGAAAAATATAGCTGAATACAAAACACTGTATATATGCCATCTGTTAATATTCAGCTGTTTGGATAAGAAAAGCTGTAGTAATTTTATTGACAGCAATTACAATAGTCTTGAAGGAAGTTAGCATTTAGATAGCCTTGAGATTTTTACAGAAATTAAGACTATTTTTATAGTTGCAGCTCTATAATTAGCTGAAATGGTTGTGGCATTTTCTGGTGGTAACTCTTAAATTACATAGTAGATGCAAGAGAAACACTAACTAAATGGTAAGTCTTAATTCTGTTATATTATAGTTTGAGGATTTATCACTTGACTTATATCAGTACTCTGTATCACATTAGGGGAGGCAGCTACTCGGCATTGCTAGTGCAGAATTTTTTCCATTTCAGTTCTTTGGAAATGGCTGGTCATGCTTTTATTGAATTCAAACTGAATTAATGCAGTTCTCTGTTGGCAGATGGGCTGATATTTTCTTTGCACAAACTCCAGGTTCTTCATAATGTGTTGCCATAGGCACTTCTGTAAAATTATAATCTAGTTTCTGTGAACTTCGTTCAAAACTTTGAAAATCACTCATTAAAATTTCCTAATTGGTCATCAAAGCAATCTATGCTCATATGCTTATAGAAAATTATGCTGAAATGTCATGCTTCATCTATGAGAGATGGGTAATATTTAGGAATATATGACAGATATTTCAAGAAAAAGAAAGTTTAAAAATACAGGTTTGTCCATATAATATATAATAATATGAAGCAGAAACATAAAATTTGGTGTTGGTGTCATTATGAGACCAGGAATGGTATTGATTTCCCAGAGATAATCTCACTATATCATGCAACTGTTATAAGACACAAAGCCAGCATTTCTATTTATTCTAATTAGTTAAATTCTTACTCTGCTTAACCTCACTCAGAATAAGGAAGCAGATGAGGCCTTCTATGATGAAAAAACTGTCCAGATGGATGAGGGAAGAGCAGTGGATCTTGTCTACCTTGACTGCAGCAAGACTTTTGACGCTGTCCCTCACAGCATCCTCATAGGCAAACTCAGGAAGTGTGGCCTGGATAAGTGGACAGTGAGGTGGATTGAGAGCTAGCTGGACAGCAGATCCTGGAGTGTTATAATCAGTGGCACTGGGTCTTTTTGTGAGCTTGTCACTAGTGGCGTACCCCAAAGTTCACCATTGGGTCCATAATTCTTTACCTTAATTCTTTGATTTCTTTAATGAAGCACAGATGACTGCTCGGCAAGTTCCCTGATGACACAAAGCTGGGCGGAGTGGCTGATACCCCAGAGGGCTGTGCAGCCCTGCAAAAGGACCTCAGCAGGCTGGAGAGATGGGCAGAACTGTCTGGAATCAACAACAGCAAGTGCAGGATCCTGCACCTGGGCAGGAATAACCCCATGGAGCAGCACAGACTGAGGGCTGAGCTTCGGGGAAGCAGCTCTGTGGAGAAAGGCCTGGGGGTGCTGGTGGACAACAAAGTGTCCCTGAGCCAGCAGTGTGTCCTTGTGGCCAGGAAGGCCAATGGGATCCTGGGCTGCATTAGGAAGAGCATTGGCAGCAGGTTGAGGGAGGGGATCCTGCCCCTCTACTCAGCCCTGGTGAGGCCTGACCTGGAGTGCTGTGTCCAGTTCTGGGCTCTTCAGGACAAGAGAGACAGGGAGCTCCTGGAGCAGGTCCAGTGAAGGGCAACAAAGATGATGATGATGGGACTGGAACACCTCTCTTACAAGGAAAGGCTGAGGGAGCTGGGGCTGTTCAGCCTCCAGAAGAGATGTTGAGAGGGGACCTCATCAGTGTCAGTATCTGAAGGAAGGGTGTCAGAGGATGGAGCCAGGCTCTTCTTGGTGGTGCCAAGCAACAGCACAAGAGGCAATGGGCAGAAAGTGATGTGCAGGCAGTTCCACCTAAACATGAGGAAGAACTTCTTTACTGTGCAGGTGACTGAGCACTGGAACAGGTTGCCAGGAGAGGGTGTGGAGTCTCCCTCACTGGAGATATTCAAGAACTGTTAGGACACAATCCAGTGCCATGTGCTCTAGGATGAACTTGTTTGAGCAGGGAGGTTTGTCCGCTGTGGACAAATGTATTGCATAATCTATAGTAAAATTGGAAACAAGACTCCTAACACCTTAGACAAAAATAATATTAACTGTTATGCTTACCCAGTCACAGAATCTTTTTTAAACGTTACCACCAGATGGCAATCTAACATAAAGTTTTGATCATTGGCAAATGAGGTTTTGAGATACGGTTCTGTCCTAATTTTGTTTTTAGTGTTGAATTTGCTTAGGAAAGCCACTGAATCAGGCCTTACAAGCAATATTGATATTACATTATGAATTCTGAAACATTATATAGTACACTTTATGCTTTCATATAGAAATGGCATCCAAGGGGGTTTTTGTTTTTAAAAATTGAGGAAATCTTTGACCAAGATCCTACATTTTCCACATGAAAATTTAATGCAATTTCTCCAGACTAAATTAAACACTCTCCCTCACCCCCCCCCAAAAAAAAAAACTCAACAGAAAAATCAAAGTAACAAGACAAAATGACAACATAAAAAACCCCAGAAGCAAAGAAAGAACTTTTTTATTGGATATTCACAGAAGTAGTTTTCTCTTTGATGAATGAAATGTTCACCTGTTTAAGCACCTAACATTTATGAACTGAACAAGGACCTGACTGCTGAAGACATTGAACATAATGAATTTGAATACTTTTGTGAAGTTTTTGTAAAGAATTTTTTTTTCTTTTAATGGCATTTTAAAACCTGTATTTGTAAATGTTCTTTGTACTTAAGAGGCATATAAAAATGCAGAGATATGACATGCTTTTAAGCAGCACCAGACTTTTAGCACTAAGGCCTGTAATTATCAGTGGAGAATACAGTTTTTATTCCTCACCCAACTGACTCCTTGGTAACTGGTATTACCTGTTCTTTTTAAAATGTCATTGTGCATGTACAACCATTGCAGATTTTGTAAATATCTTCTACTTGGTGTTTGATTCATCTTTGATTGGGCATGTTAAGTCAATCTTCATAAAGGTAAAATGGTAAAAAGCACACAACAAAAGTTTTTTACAGATTGTTCAGATTATATATTTTTTACAGAATGATGATTGTTTATTTTGTTTTTTAATATCCATCTTACTATTTTATTGTCAGGATAAAGCTACTCTAAAAATTCTATCCTACAATCAAAGACAAGTGAAGAGTCAGCCAGCCTGGATCCCTCTGTGAGAGGGAGAGCTTATGTTGACAGATAAGCAGGCTACATGTTTGTAATGAAAACTGAAAGGAAGTTTTTCCTTAAATTTGGTTTGTGGGAAAGTCCTTCTGATAGCTTTAAAGTACCATGAAGTCTGTAAAGAGTATGCTTAGGACTAAAAGTGCTAAATTACAAACTGAGATGAATAGAGTATCATAAAACACACAAGTGGTCACAATTCAGATTATTGGACCTGTGTGGCTTTCACAGGGGAGTGCTGCACTTTACAATCATATTCAGTAAAGCAGAGTGTCTGTGTATTTATTTATATATAAATATATATATATATCTACACATAGATATATATACATATATACACTGTGTGCCATCATCACAGCCAGATCTCAGTCTTGTAGTAATGGGGAAGTCCTAGACAGAAAACATGTCTTGAGGAGATATGTATCTCACTAAGCTGTAGTAAGTGAATAATTTTCTCCTTAAACATATTGCAGAAAAAAAACCTAGGGAGCCGAAGTGCTATGCAATTGTTTTGCATTACAGCTGACAATTTTAAAAAGAGGAAATCTAACAAAAATATTTTGTTTATTGTGGCAGGATTTTGTTTCCCAAAACAATGCATGGGATACTTTGTAAAGATGAGTATCAAACAATAGAGGAACTTACAAAAAAACCCACAACCAAACCCTAAACCTACTGGTTTGACATGAATTAGAATTTTACCTAATCTCTGTTATAATGCTCAAGGTATTCCAAATATTCCTTTTTTCATATGCTTTGTCTGTTGTTTAAAGAAATTCAAAGAAATATCCTAGCATGTTGATGTCTGCTTAAAGAAAAAAAATTTGTAACCTCTCTATCTGCCTTATTAGGAGTTGCAGACGTAGATAACTGATATAAATATATTATTTTACTCCAAATTTTCTGCATTCCGTAGGAATCATTTTAACGGAATGCTCCAAAATATGAGGAAAACATTTGAAAAGTTATGTATTTTCCCTTTTCATTTGATTCAGGTGGATTAATCTCAGCTTTGAATGTTCAGAAATTACTATCTGGAAAACTTATTGCATAACTGAAATAAAATTTGGCCAGCGCATATACTAAATGACATTGATTTCTGTTTGTGAAGGAAATTCAGCACTGGCGCTTATTGTCTCAGGTTTTTAGTTATTTCTTGTTTATAGTTTTTCAAAGTGAAGTAGTATACTTAAAAGGTTGTTTCATTTAAGATCTTACAGAAAAGCTGTCCTTGCATGTGTAGATTTTGCCATGCAAAATCCATTTTGCATCAAATCCATTGTGGATATAATGGAATCATAGAATGGTTTGGGTTGGAAGGGTCCTTAAAAATCATCTAGTTCCAACACCCATCTTCACCTACTCTGGTCAAGGAAATCTTCCACCAGAACGTAAAATAGAAAAGAATATAAATGTATGGATAAGCATGTGTCATAGTAGGCCTCACTGCCTACTCTTTTTAGTAAAATCACTAAGTGGCACACTTTGTTTTTGGGCAAATTTTCCCCACTTCTCAGAATTTTTTTTTCTGGAATAACAGTATTCCATAAGGAAGATCAGTTATGGTATACTCTTATCATTGATGAGGAATGAGATAAAACCTTGATCCAAAATGGCTGGAGTTAAAATGAACACCATAAAAAAGCCCCAAACACAAAAATGGATGTTCAAATGCCAACCATATCAGTTTTCTAACACTTCAGAGAAACATTGTTCTGCCACATTTCCTTTGCCTTACACAAAGCTCTTTTTCTTCCTTACAGCAACCAATAAAAACTGTGGGATGGGGAAAAGGCAGGAGAGCCTGTATGACTATATCAACTAAAGGTTTCTGAGTTGCTTTTGACCTGAAATTGCCTGTTGCTGAGTAATGTGAATGGCATTATTTTTTGGATTAATTTTCTCAGGGTAATAAGACAGAGTGAAATAAAACATTTTTCAAAGAATTCTTCCCATCAAGGAGAGAAAATCTCGAGCATCTTATTTTCTGGCTTGTGACTATTCTTATTTTAATTAGTGCAAAATCGGAATACCATTAATTTTGGGGGGCAGAAGGGCAGTGTGCATTGGGTTCTGTGTCCAGAGGACAGTTGTCCATAAATTATTAGCTTGCGGGCACAGAGTATTTTGTTTCAGTTTTCAGTGTGCTACACTCATCCTTGTGACCCCAGGAAAGATATTGTTCCTTATTGCACCTATGTTTCCCTTTGTAAACCATAAATATGTTCTTACTGAGAAAAAAGACTGTATGCATATGGTAGTCTGTGAGGGAATGTATTGAGTTAAGTAGGGACCGCACAAATTTTGGGTAATTCTTCTCAGGGGTTGAATGTAGAGGTAAGCTGTGATTGCAATCTTATCGCAACATTCAAGATCACACAGTGAATGGCTGGCTAGAGCCTCCTCAGTGCTTTCTTCTGTTTTCTTGTGTCCTTTTCATTTTAATCCCTTCACTTAATTAAATATTGTTCTAGTGTTGGTGTATATTTTTCCTTCAATAGATGCTCATATTGAAGTATTAAATAGTAATCTTCATTAATTACAAATTTCTTCATTATTGAACTAGAATTTAAAGTTATTTTATGTTTTATTTTAACATAACTGTGTTTTATGCATTCTGAAGTAAATATGTACCGTGTTCTATAAATATTCAGGTGTAGTTCTGAAGAGGTACAGGTAAAGCCCTTGAAGTCCTTAGGATATAGGTATAAATACCATGTAAAAGGATAGCACAAATAACTACATATGGTTGGTTCAGACCATGAAGTCATCTTGGAAATCAGATTTGCAGCTGCTTATGCAGAGAATCAAGAAATGGAAATTATTGTAAGCAAGCTGAAAATACCTGCTGTCAAAATCAGCTTGTCCTGTGATCATCAGGATTACATCCTTCTGCTGCATAATCAGTAGCTTCAGAATTGCTGAATTTGATACATTTCAGTTCAAAATTGGCTATCCTGATCTGTGAAAATGGAAGCTCAAGCTCTGCTTTTATTAACACTTCACCATTATTGTTGTTCTGCCCAGACAGTATCTAGAGGGAAAAAAATCAACACCTAGTGATGCATATAATGCTTCCTGCAATACCTTAACTGTAGGGGGTTTTGCCTCCAGGGTAGAGAGAAAAGGGAGAGAATTGCTTGCTATGAGCTGGAAAAGCAGCGCAGTTGGCTCTGGCAGTGAGGGGGTTGACTGACAGTCTGCAGTGCAGTGGAGTTAGCTGAGCTCCCTATATGGCTGTGGATTAGCTATATGCTAATACTGATAGGAGAGGAGCAGTACAGAGCGCAGTGAGCCGACGGTGGAGGCGATCAGCCTCAGCAGAGCTGACTCCTCAAGAGCCATGGCTGAAGGGGGTGAAGGAGGGGAAGATGAAATACAGTTCCTACGAACTGTAAGTATCTGCTTTTTATAGGTCATGTAGTACATGATTTTGTGCCTCATGTCTATTTCTTTTCTGTTGTATTAAAAATAAAGTGTTATTTCTGTGCTAGGCTTTGCCAAATGGCAGAATTGATTTAGTCAGTGGATAAAATAAAGCAAGAATAAGAGCTTTAATAGCATCATGCAGTCTCGGTGTGTTCTTCCCTGAATCTGCTCAATAGCCAATTTGGTATAAGGAGACCTATTTCCGCTGTAATCCCCTGTGTTTGAAGCGTCCTCGTCAACTTTGTACTTGGGTTTCTAAATGTAGCATGCCAAATATGTGACCTCTGAAACTTCTGTCTGGGTTAGATTTCACTGACATTAACAGAAGCTTTGCAAATAGGAGTGCCTTAAAATGATGAATAAACCAAGCAAGCCCCTGATGACCTCTTCTGATAAACATGCACACAGAAGCACACTTGTGTGTAGAGAACACCAACAGATGTTGAAGTCAGGGCTCAGCAAATGTTTGGGGTCTTTTCTCTACTTAAAAAAAGCTCATCTTTAAAGGACATAAGCATTTCTTTGGGATGGGGTGTTAATTAGTGAAATATCCTCCACTTGGTGTAATTTTCTATAAAGAGCCCTCACACCATTCTTTCCTAAAGCTTTACACAAATCTAGTATGACAACTAATTTGGACTTTTAAGCAAGTAGTGTACACGCATTAATTTTTGGGAAGAGAATAACAACATGCTTTTCATGTCTCATCTTGTGTCTCCTTATTTTTACCTTGCATGACTAAGAGTGTGTTGTTGTGTAACTAGCATGGAAAAACTGCTGTTAAATGTGTGTATTCCCTCCTCTTTCCATGCTATCTTTACTTTGCATTTATCACAAATAATATTTCAGAAACAGATTCCTCTAGAGTTGATTCAACTTTAAAAGGATAAGTCACAAAAATAAAACATGCTAAGTTCCCAAAGTAAGAAATTATAAGATTGATTTGTGAGAGGCTTGGGTAAGTTATTTATGTGAAATAAAGGTTGGAGTGAGGTGATGGCTGCTGGTGTAAGTTGTTTAGGTGTGATGAGGTGTCATTAGCACTTCTAAGCCTCAGAGAATTTCACGGGGAGTAGGGGGGTGGGGGATGGATAATGACAATGAAAAATCTTTTCCAACATTCCTCCCCTCCACTACACTTTTTAGAGATACATATTTTAGCAGATTACTCCAGCGTTCAATCCGAGACTGGAGCTTTAAATGTATATCCTTCATCCTTCCACTTTCCAAGATATTGCCTTGACTGAACAGCCATCCTCAGTGATGGAGTGAGAAGCTTTACCCTTTCATAGGTGGCCTATGTGTGCTACATGAGATGACAATTTCTGCTGCTGTGATACATTCTCATGTTAGAGTAACTCTATTGCCCTTCTTTCCAACTGTTAAAGTGCTGAATAGAGGTGTGGGCCAAAAATGGATACGGCAAAAGGGAGACTATGCAGAAGTGTTCCTTCCATGTAGTGCAAGGAAATCTTCTACAGGGGAGAGAATGGACTAGATTTCTGTCTTGGAAGTTCTAGCTACTTCTTGCTCTAAGCAATCATATCAGTTACTGCTGGCTTCTCTCTATAATAAAACTTCCTGCACCTTTGTGGGGAAGCGATGAATTGCTGTTAATATACTGAGAAAGGAAACATTAGATACTGAGTGCTCCAGTGAGATACACCTTCAGTACTGATTTCTTACAGCTTTTATTGCTGCCTAAACAGTGTTTGTGCTTACAAACATTAAGTACAGTAGTCCTTAAGAACTCTTCCAGTGAAATTGTTAATCAATTAGAATCTACTCCAAATCAAAATATTTTCTGGGAATTTGGATTGCTACTGAATGTTTCCAAGGCTTATGCAGCTGAATCTTCCTTTGAAAATACAGATATCCATATTTTAATTTTGAGTCTTTAGAGCAATAAGATATTTTGTGGTCCTGGGGATAGCTCTTTCTTGTTTAGGTATAAAATAAGACTAGATGTCTTTTGATTCAAAGATATCATACAGCATTTTTCAAAAGAGCAAAAGAATCAACTATGAAATATCTGCTTAAATTATTGTTTGCTATCTTAAAGACAAATGTCCTTTTGTCCTCAATTTTTTGTAGGTTATGACTTTTTTGTCTTCCAAATCTAAGTAGTTGTTTAGTTTAGTGCCCCACTTTCATGTTCTCTCATCATATAAAAGGTCAAGAAGCTTGTTAATGCATGATGATGAAATCTGCATTTGTTTCTATGGAGCAGCAACTTGTGGGCACATTTATAAGATTTGATGGAAAGCTTCTTACTGTCACTTTCTGTTTCAAAACATTCCTTATATTTGATTAGTTTGGCAGCAATGGGAATGAGGAACACCTAAAGAACAAATTCCAGAGAGAATAACAACATTATCATTGTTCTAGTAGCAGTATGTCTTCAGTACTCTTTTCAAATATGTCCCAATGCTTGTGTAAAGCCTTTACATGTAATGACAGCATTTAGGCATTATTTATACAATGTAATTTCTGTTCTGAATTCTTCCCTGACTTTTAAGTTCAGTATGAACATAAATAAACATATTTTTTTCTTACACTGCTACCCTTTTGTTGTGCCTTTGTTATGAAATCTTTGGTGTTTTCTTTCTTGTAATAATGCTTGGAATTGTTTATCTGTTTTTCTAGTTGGTGGCTTCTGTCTGTTTAGACTCCAGATATTCAGTGTGTCATGTATGGAAGGGAGAAGCAAAGCACTTGTTGCTTGTGTGTAAAATGTAATACTGATGTGTTTCAGTTTCTCATTTGTTTAGATAATTTTCCCATATTGTTTATTAGTTACCCCCTCCTAATGTGTGAATATATGAGAAATCAATGAGCTGACTGACATTGTGCAGCATTAGGTGAAAATTCATACGGTAACCTGTGCTGTTTTGAGATGACATAGTGAGGGATAAGGAAAGAGCCTTGTTGCCTTTAATGTGAATGAGTGAGTGTAAAGCATTCTCCTTTGAGCCCTTCCTACCTACTGGGAACTTAACTGCTATGATAAATTGAATATGTCCTCTCCTCACCAGAAACTATTCACAAGTGCCTTCTGCTGCTGAATTAGCCAAATATGATGTGATCTCGGTCTTGGAGCAAAGAGCTTTTGCCTTCTTTCATGAGAAATACCTGAATAGTAACTTGCTAACAGAAACCAAGAACATGGTTTAGGATGGAGGGGAAGTCCCAGCTCTGCCCAAAGCACTTTAAATGTAATGAAGCATATCAAAGTTGTTTGCCATCTTAGAGTCGAAATTATGGTGGTAACACTAGGTAATAGCTCTATTGCTTTGCTATTTTTCTTGAAATTCATGCTATTAGTGGAAAGAGTTTCTCCTTATTTTAATAGAAATACTTTTTTTTTTTTTTTTTTTTTTGAGATGATTCATTAGTCAACAATGTTCTGCCTCATTTTCTGTAAATCTAAATAGTGTTTCTGCTGGTGTGTCTGGGCATAAGTGTATATATGCCTTTGTACATGTGTCTGTGATTCTTTCACCAGCTGGTTACTAGTTCTTCATTTCTGCGAGTCACAAAGGCCTTACCAATTGATTCTTCTTTAACCTGCACTCTTTTAACAGCTTCTCTCAAAGACTTAACTTCAAGTGTTCTGATAAACCTCTCCAATCACTATCTAAAAATTTACACATAGGAATGGGAAACTGTCTTCTTCCATAGACTGAGTGTAGTTATCTGTTATACTTAAACAGCAAAATACTGTTGTTACAAAGACACAAAAAATAATATTTGGATTTTTTTTTCAAGATCTAGTCCATGCATGTAAATTTACCAAATGACTTTACAGATATTTTTAGGATCATTAGTGTATTGAGTTGCTGCTCAGAATCAAGACAGTTGAGCAGCTCATACACATATTTATTTGTAGATACACATTCCTATCTATATTTCTTGAAAGTTAAGTCTTCTACTGTTCAGATGTTGCAAATGAGATGGGAAGTAATCTCAGTTTTACAATATGAGCTGTCAGGTATAGTGTGAATTAGATTTTCTTTTTTTTCCCTAATCATTTACACTGTTGCCAAATATAAATATATAAAGTGATTATATCATGCTTCTTATATACTATTTAAGAGTTGTACTAAATAATTTCAGTTTATCAGGGATTAGTGTGGCATAAACCTAGGTTTCTTTAGATGCTTCTAATACATGTTGTTTCATCAAATCTATATTCCAAGTGGTGTATCTCTAGTGACATAACAAAGAGCATATGAAGTGGAGATAAGAAAATAATTTTTCCTTCATAGTCCAACTTTATATCTAAAAGCTGTGCTACTAACTGCATGCTGATATTCCGTAGCACAGATCTCTGTGGTTTGAGTCAGTAAAGTACAGATATGGCCTATAAAATACCCACCAGACCTATACTTGTAAACAATTATGTTGGAAAAATGTCCAAATACCAAATAATGGAAGATATTTCTGGGGAGAAGTCTTTAGCAGTGCTTAATTAAAAACTCGGAAAATGTGAAAACTGATCTCAGTGAGTCATGCATGAATTTATAGAAAAGTATAGAAATGATAAGAAATGCCTTGAGATCAAATCAGTGGAATCTTCCTGATGCCCTTTTTAAGGGAGCTGGCGCAAATTCTGTGTGCTTTTTGAACAGCTGTGTGTATGTCACGGAATTGTTTTCAAATTAATTAGAACATTTTGTCTATTGTCACTGAAATGTGCTGCAATTCATGACACAGCAGTTCATTAGACAGTCAATTCTATTCCAAAAAGGGGTAAAAATAAAGAATAATGTTGTATAAAACTTGAATTGCTTCTGAGAGCTGGTGTGTGTTAGCAGTTCAGTTATTCTTGAGTTAAATATTTCTGTATCTGTTATCTGTTTATCTCTGTGCATTAAATCTCCCCCTTCTGATCCTTTTGCTGCAGTTGTACAGTAGTGTAGCAGTCCATACTTAAAAGGCTTTTAAGTAGTACATCAAAAATTTTGTGGCAAACAAAACAAAAAACTACACCATGTTTCTTCATCTCTTTAAAAAGTCTCTTTCAAAGAGACTTGTTTTTTGCTTCTTAAACTTCAGGCTATCACCAGTACAACTATCCACAATTGCTTTTATTTTCCTTAATTTTCTACCATGGAAATCATACTTAACATTGTAAATTTATCCTGAGTTATGTTTCTAAGAACTTGTAATGTCCTTCTTTGTAAATAATGTTGCTCAGTTTATTTTCACTCATTCAACTGCCACTTTTACTTCCTGCATGTGTTTTCAACTTTATAAATATTTTTGCCCAGTTTGTCGCTATAGGCAAAATTAGTTATGGTCATTTTTTGCTTAGGACTATTTCCCTGCTGAAAGCTGGATCATATTAAGGACAGATTTAGAATATGACAAAATTTCCAGTGCATCATGTGCTGTGATATGCTGTGTTTACTTTTTATAAAATAAAGAATAAATCTTCTAAAATAAATTGCAACCTCTTTTCAAGGCAGAATTTTAAGAAAATGATCTACCATAGTATAAAGACAACAGCTGTTGCTTCATACTGTAGTGTGTATCTTTTTTTTAACCTCCAAACATATTGGAGTACTTGTCTGATACCTATGTCAGTCTTTCAATTAATTTGTAATAATTTCTCTTTTAGAGTGAAATAACATGAAATATTTGACATGAAATAGTTCTTTGCACCATGTTTAGATGGAAAAGGAAGCGTTTCAGTAATTTGGTATCTTTAATTTAATGAAAGTTGTTTGAAGTTTATAAAAAACCAACTTTAATAAATAATCAATAAATAATAAATAATAATAAATAAAAATGCTTTTTTTTTGGGTGATGATGTATTGGAAGACTACATCAGGTAAAGGGGAGCAGAAAGAGGAAAAGGCAAGTTGAGCTTTTGCAGATGAAACAGTGAACAATGAAGACTTGAATCATGATTAATCAGAGGCAAAGGTGGATTTCTTTTTATCAAATTGAAGGTAGTTGAGGTAGGAATACACTTCCAAAGTGTATTGACACTTTGAACTGACATTGCTCTTGAAACAGTACATTGTTTGGTCAGTTTCCTTGAGACATTTCTTATGTTTTATTTAGCATGGATCGATAGAGTATGTAGTAATCTTATTTTTCCTACAAGGGTGTAGACCAATAAAGTTCAGAGTAGCATTGTCAAACAATATATAATCATAGTACATGTATGTATGATAGATGTATGGATATATATCATATTGTATCATATCATATCAATGGGATATATGTAATTATATCTAACAAGTTGCACTTTAACCACCTGCTTCATATTAGACCAGTCTACATCAACTGGATTTAAAGCAACATTATACTACATGTACTCAGCATCATGCTTTTCTACTGCTTTCTACAGCATAAATTTTAAAAATGCTATTTCAAAAAGAAATCAGTGCATATACGACAGTGTTACAAATCTAGTGTACTGCTAGAAAATATGTGTGAGATTGAATGTATTCATGATTGATTTAACTTCTAGGAGAGATCTGAAAAACTTCTTGTTAGTTTCTTTAACTTTTTTTTTTTTCTTTCCCCACAGTTATATTTCTAGGGGTATTTGATGTTGATGCAGTTCTGTAGAAATAACATCAAATTTGTTACAGTCAAGCAAAACTCTTCAATCTTGCCTTAGAATGTTAGTGAGTGAAAAACCTTTTGATAAGATTTGTGACCACGCAATAATCCTAAATTAACACCCAAGCATGTATTTCCCTTCTTCCTCCTAGCCACATTGGTGGTTGTTGTAGGGATTTGTATTCTTCTCATGCTCTGCTTTTTGGTGTCCAAATGGGAATTAATATCTTCAGGAATAAATAGTGAATTTGTCACTGATGCTATGCATTTTTATAGAATGCAGTAAGTAGGTTTTCTGATCTCTAGTCCCATGCCATACTAACTGGGTATGATTCATATTGAAATCCAGCAGTGAATATTGCCTCTTTTCAGTTCCCATGGCAGTGCTGTGACCACACGGCCAAATGCTGCCAGGTGCATTAGCTACACATTCCAAAAATTAAAACAGAGTTGCAGGCAGGGAACACACAGTTATTTCGAAGACACTGAACTCAATAAGAGGACACTAGCTAAAAGTTCTGTCTCTTGACTTCATACACAAAATGCACATTTTCCCAAATGACATATAATAACAATGCAGCTATGTAATAGTACAGATGTCTATAGACAGTAAAATTAACATCTCAATTAAAAAAAACCCAATTGGTAACAGAAATGCACTTTTTCAGAAAGAAAACATGATGTATTAACATATGCCTCAATGAGTACTTTGGTTTATTTTCACAACATGGAAGTTTTAAATTTATATTCTTTATGTATTCTTTAATGTCATGAAAACATCACCAGACCATTCCTTCTGTCTATAACTTAGTAGGATATAGTGGTTTTGGTGCTGGAAGATCTAAAATTGTGTACCAGATCTTACTTAAAGAGAATGTATGTTCTAATTTCAGGAGATATTTTCCACCTAAATACTTGATGTGCTTGGGTCACTTTTGGAAACGTATTTTCTGAAAGTTACAATGATGTTCTGAAGTGCAAATGGCAAATATGTGACACTTCAGGGTGCATCTAAAGTAGTTCAAGACTGGGATATGCATTGGAATTACGAAAGCCTATAGGGAAATTGAGGTCTGCTCGATCTGCTTCTGGCGGTGCTTCAGTATGAGGCACACAGAGCTGTTGATTGCCAGTCATTGCACCTGCTGTCAGTCAGCTCTCAGTCTCCACAGACGGGGTTCAGCTGTAAATAGGAACTGATGACCAGTCTGTAACCGCCCTTTTCCAGTTCTCTCTTCTGGCACATCACATCCATGGGGAGGAGTGTCAGCTACCGTCAGCAGAAGTAGTCGTAGAGACATCAGCAACATAAGGTGAAAGATTCAGTAGTAACATCAAGTTTGTTCCTTCTGCTGGGCTTTTATCCAAATAAGCAAGTGCTAGTTCCTCAGTGAGCTGAGTAGTCAGCACAGCCTGAGCTGTTTTTAGTCCACAGCAATCATCTGTGCCAGTCTTGAGTATTTCAGCTACTTCAGCACTCAACCATGTTCTCTAATACCTTGTGCCAGAAAACCAGCTTCCCTTGACACAATTGCAACAATTTGAAATCTCTTCAATAATAAAATAATACAGAAGAATTGCAACTTAAATAAATATTTTAAAATTATTTGTACAAAAAATAGAATTTCAACCTGCAAATTGAAGCACCTTTTTAACAGAAGATGAGGAGCTAATTTAAAGCACTGGAAGTTTAACATGCTTTCAAACTACATCAGCAGTACCACTTACAAATGGGAGTACAAGGATCATCAAGCTTAGAATATATACTAGTGCTAATGTCACAGATGATTCACTAGAATGCTCAAGACCAAGTGACTCCCATTTCACATGACTCTATCTGATGCTCATTGACTTCACTGCCTCATCTTTTCTGTATATTGAAAATTCTCAGACGACCTATGCACCTGATACATATTAAAGATACTTAATGTCAGTAGTTTGTATAATTCTGAAGCTGATGAAGAATGCATAGAAATATTGATGCAGTTAGTTAACATTTTGACTAAAAAAAAAATCAAAAAACCTCCCACCTGTCAGTATTAAATTCCAAGTTACCAGCCTGTCTTCTTAAGTGCATATCCATTTCTGTTGCACTTTTCAAGAGATCAAAATCAACAGACATTATAATTTCTTTGTGGCCAAAGCTGGGAAAAGTACAGTTTAGAATTTGGAAGAGCTCAGTCTGGTCATGTACATTATACCTGCATTTGTAGATACAAGGTAATCTTTTTGTGAAGAACATTCACAGGACAAATGATTCTTTGCTCCATTCATATTGACCATTGCAGAACTAAATGCTAATAGGGATTTATAAGATCTGATTTTCTGTGGAAAGTTAATGTTGATAATGTGCCAAGCTTTCATTAAAATCTTTGCATTTTTCCTTTATTTTATGAACTACTTTGACATACTAAAATTAATAAAGAGTGAGTTTTTTTAAATGCATACGAAAATATAAACATTTTTAATCTGCAGACACTAACCCTTTTCTCTAAGGGTTATGAGTTGCTCCTTACTTGCTTTCCTAGTAAAATTTTGCAGATCTGTTAGAAATCTTTGTTTGTTTTAATTACTTTGTTACCATGTCTGGAAATAGTTGCATGTAATCTGGTTTAGGGGAAGTTACAGGTGGCTGAGGGCAGCTAACACTTTTGATGGCTGAATCACCCATGTGTCTGGTAGATAGTGGATTTTTTAAAAAAAATTTAAAGTTTCTTTGTTTGTTTTAAATTATTTTTACACAATGTAACAAAAAAATTCCAGTTCAAAGCTTTCAAAAATGTCAAGAACTTTATTTGTGTACTATACTGGATCCTAGGTGACCATCTTAGGTAATGTCAAACTGGCCCCGCAACGTAGCTCTGTTGCGTGGGTGAATAAAAGAGCTGAGTGCTTGAATGCCAACTAGTACCTCAATAATAACTCTTCACGCAACTCTTGATTATAAAGGATAGATATTCTCACTGGATCACTAATCATTGATTATTATTTCAGAAGTTTCGATTAAGCTTTTTTAAATGTATCAATTTTAGTAAGCTTGCTGCTGTTACAACTCTTTAAAGTAATTCCGTCAATCAACACCTCTTCCTTCAGTCACTGTGAATGCTAGTTATCCATATTTGCTTGAGGTATTTGGTTTTATTCAAGATTTATTTACTGTGTTTATTGTAGTTTTGTTCAAGATATCCCTAAATTTTAAAAAATTTCTTCCATGAAATTGAATGAGGTAAAATTTTGGATCTTTTACAGGTCCAAAATATTTCCACCTGTTCAGTTAAGTGAGATTGCATCTCATATTGTACCAGGTAATATGTGTAGAATATTTGGATTCCATTATTATATTTGATTTTTTGTATAATTAGACCCATAATATTTTCTTTTCATGTTTCTCTTAATAAAGATGTTGCTATATCTTTTTGTAAAATAATGATATTGATGTGTTTCTTGCATAGCTTAAAGATTTTTTCTATTATTTTAATTTCTATAAAGATGGATAAAAGTTGCTTTGTACAAATATAATAAAAACCACTATGATAGAATTTACCAAAGAAGCGCTTCAATCATAGTATGTTAACATAAATTTTTGCTTTATAAGAGAAGGAAAAGTCAGTAACTATTGTGACTCTTTTTCAAGACAAATAGTTTTTAATAGTCATTTTAAGCTGCACTGCAAAGACAAGTTTACTGGACAAAGTTTCACAGAAGGGAATATAACAATGTTATTCAATAGTACATGGGATTATATCCTTCACCACTGATGCGAACATTTTCTCATTGTTGCTTCAGTTTCATGTGTGAAACAGTAAAAGTTAGGAGATCAAAGCTGGCCTGGAGAAGAATCACATTGCTTCACTTTGCTTGAGATTCAGAATTCTTCCATTTACACATTTTGCACATTTACACATCCCTGTTATGCACAAAATGAACAATGCTGTGCGGTATGCTTGTATCATTGTGAAAGTTAAGAGAAGTTAAGAGCTACTAAATCAGTTAGCCCTTAATAAATGGTAAGATCCAAAAAAATGTGCTACAATATATGTCATATGTTGCAAATATTGTTTAAACGCCCAGTAGGGAAGACACACTAATTGCTAAGTTAGATAGTGAAGAGTTTCCTCAGAGGGAAAAAAGGATATCACCTGCATTTAAAATATGTTTATATTAATATATGAAAATATATCGATAATGATAAAAAAATCTTTATTAAGGAAGAGGAATTTATCAGAAGGGAAAATTTTTCTTACTAAGGCTTTTGTTCATTTCTTGATTTGAAAAACCACAGTTTGATGACTCATTGTGAACGGCCTAGCTAGCCTAACTGCAGATAAGTTACAGAAGCTGTTGTTAATGGCCTTTTACTGCTAACCAGAGTATAATTACTGTTTCTTGTCATAGTTGATATTTGCTTGTCACAAGCAATAAGCTGTAATGGTGTATCCACTGGTGCCTTGCAACTGAAAAACACCAACTTTGAGAGAAACTGAACAAGGAAGTACAGACTTTCTGTGATTTATTTGAAATTCAGGAAGCTTGGTGCTATCTGAAAGATTCTAGATTCATTCAGAGTATGTAAATTGAATATCATCACAGAGGTTTATTTTTGTTAGAAAGATACATTTTTTTTTCTACCAGGGATCTTCCCAAGCCAGCTTCTCTCAAGGTTGACCTTAGGCTTAAATAACATCACTGACGAAATAAGGGCCTGTTCATAAAGCTTAACTTGCCAATTAGAGTGGTAATATGACCTTTCTTAGCTTTGCCAATATGAAGACCGTTTAGAATCATAAATCACAACATTCTAAAGGGTGAAATGTGTTCACCACAACATAAAAAATGGAGGGGGAGGGGGAGGAGAAACCTGCAAGGAAAAAAAAGATGAAGGGTGATATTCTGCTACAGGTATTCCGTGACATCTGTAGAATATTTCTAGTACTATTTGGAAAATTAATCACATTATTACATAGTTCTATCATGTGTCCATGCAATTTAACTATATCCTAATGACTTTACTACTTTTATCTTTTCACATCTCTGTCTCTTTTCTTTGTTTTTCTAAAGCAAACTAGACAGAGAGTCAATGATAACATGGGAATTGATGGAAGATTATCCTGACTTCAGGCTACTTCCAGGCAACATCAGTTAAAAATACCCAGTCTCTTTATTTCTGTGCATCCCTTAAATCTCCAGCACTACTGCTGTAGAAAAACACCCTATCAGCAAGCCGTGTAATGCAGCTATATCAGAACACCAAAACCAGATACCAGCTTCTGTGTACTCTGTTTTCTCTTCCTGTCATTTCTTAAGCCAGGTGTTTTCACAACTGCTTGCAGTTGCTATAGTAGAAGTCACAGAGCTATTCCTCTTAAATGCAGCTGTGGAGGATAGAGGCAAAGACACAGTATTATTTTCTGGATACTAGGAATAGGACATTAGGAAGAAGCTCTTTCACAGAAAGGGTGTTTGGGCATGGGAATGGGATGCCCAGGGAGGTGGCAGAGTCACCATTCCTGGAGGTGTTTAAGGAAAGACTGGATGTGGCACTTTGTGCTGGGCTCTACTTGACAAGGTGGTGCTTGGTCAAAGGTTAGACTCGATGATCCCAACCCAGTTAATTCTGTGATCTTGTAATGTTGTATAAACATGGCAAAAGTGGTGAGCTTTTTGCAGTGCTGACTAATCTCCCCTATGACCACGTCACCATACAAGTGGAGGTTTCTTTGATTGAGAAGGCATCCCAAAAATAACTTATACCTCCTTTTGTTCAAGCAGAGATTTATATAGTCAGGATTCTTGGTACACATGACAACAGTTTGGGTTTTTTAAGGTTGGTGGTTTGATTATAGGATAATTGTACATTGATTTGTAAGAATCTGGGGGGTGGGGTGGGGATATGCAAGGTGAAGAGTTACAATATTTGCAGAAATGTTGTCTTAGACAATGTTGGGCAATGTGCTTCTGTCCTAAAATAAGGTCTGAAGCAATGGCAACACCTGATTCTTCCCAAGTATTTCTTCTCCTGTTACAATATTCTTTATGCATATTCACTCTGGTTACTTTCTGTCTCCTACATACATAGTTTTCATGGCTCTTGTCACTATTAGCTGTGCTTGAATCATTGCTGCAGGTCTTGTCTTCAGCTATTTACAAGTTAGTGTAATGTTCATATGTAGAACTTGATAAAATGTTATGTGTGAGCGTCAGTCATTGGTAGTTATATGTGGTGAGAATCAACTGTTGCTAAATAGTAGTTGGAAGGTAAATGTTCTAAACGTGAGAGCCTGTAGATGCAGGAAGGGAGATGTACTGCATCTGTGGTTCAATTAAAAAACCCCAATTGGATATTTAATTTCTATGCTTTTTATATTAAGATTTTGCTCCTCATTAAAGAAGTAGAACAACCGCTCCTTATATTGCAATGAGAAGTAGTAATTTCAGTCATCTAATGATGGCCAAATTTGCAAGAATTATCTTAAACCATCTCAAGTGAACCATGATTAAAACCCATGTTTTAGCCAAATTAATGTTTTGAAGGACTCTCTTAATGTTTGCAGCTGTTTCTGAAACTGTGGTTTTAACCTAAATAAGCAAAATAGTACCTGTGATATAACACAAATGTATAGACTGTGTGGGCAAGAAACTCTTTGTTTTGCATTTTTTTGAAAATTTGACTAGTTTTGATTTTTATTCTGTTGCACCCAGATAAAGGCTAGGACTTCCTTGTATACAAATGCAGGAAAGCAGTGCATTCTCTGACACAAAGTGAATGTGTGGATGGACAGGCTGCAGATGAGTGCACAAGGAATGGTCAGTATGAACAGGAGTCATCACACATTTTAAATATTACACTGCAAAATGAAGGTGTTAAATAAAAGTTAAATGAAACAGGAACCATAGAATTATCAAGGTTGGAAAAGACCCTTAAGACTGAGTCTGTTAAGCTAGAAGAGCTGTGTTCATCACTAAACCATGTTCCATCTATGAACCTTTTAAATACATCCAGGTATGGTGTCACAGCAACTTCTACAGACGGCATATTTCAATGCTTGATAAACATTTCAGTGAAGAAATTCTTCCTAATATTCAATCTAAACCTGGATTGGTGCATCTTGAGGCCATTTTCTCTTGCCCTATTGCTTGCTGCTTGGGGGAGGAGACTGATTCCCACCCCAGCCTCTTTCAAGGAGCTGCAGAGGGTAATAATCTTTCCCCTGAAACTCCTTTTCTCCAAGCTAAAAAAACCCAGCTTCCTCAGCCACACCTCTAGTCCTTTCACCGCCTTTTTGCCCTTCTCTGGGCATGCTCTGGTGCCTCAGTGTCTTTCTTGTAGGGAGAGGCTTAAAAGTGAACACACTATGCAAGATGCAGCCTCACCAGTGCCAAGTACAGAGGGATGGTCCTGCTGGCCTCACTACTTCTGATACAAGTCAGGATGCCATTGACTGTCTTGGCTCTCTGAGCACACTGTTGGATCACATTCAGACAGCTGTTGACCAACTCCCCCAGGTCCTTTTCCACAGGCAGCTTTCCAGCCAATCTTCCCCAAGCAGTTTGTTCACAGATTATGTGTTACCACTGAATGACTTAGTTCTCCTAACAGTATTTACTCACCCAGCTTAACATTTTGTAAGGCACAGGACTTTATCAGAAATGTGCCCTCTGAGACAGAATCAGCCAGAAAAAGAGTCCTTAGTGCCGAATCAGAAGGAAAAATTCAGGAATTTTTAGTTTTTTAGTTTTTAGGTCTTTTTAGACACTGTAGTTGTCTATAAACCAAAACTCTAAACCAGGCTTTACAGTCATAGCTGGATTTCTGTTCACTGAGAGAACTATCCTCAAGGAGTAGGGATGGCATTCCTGATCATTGAATTTATGAAGAATAAAGTATGATAGCCCTAATGTAAATTGACTTTTGCTCAGGAAGCCCATGGTGAAAGCTTATATCCAAGATAAAACATGCCATCTTTGTGCATTAGAGTAGAACTAGAGCTAACTGCTATACTTCAACAGATAATACAATAGTTTATTTTAAAAATTTCTTAAAATCTTGACTATGTTCTTATTACCATGGCTTTAGAGCTGGAAAGTCCTCTTTTCTTTGAGTATGCATTAATCAGGTCTGAAACAAAATACAAACATATTCACAAAAGTCAGTGTCGTGCGCAGATAGTGAGATGTAACTTTTATAGTAGGAATCCTCTCAGACATGGGATGCCTTTTACATAATCAAATTCACGAGTAGAAATGCAGTTCCTACAAAGAAGGGGAAAGATTGAAGTCAGCATTCTTTTGTATTTTTTACTG